>NW_025963835.1:6037500-6637500 GCF_023055435.1 Haliotis rufescens | reverse complement strand
TTGACTACCTGTAGGTTATAGCCTGTCTATTGTGTGTATAAATAGACATGATAGAAAGGGAAAAAAGGGAAATGTTATTTTATCATGAGTCTTATCGATGTCAACAAAAATGTGTTCCTCAAGATGTGTCCGTAAAAAGTTATTGACAACTGTATTCACTCGCAATTCTTCTGCTACTTCACTCTCATGCTTCTTTGATGCTCCCCCCCAAAACATGTTTAGAAACGGCAAGTGTTCAAAATTCCTTGAATGAGGTACAGATTCTTCTATTTTGGTGCATACAACTAGTGTTTGGTGTATGATTGTTTAAAAATTATTCACAAACATTATGAGTAAATGTTTGTTTTCACTTCATGCTTGGTTTGGTGTACAATTTGTGTAAACATGGTAGATTCTAAGCATAGTAAATGATAAATATTTCTTTTCAGCATGATAAGGAGTTGTTGGACCCAAGGGGTAGAGCTCCTCTGCAGCTAGCAGTGACCCTAGGGCACATTGAAAGTGCTCGTGTTTTGCTGAGGCATGGAGCTGACGCCAATTCTGAAAACCTGAAATATTGGTCAGGTAAGATAACTAAAACATTTAAAAACAGAGCAGTGATCCTGGACTGAGTTAACCATGTTAACATGTGTCTGTTGACTCACACTATTTGTCAGTACTACATTGACTTTCATTTTATTTTAACCACTGACTCTCAGCTTTTGAAAAAGAAATCTGTGACCCAAGTCATGAAAAACAATGAAATCATGTCATCATTAAATTTTCAATTTTGATAAAGACAAAAAAAAATTGATAGCTACCAGATCTCTAAACAAGAAAAAGGTCTGTAGAACTGAATGTGTATATTAGTTATTGGGCATAGTATTACAGTAGTTAGAATGAGTTGAAATCTAGGCATCAATAGCTTAATCCCATGCAGTGTGCGAGCTTAGCCTCAATTTTGTAATTGATATCTTTTCCCGTAAAAACCAAGCCTCGTTCTCAAGTGCGACCTACAAACAGTAAATACAATTTGCTAGCAGATGACATATTCACTCTATAGTCTCTGTCAACTGGAGTTTTTAAACAGAGGTTTCTACTGAAACAACTTTTTTGTACTTTTATTAGCTTTCCATGTTACAAAATATATTCACTGGATATTAATGCTTTTCACCTGGATAATAAGGTTTATTCATTTCATGATGAGGATCATCTTTTTTTAAATTGTCCCAACTGTATGCATACCTGACAAGGACGACATTGGCTACCATTATGTTACGATGTCTTACATTTTTCTCAGGAGGAATGCCATTATTTTTTCTTTTGTTTCTATTTTTTCTGACTTGTTGGATGGCATAAATGCACATATATTCACAAGATGCAAAATTCTACCAGCGTTTAAACTTCTATATAATATTAATGCATACACAAGCCTTATTGGTATAAATGTACTCTTGATATTTTCCACTTGAAAATTCATTAGTTATAGAGGTGCCAGAATTCCAATATGTTCATACCTTTCTTGACAAATCTCCAGTGGTGTCACTTGGAAGTCGCATCATGATAAATAGTTAGTAAGAGACTGGTATTCCAAGTGAGTTCCAAGAAAATAACAGTTGAAACACACAATTTAGCCATGACCGAGCATAAAAATGCAATAGCCAAGGTATAATCCAAAAGTAATCGTCCACCACAACAGTAAAAGAAGTATACTGCTACAGCAGACGATAGGTTTGAACCAATCATTTTACTGATAGAGGTCACGTGACTAAAATCTTGACAACTTCCGGTGGTGTGAAGGGTTACTTTCCCTAATTAAAACTAACAAACCAATACATATTTGAGATTTAAGTTCTGATTTATTTAAGTGCAAATGTCTGTTCAGTGTGATAACACTGACAAACTATGTCCAGACAGCTTAAGACAGAAAGAACCAAATGTCAAACACCACAACCTGTAAACCATCAGTTTAGACCCCTGACACACAAATTAGTCCCTCAATGACATATCAGTCAACTCAAATTTAAACAAACGGTGTTAAACTGCCCTAAAGTAACATATCTGTCACTAGAATGTGATGCTATCAGTATGTTTCTGGCCGCTCTGTGTGGGACTTCTTGGTCACTTCGAGGGGGAAACTGGGGACTGTCTTTTATCCAATTAAAAACATGTTTACATTTGTAGCTCCTCCTGTTTTAAGTTGGATATAGTAAGCTTAGTGATCAGTGATTGCAACAACTACAGTCCGTTTGAATCCAAATGAGAACGATGAATTGCAAAATAACTCGAAATCCAGAAAAGTGTATGAAACATCAATACGGTACTTGACCATGAATACCCTGTACCCAACAAAATCTGAATTTTGTTTATTTTAAGACCCATGACGGATGAAGTTCTTTAAGAAACTATCATGTAATTTTGTATAGAAATTTGTACATGACACATAGGGGGGACAAACCGTGGAAGGCACAGCGCAAGCACGCATGCACTGCACGTTCTGTGGTAGGGGAAATGACAGAGCGTTAGAGGGGCCATCTCATGATAATTTCAGTTGCAATCTGACTCGTTCATGCCATAGATCTCGTCGTCGGAACTGCTGGTCCCTGAACCGACTGCCACTATTGTAGGTTGGACTGTTGCTGGCCGTAGTCCATCTCGTGACCAATAATGTGGCTCTATCTCATCAACGACTGTGGCCACACAACGCCTCCATGTTTCTACTGTTACCAGACCAAGGGATTCCTTTACGAGTTGTTCAACGTCTCGTAATTTGAACGTTGTGTTCGATCGTCCAACGTCACCCTTGACGATACCCCATACCAACTCGATTGGATTCAGGTCGCAGAGATAAGGTGGCAGTCGTAAGACAGCGTGACCCTGAGCCTTGATGTAATTGTCAACTTTATACACGGGGTCAGGTTTCATAGTTTTGATGATTTCATAGAGCTGTGGTTTCGTTGCTCGAGAAGGAAAGGTAATGTTCCTCCGTTCCAGCCAAGTAACCACGTCTCCTTTACGGTTATTGGAGGTTGGAGTCTTGCTTTCTGGATCCTGCACACTATGATACGGTGCATTGTCCATGACAATGAGAGACTTGGTAGGCAAAGCAGGGACTAATTTATCTTTCACCCACTCCAGAAATACATTGCCGTTCATTTCTGTGTGGTAGTCCCTGTTGTCTTTGGCCTTGGCTCTAAAGACGAGGTCACAGTCTGGGAGAAAACCCTGACTAGCAGAACCAGCATGGAGAACTATGAGTCTTTCACCCTTTCCCATTGGTAACTTTCTACCAGACTCCTTACAGTCACCACTGGGTACCCACTGACTGCTGGCTGTGTGGGGCGCATTTACCCATGTCTCATCTAAGAAGACGGCTCATATCCTTCTTCACGTTTCTGCTTGATGGTACGAAGATAATGATTTCGGAGACGAACAATGTCAGACCGTTCACACAACACAGCCCTATTTTCTCCAGTTATCTTTTTGTATTTGTAACTAAATGTATGCAACAGCTGCCATAGTTTGTACTTTGTAACACGTAAATCATGGTCAGTTTCAAGGTGTTTCTTCAAAATTCTTAGGGACAGATACTTATTTTCTGAGTGCAGTTTAACAATTGCACGTCTGACTTGATCCCTCTGCAAACTGTCTAATTTATCAACCTTGCGTGGTTTTGACATGTTCCCTACCCCCTTAACCTGACTGTTTGTATCTCATCGACTAACAACATTTTAAAGTTTCTGAGGGGACATACCAAGTGCTTTTGAAGCTCGTTTCAGGAATTTATTAATTGCATAAAAAGGCTTTGCTCTTTCTGCTTCACTTCTAAAGAAATCATACACATTCAACATCAACTGTTTAACATCTGCTGAGTAGCGCATCTTGTCATTGAATGAACACAGTCACTGTGTAGTTCGTGCAGACCGTGCTTGCGCTGTTCCTTCCATGGTTTGTCCCCCTACGTGTCATGTACACATTTCTATACAAAATTACATGATAGTTTCTTAAAGAACTTCATCGGTCATGGGTCTTAAAATAAACAAAATTCATTTTTTGTTTGGTACAGGGTATTCATGGTCAAGTACCGTATTGATGTTTCATACACTTTTCTGGATTTCGAGTTATTTTGCAATTCATCGTTCTCATTTGGATTCAAACGGACTGTAGTTGTTGAGCATGTCGGTTATCCTAAGGTCGTATTATCTTATTGTATTTTGGTATTTGGGCCAGTTATCATGGTTATGACTTTTTTCATCCATTTCAATTTGTAAAAACAGAAGCAGAGCTCTAGATAAGCTTATAGTTATTTGAATATTTTACCCAGGGATTTCATTTTGATTGGCATCCACACTTTTAACTTTTTTACGTATTTTAACTTGAAATTCTGTTTTGTGTCAATCCCTGTAAAACATTTAAGACTAAAAGAAAGTTGTAAACCTGTCTATGTTTGCTTGCTGCTCCCTCCCAGGGAAACCTTTTTTATTGTCTAATCCTAGCATTGAAAGAAAGGCATTATTTTTTAAATCACAAATCAGCGATTGTTGACAGGTTAAGATGCATTCGCAGAGTTGCATCCTTTGGTCACCCCAGACACCTATGGTTGTGGGTCGAATCCCAGTTCGCTCCAGTTTTGTTTCTAGGTTTGTCAGCACCATACCTGTGCTTGTTGGTTTCACCAAAGTGGTAAACGCCTGAGACCTGATTGACTTCAGGCTTTCCTCCAATCTCATTAAAATCAGATCTTAGTGCTCGCTACCGCTAAACAAAGATCTGAGGACATCCCATTACGGGTCACGTCAGACCGACCTTACGTGAACTTTGACCGACCAATGGAATGACCAATCAGAAGGCAGCTTTCTCGTGCTTTACGGCACACATTTCAAATTGGCGACTACGCTTTGAAACATATTTTGACAAATTCTCGATTACAAATTTGAAACCTGAACAAAAAAACATTCTGGAATGGCTAATAGATGGTCTACATTGTAAGGATTCAGTCGTTAAACCCGTAACTATCGTTTGGAATACCCAATGTTAAAAGTTTACGAGATTGCATGATTAGAAATCACATTCCGACTGTCACTTTTATAATCTGGTAAGTGACGCACTGATGGGTCGGATGAAAGGTCGTTCTGACGTGACCCCTTATGGGATTTCTCAGATCTTTGTTCAGCGGTAGCAAGAACTAAGGTCTGATTTTAATGAGATTGGCTTTCCTCCCACATTAAGCTGTCACGCTGCGATATCACTGTAAAAGCGGCATTAAACCCAACTCACTCACTCCAAATGTATCTGTTGGAAAGTGAATTTCGCTATCGGCTGATACACAATCATTTTATGTAACAGTTATAATATACGCAGTTGTTTTATCTGATATACAAAGGTATATTTCAATAGTGTATTTGGGATTTGATTTGTCTGCATATTTCATCATATTTAATGCATATTTTATGCAAATACGTAGCTTTTCTCAAGCCCTCAGTTGTGCACTTATTGCGCTGACCTAATGATGATAATTACACTGAAAAGTAATGAAAGGATCACACTGATAGATTTCTTGGTTGACATGGTTGATGCATGTCGTCATAATCCCAATTGAATAGATCGATGCTCATGACGTCAATCCCTGGATTGTCTGTAGACTGTCAAAATCAGATCTTAGTTCTCGTTATCGCTAAACAAAGATCTGAGGACATGAAAGTGAGAGTCGGAATCTGTTTTCTATTCAGGCAATCTCGAAAACATTAAAACGGGGTATTCCGAACGACAGTTACGGCCTGTACGACTGATTCCGTCAAAATTATCGTCTATCTCTCGCTCTCGTGGGATAAACATTTGAACGGAGGAGACGTTGCACAGTAAGTTTGAAGCACTGCCATACAATCGCAACCATATATTAGACATTCCGGAATGTTCGTTTGTTTAGTTTTCAAAATTTTGATCGAGAACTGTGTCAACATATTTTTCAAGCGCAGTCAAAATGGAAGTCGTCAGGTTGAAACGAGTACCGTAAAGCTCTTGTCGTTTCAGTGGTCGGTTCAGGTTTGATTTCGTTATGTGATTTTGATTGAACTATGCATAGACACATTAGTCCAGCCAAAATATAGCTCCATAATTACAGTCTGTGGAAACAGGACTTTTATAGTCAGTAACTCCCTTGCCTCGGGAAGATGTTTTTCTGAGCAAGTGATAGAGAGAGAGATAGTACAAGAACAACATTATCTCTATCTTTAAGTGGTATTTCAGAACCTGTAGTATCAGTGAAGACCCGAGTACATTTCAACACATGCGCTAGCACCTTTATCAAGCAAGTGATCAACAGCTGGGTAGGACATGGTCATGCTGTTAAGAGTCACCTACACAGAGATTAACACAAACCACAAATAAATAAGGGTGGCAGAGTGAGGCCAGAGATGAATGCTGATAAGTGATGATCCGTCAGGCCGAAGCCTGTAACAACACGTATTGGATCGGCATTTGGAAGTCACACACAAATGAGAGAGAATCTATGTATGTCAATTTCTTTATTATGAGGGACTTAGTGTTTCGAAGTATATGCATGCTGTTTCAGCAGGTAAAGAATGCTAGGATGCAGAGAGTATATATATATGTATCTGTGAAACAACAAAGGTGGAAACGTAACAGTTAATTACCGGTAGCACTGATTAGTAATAAGCAATGGACAAATGGAAAGGCAGGGGTTAATAAGCCTTGATTGGGGGATAATGTGACAGATAGGTGATGACACAGATTCATTCAATCAATAAGTATCAAGCACTAGGCAGATATGTTCCCTGGTCCCAGTTCATGGCTGGCTGGTGTCTCCTGATGTCAATGGCTTCTTGTAGTTTCCCTTGACACCAGATTTTGATGGTGGACAGGACTTTGTTGGTTTCCCACACGATGGTGTGGTCTTGGTTCTTCAGGATGGTTATATTATGACCAGTTCAAAGGTTGTATGTTATGTTTGTCCTGACTGAATGAGGTGACCCATGAAGATCCGGGGTAAAATAGGTCTTAAAGTAACCCATTCTTGCCGTAAAAGGCGACTTTGCTTGTCGTAAGAGTAGACTAACGGGATCGGGTGGTCAAACTCGCTGACTTGGTTGATGCATGTCATTGATCCCAATTGGTTGGATCGAAGCTCATGATATTAATCACTGGATTGTCTGGTCCAGACTCAATTATTTACAGACCGCCGTCACATAGCTGGAATATTGCTGAGTGCGGGGCTAAACAACAAACCAACCAAACCAACTGAGTGAGGTACTAAATCTTTAAGGTATATACCTATATAAAATAAACACAATTTCCATTTCCTCCTGTGCTCTGACGCACGCTCTCATGAAGTTTCTAAATATAAGGCCGCCTCCGTGGTCTAGTGGTAGAGCGTCCGCCCAGAGAGCGAAAGGTTCGGGGTTCGAACCCTGTCCGTGTCATACCATGTCCGTGTTGTTACCCTGTCTGGCGCTCGGCATTAAGGGGCTAAAACAAGGATTGATCGGCTCGGAGTCAGTATACTGTGTCTGAGTGGGGTATTCATGTTAAACTGTGGCATAGTATCTCAGTGAGCTAGCACTATAATTTGGAATCAGTCTGGACTAGTACAAGCAGCCACACACACACGCACGCTATATAAGTGCAATAATCTTGGACGCAACTTTAAACCCAATTTCACCTCACCCACCTCTAAATATAAATTTTTAACGGAAAAATAACTTGGTAAACCAGTTACAATTCTTGCTGCTTCTAGTTGGAGTTTTTCTGATCTTTGGTAGAACCAACCCAAACTTCACATGCATATTCAAAATGTGGTCCATCTTCCCGAGGCAAGGGAGTTAACTGACTATTTTTAAAAAAATCCATTTTCCACCCTTGCCGAACTAGGCTGGAATTTCTGGGCTCGATCTTAGCGCCGCCAGTGGCTTTTACCAATCAGATTCTACCTCTCATATCACATGCATTTGCTTCAAACAAAATGGCGGCACCTATTCAACACGATCAGATATTTATAGTCCGTTAACTCCCTTGACTCGGGAAGATGAATGTGGTCGAATAAACTCTTCAAAATTAATACACTTCACCACACTAAGCTACGACTGAGCATAAACTTAAGGTTTCTCATTGAAAGAATCATCGTTGATGTAGTTTTAATGACTGAGTCACTATGTTATGATCACTTGGCCGATGACCACCCAGGTGTTCGTGAGTTTTATTTCAGTGTTTTCATGATCCAAAATTAATTTCAGAGTTCAATACAGCCCCCTTTTGGAAATTAGAATTGGTTTTGTTTTGCTGGGATTATAAGCTTCTGTTATCTGAACCACTATTGTCTGAACTGCTGTTGTCTTCATCCATGATCTAAGCCTGTTGCCTGAACTGCTGTTATGAAAACCTGTGTTGCCTGAACGGCTGCTATGACAACCTGTGTTGTGTGAACTGCCGTTATGAAAACCTGTGTTGTGTGAACTGCTGTTATGAAAACCTGTGTTGTGTGAACTGCTGTTATGAAAACCTGTGTTGTGTGAACCGCTGTCATGAAAACCTGTGTTGTGTGAACCGCTGCTAAGACAACCTGTGTTGTGTGAACCGCTGCTACGACAACCTGTGTTGTGTGAACTGCTGTTATGAAAACCTGTGTTGTGTGAACTGCTGCTATGACAACCTGTGTTGTGTGTTGTAGTTCTCCATGAGTCGGTGAGCACAGGAGACCCGGAGCTGGTCCAGATGGTGCTCCAACACAGGGACTACCAGAGGTACACCAAGAGGACTGTCGGTGTGCCCGAGCTGCTGCAGAAACTGAAGGAGGTAAGTTCCCTGTACTGGGGCATCCAATCAACACTACACTAGTTACATATGGAATGCTAAACAAGCTCCTGTGTATTCCAGTTTTATGAAATGGGAGAATAGAATACCAGAACCATTCACGAGTTTCATATAATTGGTATAACATGGTAGTGAGTTTAGTATTTTACTTATTACTTGATTATAAAAAAAACAATTAAATTTCCCATACAGCTGTATGTTTATTAAACGGGTGATCTCTTCAGGGGTGAGAAATAAAGTGGGCCACGGTATGAGGATTGGGTGGCAAAACGACTGTCTGGGACAAGCAGGAGGGGCCAATTGTAGGCTATAATTGATGCTCATGCCGTTGACCACTGGTTTGCTTAAATGTGTTCTAGCCACAACTGTTTACTTCCATGTTCCAAAATCATGTGAAGTACTACTTGTTCCAAAAGGGTTCTAATAAATGATCAACATGTGACCAGGCTGATTGTGTGTCTTCATATCCCGATGACGTGGATCATTGCTCATGCTGTCAACCACTGGTTCAACTGACCCAGACTTGATTATTCACATGCCACCATGGTATAGCTGGATTGTATCGGCAGGATTTCACACACTCATTGAAGAATAGGGGGTTCGTTCATTTTAAAAGAAATTCACCTTGGTCAGCACTTTAAGGAGATATATTTAGGCATGCTGCTGTCCAGATTTGTACAACTTTGTGATAATGGTTATATGTGATTGATCCTCATTAGGACTGATACACACATTGTAACAATTGTTATATTTGGGGTAACTCTTTCTCAGTTAATTACAAATTACAGTTACATTAATCCTGACACAACTTTGTAATGACAGTTACATTAATCCTGACACAACTTTGTTATGACAGTTTCATTAATCCTGACACAACTTAATGACAGTGGCATTAATCCAGACACAACTTTGTAATGACAGTTACATCAATCCTGACACAACTTAATGACAGTGGCATTAATCCTGACACATCTTTGTAATGACAGTTACATTAATCCTGACACGACTTTGTTATGACAGTTACATTAATCCTGACACAACTTCATGACAGTTACATTAATCCTGACACAACTTTGTAATGACAGTTACATTAATCCGGACACAACTTCATGACAGTTACATTAATCCGGACACAACTTCATGACAGTTACATTAATCCGGACACAACTTAATGACAGTGGCGTTAATCCTGACACAACTTTGTAATGACAGTTACATTAATCCTGACACAACTTTGTAATGACAGTTACATTCATCCTGACACAACTTCATGACAGTTACATTAATCCTGACACAACTTTGTAATGACAGTTACATTAATCCTGACACAACTTTGTAATGACAGTGGCATTAATCCTGGTACAACTTTGTAATGACAGTTACATTAATTCTGACACAACTTTGTAAAGACAGTGGCATTAATCCTGACACAACTTCATGACAGTTACATTAATCCTGACACAACTTTGTAATGACAGTTACATTAATCCTGACACAGCTTTGTAATGACAGTTACATTAATCCTGACACAACTTAATGACAGTGCCATTAATCCTGACACAACTTTGTAATGACAGTTACATTAATTCTGACACAACTTTATAAAGACAGTTGCATTAATCCTGACACAACTTCATGACAGTTACATTAATTCTGACACAACTTTGTAATGACAGTTACATTAATCCGGACACAACATGTCTTGTTTACTCATGCAATACATTGATGTTGAATATGAAATACCCAGAACATACAGAAATATGCTTCCATTGTCTCAGATAAGCCCACCCTAACCCTGCTACTTTACTTTACCCTCGCACAATACATGGTTGCTGACACATGCAAACAGTGGTGATGTGCTGGACCACACCCAGGGAATCCTCTTATCATGTCACTACGACTAAGTTGTGGTGTCAGTTGATGGAGAGAGACTGGAAATCAATACACCACCAGCTGACAGACACAGGCATTAATCCACTGATAGGCTTATGAAATATTTGACCTTTCAGCATGTTCAGACAATATTATTGTTGCTTCCATATTTTGTTTGTGATTTTATCATGACTCTATGTGTATGTTTTGAGGAAGGGCATTGTTTGATATTAACTTGTTCATTTGTCTGTAATTTAGGATGGTTCATAATCTTAACCATCTCTAGATTCATTTTTGAGGCTTTCCTTTTACTGATTGATATTATTGATTATTCATCTTTGTTTTTTCATTATTTTTATGTTTAACATTTTTAAAGGAGATTTACAGTAAACAATAAATATAGGATTAAATCATTTAGGAAGCATATTAATACAAGTATCTTGAAGGACATAATTCTAAAGGCTACATTCTGACAAAACATTAGAACCTACTCGTATTTCGAAAACTACTGTGAGTTTATGAGCAGAGTTGTTATCATGTGATGTGACGTCATAGTGGAGAGCTGACTTGCAGACGATCACTGTTTCTGTATAGAGGTTGGTAGATTACTAGCCTTCGCCATGGCATCACCTGACAATGCCATAGACATTAATGTTGAATTTTCACTCAGTGACCCTACACATATTCATCCATATCGATATGAGCCAGTGGTTAGTCAAAATAGTCTTGACAGCAGCGAGGAAAGGGAGGAAGATCTACCGAGTGAAGACCATCAGTCTGATGTCAACACGGAAAGACTAGGGAACGCAATCTGGTGTTAAACGCTATCCTGACATTTCAGAATAAAATGGATGTTTATCACTAAAAAATGTTTTGTGAGGCAGTTATTATTGTGTAAAATGTGCCAGGTGTAGATTGACGCTAAGCATTGTCAACTTGGGCAAAACATTGTTAATTGTGTTGTCTTTATGCCAAACAATTAGCACAGGGCTATTTAAGCTAAATTTGTTGTCTTACAAATGAAAGTTATGTGTTAAAATTGTATTGTCTAGTGATCGTTGGTTCAGTTAATACTGCTGTGTAAACAGTTATAATAACATGTACTTCATTGATCAATAGAGGGACACTAGTGACAGGGATTTAGCTTACTACATGCATAGTGACTCTACTCGTCTTGTCAGTAAAACATCCATCATTATAACATGTACTTCATTGATCAATAGAGGGACACTAGTGACAGGGATTTAGCTTACTACATGCATAGTGACTCTACTCGTCTTGTCAGTAAAACATCCATCATTATAATATGGTACCATATGTTAGAGAGAGACACAAATGAAGAACTTGTTACTTGACTCGGGCTTGGGACTAGTGGCTAAAGTCGCAGATTGAGGCCTGAACTGTGGAATAAGTATTTACATTTCACAATTTCTTTAGCGTTTCTGTGGAGAAACGACTACATTGTATCTGCATGTTTTGATCATGATGAAATTTTGTATTTGCACAAACGCATGGAGTGAGTGAGTGAGTGAGTGAGTGAGTGAGTGAGTTGGGGTAAGGCTGCACAGAAGAGTATGTATTTGTCATCATGATCTCAGGGTGTCAGGGTAGGGGAGGAAAGTTGAGTGTAGGTCGTGGAAGTTGACTTTTGTTAAATCCATGGGTATGGTGCTAACTAATGGGCCACCTGAACACATGACTGAAGATGAGACATTTCCATGTTCCCGAGGCAAGGGAGTTAAGTGACTGTAGAAGTCCAGTTTGGAGGTACACATGTTTTGCAAATCCTGCAGTCGTCTGAAATCTGCACGGCAGTTCATCAACCTGATGTCAATTTCGCAATGCGATTTTGATTGGACTTATACATAGACTTGTGGACTTTTATGGTCAGTTAACTCCCTTACCTTAGGGAAGATGGAACCTTTCTTACCTTATTCAACAGATAATAGACTATATTATTTTGTACCAACAGTCAGTGCACACAGTTAAGGGAGATAACTTGTATCGGTGTAGGAAACCTCCAAGCATGTGCATTATGTTTGGTTAAATATGCTTTCACCTCATAATTGTAATAATAATTATATTCATATGTTTCAGTCACCTGATTTCTACGTTGAAATGAAGTGGGAGTTTGCCAGCTGGGGTAAGTGACATCTCCGTCGCATACTGTACTCCTTAACCCTGTACGTGTGTTCCTGATGACGAATAAAGTGAGATAAGCTCCCAACCCACTCTTGATGATGATAAGACACTTTTTCTCAGTCAGTCATTAACATAGCAGCTTGAGAGTATACCCACTTACATCAAAATATTGAAACCATGTGGTTGTGTGCATTTCAGAATGGGGCCAAGGGGACTTTTACACACAATTTTACTAATGGCACAAAAAAATATATATCACTGCACCAAAAGGGCACAACATGACATCCTAACATTTAAATACGTTTTCGATAGTATCTTCTACAACTGACTTTAAAGGGGCACTGATCTAACGCAATTCCCCGGGACTGGTTGTTGCCTTTGTTATTGTTTTTTCCCAGTGAGTCCCCGAATGTATAGCAGAAATCTAGACTAGTTCGCGACCTCTGCTGCGCCTTTCGCAAGCGCATTTGTCACTTTTATGGATACCGGTAGTAATAAGGGCGTATGGTCACATTGATCAACAAAATGAAATACAGTTTTCGAGATAATAAGGAAATGTGGGTATCTTTGGGGGTAGCATCGGTAATGGTGATGAAGTTTTGATAAGTCACTTCCTTGGTAATTTTGCGATTTTCGTTTACACTATTTTTACTTGCAACACGAAGTAAATATTTCACCTAAGCATTGCTTTTTTATAGTGTGTATATTCTTTTACTGTCAAAATGTGTAACATATTTATTAAACGTCTAAATATTTTACAAAGTGACTGAAAAACATTTCGTTGAAAAGTACATTTCTATGATGTTTGGCTTCTAATCCTACATAATAATCTGTTGTGATGTTTGTAGGCCCTTTTGATCGTCTTAATCAATCTGGACAGATTTCTTAGTCAAAATGGCTGAAATATTTACACATTTTATAAATTGCCTGAGGGAATCAAATTTTACAAATTGACGGTAATATATACACGCTTACAAAGGAAAAGACTAGTGAAAACAACGTCTATCGCGCATTGAAGAATTTCCCAACCAAGACGTAGAGAAACAAGAAAGAATCGGTTCAAATGAAGGAAAACAAAATGCAAATACCATAATTACAACCCACCAAATTTATGTGTATAAATTTTAGGCAGCTTCCTTGTTCGAGGAATGTATCCGTGAATATCCACACAAAGGAACAATATCCCACTCGTCTGCAGCTGTACAAAGAAACTTATTCAATGTCACGTGTCTCTGTAACAATCAAATATTTTAAAAGATATATATCGTTTCGGGATATTATAACCCGTGGTCGTTTCTCAACTGATCACTTGGATTGTTTCAGGTGTTTCACATAGGTGTCAAGTCTGAAGGGTCGGCTGAGAAAGCCCATGTGACAACTATTTTCATAACGTCCACGGTTCCATTGAGTGATAGATAACAATGATCAATCAATCAACGTATTATCAGTTAACCCTTTGAACAAATTATGTTGTTTTTACATCGGCACTTCACGCCATGATGTGAGTGTATTCCCTTTGTTTTAGTAAACCTAGACATGTAAACACTCACTTTTGACATATCCACTGTGCAAGATAACAGTGATTAATCAATTAACATATTTTCTGTTAATCCTTTGATGACCAGGAACGATCTGTTGATTTAAAAAAAAAAGTAAATGAACTGATCATTCATCTCTTGCTTGGCTGCCACGTGTATATTACATAACACACATTTCACCTCACTTCAAACCTGGATTTAGATTGAATTATTACCCCAGACACAATAAATGCCAAATGGGAACCTTTGTCAGGTAATCTAAGTGGGGCTACCACTAATTGTACCTGTAATAAATTCATTAACTGAGCATCAAGGGAATGACGACAAATACACAAGTGTAGGGTTAGACGAGAAAACGTGGATGACAACAAGGGAGTAGTAATCGTATTATCGACGCAATCCAAAACCCGAAAATGCTTTCACTGCATGGATACTTTTTTTAGTATTAAACTATAACCATCTGGGGTATTACCAAATTACGACATCCGATGAGCTCCGCCGTTTTTTTGTCTCTTTGTTTAGGCTGAAGAAATTAATTAACATGCGCCCTTTGTCGAAATCTTTATAGATCACAGTTAACCAATCACTGTTTATGCAAAAATGCGTAAAACAAATATTGCTTCCAGCCTCCAAGTTCATTTAGCTGTCCTTGCAGACGGTAGCCCAGTCTCTGGTCACGCTCAGTTGCGTTGCGTATCATCCGGATACTCACGGGGAAAAAACAATAACAAAGGAAGCAACCAGTCCGGGGAATTGCGTTAGATCAGTGCCCCTTTAATTCAACACTAAGTATCATCGATCTTTGTCACAATAGGAAGTATACATGTTTTAGCGATTGGAATAGATTTATCATTTATCATAACCTCAAAAGCTTTCAGTTAGCATCAGTAGCAAAAGGTTTAGTGATAAGTTCCGTATGAATTGACCCTTGCAATGTAACAAGTTTTGATTGGCTGGAATAATCACTTCTGGGAATAAGAATTATCTCCCTTACATCACAAGGCTAAATCGGCTATAGTTTAAGCTTTCATTTTACCATCTCGTATCTCTGTTACTCACTTGTGTTGTTTTTATCACCCCGGCATATAATCCGGGTGGGGGGGGGGGGGGGGTGATATGGTCATCATCTGGTTTGTCTGTCGTTTCCGGAGTCTAACTTGAAAATCATGAAAGTTTTTTCATCCAAGCTTGGTACATGTATTAACCAGGGGCTGAAGTGGTGCCTTTCGCTATTGTCGGGGCCAGGGGCATGTTCTGACTCTTGTCAACTAATGTGTTAATCTGTTTATCTGTTGTGTTTACAATGACAAGTTATGAAGTAATTTATTTTTGTTCATTTTTAAGTTAAATTTTTCTGAGAAAGTGTGACTGATGTTCTGTGTTAAGTTTACAATGGTTTTCTTGAACATAACTGTTGAAAGATCTGCAGAAAGTATTGTTTACTCTGCCTGGAGGAATGACCTGTCTTTGAAAAGGGAATTAATAATTCACCTCATGTGAATTCATAAAATAACATTGACAAGTTTGATCCCTGATCATCATGATCATGCTGATGAACATAGCAAAGGTAACTTTCTCCAAGTTTTATGTCTTTATTCCAAAAGTATTTGTGTGTCCCCTGGTTTCATCAAATGTCCCCAACTCTTAGAAAGGTTGGGGTCATTTTTCCAGTTTCTGAAATAAACAGTGAATGTTGGTTTGCCCTGCACATGTTGTGACAATCTTTGTAATGATCCTTGTCCTTGGACACAATAACAGCCAGATACAGCTTCCCCATGTTCATGATCAACTCACAACTGTATATGCTGTGTGGATTCAGGGACAGAATAGGCTCCATGCTGTCACTCAGCCAAGACAAGTTATTCACTTGGTTGAGGCATGTCATTGTATCCCAATTGTGCAGATCGATGCTCATGGTATCAATCACTGCATTGTCTGGTCCAGACTCAATTATTACAGACCACTGTCATATACTATATAGCTGGAATATTGCTGAGTGCGGTGTTTAACAACAAACAGTTTGAGATCCTGTTCATCCTCGCTCACCATACTGAGTATTGTGCTGACATAGCGGTTTGTTGCTTGCAGTCCCCCTGATCTCCCGGATGTGCCCCAGTGATACGTACCGGGTGTGGAAGTGTGGTAAGATGAACCAGAAATATTTGTTTGATTTATGTTGAAGGCAATGACAAGAAGGTATTTGCTTTCTTGAACCAATGTGCTTTATTTGTTTGAATTTCTAGGATTTCTTTTACAGCAATTAATCTCAAATGATTAAAGCATTTATGTGAAGTTTACCTGATACTCACCTTATCTGGTCACATTGCTGAAAGCTGATGTTGATAAGTTCATGAACAACAATGATACTATTATGACTGTACTGTATTCTAGAAATTGATGTACTGGCTCCCTACATCAACATTGCTGTTGAGTACACTAGCAGGAGAGAATACATGCTCCCTATTTATTATCATGTCGACAACATTCTGCTGCAATATATCTCAGCACTTATCTTGCCTGTTTAACACATCTCATATTCCCGAGGCAAGGGAGTTAACTGACTGTAAAATCCAGTTTCCACCCTTGTCGAACTGGATAATCTGAGAGTGATCATAGTGCCACCAGTGGCTTTTACATCAAATACCGTGAGGACATTGATTAAAAACATGAGTCTAGAAAATATCTGTTGACGTCAGGTTGGTGGTACACAGGCTTTGCAAATCTTGCAATCGACCAAAATCTGCACGGCAGTTTACGAACCGGATGTCAATTTCATGGCATGATTCTGATTGGACTATGCATAGACTCGTTAGTCAAGCCAACATGTAACTCCACAATTCCAGCCTAGTTTGGCAAGGGTGGAAACTGGACATTTAACGTCAGTTAACTCCCTTGTCTTGGGAAGATGGACTCATCTTAATACTCCTCTTGAAGTAATCTGTGGCGAAGTAGCAATGATGACGTGCACCTTATTGCCACACATTCAGTGACAACACTAAGGAAATCTCCCCCTCCACATTGATCATGTTTTGATTTCCTGTACTTGAATAATGACTGACTGTCTGTGACAGACTAACTGAGGTAGTTATCAACATGAATCAGTCTTCTCATGAGTATGTTCTGGTTACTACAGGTTCCAATGTCCGTATCGACACCACACTGCTGGGCTTCGACAACATGAACTGGCAGCGGGGGAGCCGTAGCTACATCTTCAAGGGGGAAGGTACGTAGCACCAGACAATGACAAAAAGGGTTGTGGGGGACGTTGGCTTGCAACACAGGGACATGATTACACCTACAAGGGTTGTTGATAACTTTAAGTCTTTGTTTCAACAAAAGGTCATATATGAGGAAATATGGCTGTGTGAAAAGATGTCATTTCAAAAATAAATTTTAAATATTGTTTGTTGATAGAAAAGAAAGGTAGATGATCAACATATTTTAGGAAATATTAACAAAGGGATTGTGTAAAAAAGTGTCATTTGGGTGAATATAAACTGAACTGCAAAAAAAAATTTGCACATGAGAAAATAATGTGATTTTAAATAGGCACAAACACATAGCCCAAACCCATCGTTATTGTCCCTGTAATTTTTACCGGCAGTGCGCACATTTTGAGAAAATGCAAAAAATGTAAAATCACTTGATGTCATTGCTAGTGAAATGCACATGGCACAGGGGTATAAAAACTGCACAGAACAACGTGAGTGAGCAATTGGGATGGTCATCGGACAGGCCTAGGACAGGGAGACCACGGTTCACTACACCACAGGAAGACAGGTATCTGCAAACGTTGCACCTCCGCAACCACTTCCTCACAGTAACGTCATCTGCAGCGAATGCTTTGGGTCGGCGAGTGAGCACACACACAGTGACCAGAAGACTTCGGGCAGCAGGTATCAAGGCTTACTAACCTTTCAGAGGACAGATGTTGACCGCTGAACATCGCTGCAGACGAATACGATGGGCTAATACAGTGCGACGGTGTCAGCATCCAGACTGGCAACGCGTGGTCTTTACGGATGAAAGCAGGTTCTGTTTGTTTAGAGTTGACCACAGACAGCATGTTTACAGCCACAGAGGTGAACGGACAGCTGCGTTCAAGAAGTCATTCCTCACGGTGAAGGTGGCGTTATGGTGTGGGGTGGAATTTGTGGAGACCAGACAACGCCACTCGTCATCAATGTAAACCTCAATGCGCAAGGCTTTAGAGATGACATCGTCCATCCAGTATAGCTGCCCTACCGCCAGCAACAACCCCGAGGTGTTGTGTACCAACACCACAATGCCAGGCCCCACACAGCTCGTATCGTAAGGAACTTCCTTGCCACCGTCAATGTCTTACCATGGCCGGCATGGTCTCCTGACTCGGGTTTGCATGTATGGAGGCACGAGGTTTCCACATTCGGTGCTAAAGTGACAAATTTTGTGTCTGTGACCACTTTCCGTGTTTGAATGAATTGCAGTGAAAATCTGGACAACTGAATTTTCAACTCCCTCTGATTTTGTTTGTCTGGTGTACGATATTTAACCACAAAATGTCAAGTTTGAGTTGTTCAATACTTTGTGGAATTGTTGGTTTATCAAATATACTATACCTCAAACTTTTGTTATTTTTAGTTTATTAATTACAGTCACTTCAATCTGGTGCAAAGTTTCTTTTGCTGTTCAGTTTATTAACATATATATTTGCGTGAAAAATATTTTTCCTTCATTACACAATTTAATTAACAGTCGAGCCAGGAAGAAATAATGTTCCACATTTGTGTAAATTTTCACTGACACTGAGGAATATCATTATCGAATTATGCAAAACTTGAGTTACCATGGTTATCAATAGTGTTTTTAAGGTATGTCTTGAGATTGTAGCATCACTATTCTTTCTTCAAAGAGGTTTTCCATGTTTTTTCTTGTATTCAAATAGCATGTAGTGAGTCTAAATATTGCTGTGTTTGCCGATTGCAGGGGACAAAGCGACTGTGATGGAGATAGATCACGATCAGCGTGAGGTGTACAGCGAGACGATGAGGATCTCTCCGTCCATGCCTGACTCCTCAATCATGAGACCCTCGGAGGCCGCCATCGCAGCCAGACTTACCTCCCCTATAGTCACCACCTACATAGATACAGATAAAATCTCATTTGAGAGGTCAGTACTTCTCCATATAAGTAGTAAACACAGGAGGAACGAGTGGCCCAGTCGTAAAACTGGACAGACTTACCTCCCCTATAGTCACCACCAACATAGATATGGATAAAATCTCATTTGAGAGAAAGTACATGTCCATATGTTGTATTACTGAAAGCTAGACTTACCTCCCATACAGTTGTCATATCCATAGATGCTCGGGCTGGGACGAGTCCAAGTTTACCACCTGAGTTCCCATCCCCCTTTTACCTAAACCTACCCGGCTACCCGCTGTAGGCCTGAAGTTGGGTACAAAATGTTGGATTGGAAATTAATTTACTGGGGCCCTGGCAAAACAATTTTCGATGCATATATAAAATGATCTGATCATGCATACACCGAAGGTGACTGAAGCTTCATCTTCACTCAAACATGTAAAAATCAGAAGCAATGGGTGAAAGAAATGCAAACATTAGCGACTTGTAGTGTAACCATGGTTCTTATTGTAACCATGGGTCCGGGTAGTCCTGTGGGTACCCGGGTCATACTCGGTACCCAACCGACCCGAACACCCAAGTTACCTGTTTCAGACCCGATAGATCTTATTTGAGAGGTCAGTACTTCTTCACATTAGTAGTGTTCTTTCCTTTTTTCAGAAATGATGCTGTGTTTGAGTAAAATATGCATATTATGGCCAAAGCAATTAGAAGTGTAACGATATATCAAACTATCCCACAATTACACCAATTAACTACACCAATTGTTTGCCCAACTGTGATACCATATCGATAGGAATAAAGAGACTAATAGTATCGCTGATGATATGCATAACAATCAATAGTATCAATAGTTGCAGTTAGTTGTAAATAATACATATGTTATGCGAATTTCAAATCTGTCTGTGGGTTGGTTTGCAAGGATTGCAGACAACTTCAGATTAGAGTTACTTCCCTTTGGTTTGAGTTTGAGGAGGAAAATGGCTGTCTTTGAGATTGTCAGCCATACTTTTTTCATTTCTATTACACTGATTAATATGATTATCAAGCCTTAAACATGTTAAAGCTGGTTTACTACTCTACTGTCTCAATAGTGTGGGTTACTATCGCAATACAATCTCAAAATTAAAAATGGCCCCAATATTCATCCCTAAAAGCAATATTGTAAATCTGGGTATTAATGTGTTTCCAAATTAATACAACTGCTGACCCCTTGCCAAAAATGCGATTCAATATCAATATCAATGCACCTCCCCCACCCCATCGCCAGTAGGATGGTACAAGAAGGCAAGGGAGTTAACTGACTGAAAAAGTCCAGTTCCACCCATGCCGAACTAGGCTGGAATTACGTGGCTTGATCGTAGAGGCGGCACCCAGTGAAATCAATCTATTGTAAATCATGTGATTTAAAACATGAAAAGATTAAGAAAATATCTGTGTCTGCTGAGTTGGCGGTACAAATGCTTTGCAAATCCTGCAATTGACCGAAATCTGCACGGCAGTTTATGAACCGGATGTTGATTTCGTTACAGATTTTTGATTGGACTATGCATAGACTTGTTAATCCAATCAAAATAGTACTCCATAATTCCAACCTAGTTTGGCAAGGGTGGAAATTAGACTTTTCTAGACATCCTCGATGATCCAGCGTGTTGATATATTTAAATCATTCTGGGACCTGTGCCCCTCTCTTGCCTTCTGCTTTGTTTTATTTTCCTTTTGTTTTGGAGATGATCTTTATCCCAGTAAAGAATATTGAATATGAGAAAGTGAAGGCTATTTATTTCCTGTTTCTTCTCAAGGGACGTAGCAGGGGAAAATTATAATGTAAGCAATCATATTGCACTCTCATTAAACGCTCATAACACTTATCAAACACAAACACAAGTAGGCCCGTGCTCCATATCTAAACCATAAATATCACAAAAAACATCCTTTACCACATTCTGTACAGTACACATTTTCAGTATAAAACAGTTCGATCAAACCCAGGTACGGTTCCCTCATAAAATATAAATTGTCATTGCAAGAGAATAACCACTCCAGAATATCCAGCAAAACAGGTTCCATTTGGAGTTTAAGGTAAAATAGCTGTGAAAATTATATGAATGGACCACTGAAAATCAGTTATGACACCAGGTGTTCGCGAAAAAGGTAAAGGGAATATTAACAAGCAAGCAAAATCATCGAACCAACTCGTCCTGACAACTTTTGACACTGGTAGGCAGATCAACTTGTAAATTAACAAAAGATCATGTAACTATAACAAACAACTGAAAGAAGAACACACTAATGTACTTTTTTTAGATTATTTTGTTTTATATTATTTTTGTGACAATTTCAATGTGTAGGCACTTGCTGTTTGTGCTACGTGGTAGCTACGCCACGTTCTCTGTTATATGTTCAGGGGACTCCAGGTACCGACACAACAAACAATAGATGTTATTCACTACCGTTTCCACAAGTTATCAGTCTTATGTTGTCTCAAGTTTTATACTTGACCTATCTCTCACTATGCATTTCTTCTTCTTCTTTGATCCTATGTGGAAACGTGCTTGAACAAGGTTTGTAGCCTCTAAGACAAAAAAACATTCACCCAAACACACCCCAGCCTATCTCTTTGGTTACTGATCAACAACAGAATAGGTCTTCAGCAACCCATGCTTGCTGTAAATGACGACTATGCTTGTCGTAAGAGGCGACTAACGGGATCAGGTGGTCAGGCTCGCTGACTTGATTGATGAATGTCATCGATCCCAATTGCATAGATCGATGCTCATGTTGTCAATCACTGGATTGTCTGGTCAAAACTCGATTATTTACACACCGCCGCCATATAGCTGGAATATTGCTGAGTGCGGCATAAAACAACAAATAAACAAACAAACGTGCTCCTGTGCACGGTAACCTTACACGACCTGATCACTTATGTGTCTCTTTCAAAGAGCTATCAAGCTGGAGATGTGATGATGGCCCTCTGGGCATATCACGTGTCAGATAGGATAAGTATGTCAACATACAATTATACTAAAATGTCCTATTTTAAATCATGACATGATTCCATAATTAATTTTACACCTATTCCATCACTTCAGAAACAAGGCTGGTATATGGGGCTGGCGCAATGACAAGATTGAGAGCGTCAACGGATATGAGTGCAAAGTAAGTGCAGGATTCATTTCAATTCATATCCTATTGATGGTGAATATTTAAAAAAGTGAATTGAATGGTGCTTGTTGGATGTTGACTGTTGGGATAGTAGATATTTGCAGTGTAATTGCCCATGGATATTCTAAAAAACCTCCGGAAACTAAATGAAATATCTACAGAGAATGTCAAGAATAATGAACATTTCACAACCCCACGTTTCATGTCAGTGGTAGGCGATGTGAAGTGTTTTTCAAATATATTCAAGGAGTGCAAATTGGTAAACATTTAACTGATTTATCATAAGAAAAGCAACTGATTTCCCAACATTGCAATATAAAAGATATTTCTGCCTTTATTTTCGTACAATTAGGTTTTCACAGTTAACTTCTCACTTTCCTTACTGCTGTATATTAATGATCCAACAGAATCCCCTCTAATGATTGTTTGTGTTGTTCATGTATGATGATGATGGTGATGATACATAATGAAATCAATAAGAACATGATGACGAGTTACAGATAATTGTTGAATCAGCATGAAACTAGACATTTTTCTCTGTCAGGTACAAATCAAATGTATGTCACACTGACCTACTTTCTTCCAGGTCTTCAGTGCTAGCAATGTTGAACTGGTCACAAAAACTCGCACGGAGCACCTCACGCAACAAGACAAGGAGAAATCAAAACGCAACAATAAAACGCCCTTGGAGTCTTTTCTTGGAGTAGCAGAGGAACACACAAAAACCCAGGCCGCAACAAATGGGGTAAATGTTAAGCCCAGTGCCAATTTGGCAACTTTATCTATTTTTTTAGGGCGGTTATGGTGTTAACTCTGCAGGTCACACCGCTGCTGGTCTTTAACTCTTTCTGAGCACTGGGATTTTAATTGGTAGGATATTAGGCTGCAGCTGGCTTAAAGTGGTAGAAATATTTGTTTCTTTGATATAATGTGTAGCTCACATGGACTGAGTGTTTATGAGCTTATGCCATGGTACTGTCTGGTGCTAGTCGTTCTGTGCTGACTTTTCCAACCCTTACTGTGCATTGCCCTCTCAAACTTATTTAACCCAAATTGTCATTTTAGTTTTTTAACACTGCGTATGTCATGTCATTTAAAACAAAAGTGTATAGCTTTCTTGAGTTTCTTCTTTCCATTATACAGTTGTCTTGCATGTGTTTTTCCAAATTGGAAATGAAGTCATCAAACTTCTGCAAAAGCTTTTCTCGTTATGTGTCTTGATACCCCCATTGTTTAGATGATTGCTTGTCCTGGCAACCTCTCTGGTGGGCCCAGATTATATACTGGATGTAGACATTTACAGCTTTACCACGAAACCAACAAGTATGGGTTTGATACCGTCCCACCAATCTATTATTAGTGTTTGGAATACCCACCCGTCTGACTGTCTGATGTTTGTTGTCAACTTTTCATACATGCATATATGATGGTCTGATGCTAATCTGATGGTCTGAATAATAGTGTTAAAAAATTCATGGCTGGGAACTTTTAACCCGACTGCCAATTTAGACTTAGACTGTTCTGATGGCCTGGATAGAATCTATCTAAATGTTATACCATGCTAGTGAAGAGGCAACAAGACTGTACGTCCTGACTGGTATTGAACAAAGGATCTTGAGAGGGTGAGCTTCAGAGCCTATGTGTGTACTAACCATCCTCTCCCTCTGTTCACCAGATCTCATCAGTGTCTTATAATCCCTGTTCCATCACACCGGAGGAATATTTCAATAAGTTGATCAACCTTGAGGAACGTGACATCGGCCGCCCAATTGAACAGGCAACAAAGACCCAGAAGTTCAAGGCCACCTTGTGGTTGTGCGAGACATTCCCTCTATCCCTGCAGGAACAGGTGGTGCCCATTATAGATCTGATGGCAGCTAGCAACGCCCACTTTAAGAAGCTTCGGGACTTCATCACTCTGCAGATACCAGCTGGCTTCCCTGCAAAGATTGGTACGACTGAAACTGAATCGCATTTTAGTGTACCTCATAGTAAGGTTCAGATAATGTAATACAAAGGTTAGTGTTTTTGCTTGACATACTACAGATCTTGGTTTGATTTTCTTATTTTAATGGATTATTTACAGACCGCCGTTATATAGCTGGAATATTGCTGAGTGCAGCATTAAACTACAAACAAACAAACAAGCTAAAGTCAAATGTTTATGCCAGATTTGGAAAACTCATGTAATAGCAATCCACAGCAGCAAATGGGTACCTGGTAGGATAAGAAATTAAATGCAAAAGTCATATAGCACCTAACATACAACTTGGGTTTTATGCTCCTCATACAGCTCAGAAAGCAATTTGGAAGCACAACGAAGCACATGTGATTAGAGCAAAGGGGATCGATACGCAATCTAAATATGCATTACTATCATTTATTATTTCAGAAATTCCACTTTTCCATGTCCTGAATGCCAGAATAACGTTCGGCAACATCTTTGCAATGGAGTCGTCAGTGGACGGCGTCTCTTACATCGAAGATGAGGAATGTTCATGTGTTGTAGACGATTCCTGCTTCAACCCACCCCCTGGATACGGTCGTCTAGGTGAGCTATATGTACTGTTCACTAGTAGCTTCACTATTGCAGGGACTAAACACAACACCACTTTACTCATGTGTACATGTCATGGTGTGTACCTAGTAATCTGTTAATTTTTTACTTATCCTGCATTACTCCTTAATGCATTCACTGCTTACCTTACGACAACAAAAAGAACACTAACTGGATGCAAAACTTTATGCAGTTCATATGGCAGCAGTTTATGGCACACCTGTATCCTGCACCTACGCCTATGCAACAGACTTTGGCACAAGGGTTAGCGCCTACATCAGCACCGAACGTATACCAAACGCCTAATGTGCGTTCCGGTACAACGCATACATCGCTGGGCAGCGCATCAGGGCACGAATCCTTATCGCCAGGCGGGTCATCAAAGCCTTCAGATAAAGGAGGCTCTACGCACCGGAGCAGAAGCCGATCGCCATCAAACGAGTGCGTCAGCATCGCTCTGACTCGTCTGACTTTTTCAAATGGCGAGGATGGCGATTCCTCTGTGGAATGGAATACGCATCTCTGCTTAGTGCAAATACCCAATTGGGTAGCAGACCATCTCGTATCAGTAGCGCCCTTCCCTGGTACAGGATGGATAAGAGGGACACCATGGGGTCACATCCGACATCGGTTCTTGGGGATCCCTTGTTGACAGACATGACTAGTGGCGCCCTTCCCTGGTACAGGATGGATAAGAGGGACACCATAGGGTCACATCCAACATCGATTCTGGGGGGTCCCTTGTTGACAGACATGACTAGTGGCGCCCTTCCCTGGTACAGGATGGATAAGAGGGACACCATAGGGTCACATCCAACATCGATTCTTGGGGATCCCTTGTTGACAGACATGATTAGTGGCGCCCTTCCCTGGTACAGGATGGATAAGAGGGACACCATAGTGTCACATCCAACATCGATTCTTGGGGATCCCTTGTTGACAGACATGACTAGTGGCGCCCTTCCCTGGTACAGGATGGATAAGAGGGACACCATAGGGTCACATCCAACATCGATTCTGGGGGATCCCTTGTTGACAGACATGACTAGGTCATTGAATGAACACTTCTCCAAGCTTACACTTGCTCTGTCATTTAGGCCACCCAAGCTTATGATTGATGATTTTCTATCCATGCGGTTGCGGTCGCAGACCAAGGTCATAGTTCGGATGATAAGGATATAAATTATGACAGGCTTGTCATTAAGGAACCCTTAAGGAACAAGATACCAGATTTGCGTTCACAGAAACGGAAATCAGGCGTTCACTGAAACCGTTGTCAGCACCAACATCGTCAACACATGCGATGGATCAGGATCTATCAGGGTTAACCCTATCCAATATGATCATTGTCAGCACCAACATCGTCAACACATGCGGTGGATCAGGATCTATCAGGGTTAACCCTATCCAGTAAGATCATTTCCAAACTGTGGTAGATTTTCAACAGCGTAAGATTGACCATGAGAAACCATCTTAAGGCCGCTCTGGCGGAGATTACGTCACTCGCAGACTTGGTTCTTTAGTGCTTTCCAACTGGGTGCAGTCTGCTACGTCAACCTTGGTCATCTACTTCCCTGTTCAATGAACAGATCACAGACACGCACGCCAAAGTTCCCAATGACGCTTGGGATGACACCGTGCTCAAGGCTCAAGAGCAGGTCTCTTAAAGTGTAGGAAAGGGCGTGGCAGAGGCAAACTCTCAAGGAAGATTATGTACTCATCGTACTACGTCACGGTTACCGTCTACACATAGAGGTAACCCTACTGCTGACCACAGTTCCTCCGCTTTGGAAATATCCAAGAAATCAACATCTGCTATTAAAACCCAACATAGACAATCTGTCTGTGTTCAAGGATGGTTATCTGAAGCGTCCACCTGGAGTTCACTACCAATGGGCAGTTCTCCCATTTGGCATTTCAGTGACCCCGTGGCTATTTACACGAATAATGAGGCCAATAACTGCGGAACATTTGGTTTGAGTTGTACATAGACGACTGTCTCCTTGTCATCAACACACGCCAACGTTAGTTCGCCAACGGGAATATCAACTGGGATGGATAATCAACAAGGCGAAGTCGGAGTTAACTCCATCCCATCAGCTTCAGTTCATAGGAGACCTGTTCCAGACAGACCAGAATCTCCTATCAGTACTGAGGGACAGATGGCACAAAATCCTAAGCCTCTTGTCACCAGTGCTTCACCAATGGAAAGTGTTGCTAGGGTTACTCACCTAGCACAGGACTCAGGACATCAGGCGTCGGGATCCACTCAAGGCCATCACTCTACCAGCTTAACTAAGGACTCACCTCAATTGGTGGATGATAGAGTCTGACGTCTTAGGATGAGTCTCTTTATCAGGGTTATCCCTGAGTCTACACTTGTTTGTAGACGCCTCCCTTCAGGGGAAGGGTGCTCCCCTGCAAGGCCAGACAGCCTCAGGGCTATGGTCCGGCGCTCATCAAAAGTGGCACATAAACAACTTGGAGTTGGAAGCATTAATTCTGGCTGACAGAATCAGCTACAGTCCGCCTGACTTGCAATATCCACAGACAGCAGCACTGTGGTGTGGTACCTCAACTCACTCCCACTCCCTGCTTCAACAGACATTCAGGTTTTTCCATTTAGCATGTTTAGTGAATCGTCTGGAACTACAGTTCATAGTTCAGCACATCCCCGGATGTCAAAACATACAAGCCGATGACTTATTGCTTCCTGACAGGGTGGCTCCAACGGAGTGGAAACTTCACACAGAAGCATTCCAGCCACTGCTTCAGAAGTTCAGGAAACCAAACATCAACCTGTTTGCTACGTGCCTAAACCACCAACTCATGACATATGTCTCCCTGTTACCGGATCCACAGGCTTTGGCGAGGGATGCATTTAGCATCCCTTTGGGGACGACTAAAAGCATACGCTTTTCTGCCACCTGTTCTACTTCCCAAGGTGATACAAAGATCAAGGAGACAAGGAATCTTGCTCTGACTTTTGTCGTGCCCTGGTTACCGTTGAGAGGGTGGTTCGTCGAGCTCAGAAATCTAGCAGAAGCCCATCCACTTGCCCTCCTACGGTGGTCCAACCTATTCATCCACCCTTACAGCAAACTGCCACACCTAACGCCAGACAGGATTCGTCTGCATGCTTGGTTCATCTTAAAAAGGCCTTAAGTGCGAAGGGCTATTCCGCACGGGTAGCAAAAGCCATAGCTTTAGCTCATCGTCCCTCTACCAGAGAGTTATACAATGACAAATGGGGTTCACTTGAGACTTTTTGCAAGGGAAAAAAAAAATCAAGACCCTATGATTGTATCACCACAATTCCTAGCGGAATACCTCCTACATTTGCGTACCAAAAGACACTTGAAAGGAAGCACCATTACTGCGTACTTGGTTGCACGTAACTCGGTGTTGGCCGTTCCGGAAAATCGCAAGATGTCTAAGGTCATGGAACTACAGGCCCTACTATGCTCATTCAGGCTTAAGGATCAGAAGGCCAAGTTCCGCCCACCTGCTTGGGACTTGAACGTGGTACCTACGTGGAATGAGGTTTGTGAAGGCCCCCCTTAGCATTTGCTTAGAGCCCCTCTATGCATCCTCATTTTATGACCTCACCAAGAAAACAGTGTTTATCTTGGCTTTAGCCACGGGGTCACGGGTGAGCGAGCTTTTTTCACCCAAGACCATCACTGTGCGCTGTCTTTTTGTTGTTATAAGGGTAGCAGTGAATGCATTAAGGAATAATGCAGCATAAGTATACAAATGTAAAAAATAGTTAGATTTTACTAAATCTGTTGTTTCAAAAATGGGGAGAGCATCAGAAACTGCATACCATTTACCAAGCTTATTTATTGCTTGTGAGATTTTATGGTTGAAGAATTTGTTTCAAATTGTTTTGTTTCTGATTAAAGCATTACAGAATAGACATCAGATAAGGTGAGTAGTAACCATGGTATCTATGTTTAGGTGACGCCCACCATTCAAGACTGCGAGATGAAGATGATGAACTTCTTCAGTTTGCAATACAACAGAGCTTGATGGAAGCAGGCACAGAGAATGATCAGGTATGCAGGGGAACTGCTGGTCCTTTAGTCTATGGCCAGCAGATGTAGCAGAAGGAATGATGGTCCTTTAGTCTATGGCCAGCAGATATAGCAGAAGGAATGATGGTCCTTTAGTCTTTGGCCAGCAGATGTAGCAGGGGAAATGCTGGTCCTTTAGTCTGTGGCCAGCAGATATAGCAGAAGGAATGATGGTCCTTTAGTCTATGGCCAGCAGATGTAGCAGGGGAACTGCTGGTCCTTTAGTCTGTGGCCAGCAGATGTAGCAGGAGGAATGATGTTCCTTTAGTCTGTGGCCAGCAGATGTAGCAGGGGAAATGCTGGTCCTTTCGTCTGTGGCCAACAGATGTAGCAGAAGGAATGATGGTCCTTTAGTCTATGGCCAGCAGATGTAGCAGGGGAACTGCTGGTCCTTTAGTCTGTGGCCAGCAGATATAGCAGGAGGAATGATGGTCCTTTAGTCTGTGGCCAGCAGATGTAGCAGGGGAACTGCTGGTCCTTTAGTCTATGGCCAGCAGATGTGGCAGGAGGAATGATGGTCCTTTAGTCTGTGGCCAGCAGATATAGCAGGGGAAATGCTGGTCCTTTAGCCTGTGGCCAGCAGATGTGGCAGGAGGAATGATGGTCCTTTAGTCTATGGCCAGCAGATGAAGCAGGGGGACTGCTGGTCCTTTAGTCTATGGCCAGCAGATGTAGCAGGGGAAATGCTGGTCCTTTAGTCTGTGGCCAGCAGATGAAGCAGGGGGACTGCTGGTCCTTTAGTCTGTGGCCAGCAGATGAAGCAGGGGGACTGCTGGTCCTTTAGTCTATGGCCAGCAGATGTAGCAGGGGAACTGCTGGTCCTTTAGTCTGTGGCCAACAGATGAAGCAGGGGGACTGCTGGTCCTTTAGTCTATGGCCAGCAGATGTAGCAGGGGAAATGCTGGTCCTTTAGTCTGTGGCCAGCAGATGTAGCAAGAGGCTAGTAAAATGTATGTTTTTAGCTGTGATAAATTGAGTTATTGTGGGAGAAAAAAAACCAGTGTCATATTATTATCATCTAAGGTTGTGAAGTGGTTAAGGCATTCGCTTGTCACACACGAAATGGGTTAGTTTGTCATATAATTGAAATACTGTTCAAATCAGAGTTAAACTCACTCACACACTCTTTTCCAAGGTGACATTCTGGGAGGCGCTGAACAAGACGACGCCCCCGACAGGTCAAGCCCGGGAAGAGGAGGAACGCCTGCTGCAGAGGTAGGCTTTACTAGTGGGGATACAATGATTGGGTCAGCTAGCACAACTGTCCATAGTCCAATGTCAGTGCTTCAATGGAAGTAGAAGAGTTTTTCACGATCCAATTCATGATACTTGCATGTGCTCTTATTTGTGGTGCGTAAGCAATCTTTCTCATAGACAGGAGGGACAAATACCTGTCACACTAACGATTTACAGGTGGCAGTGTCAAGTATGGCTCAATGGATGAAAATATTTACATTTTCACTTTTTATTTTCACTAGTAATTCATGTTTGGTGTAACGTTTATTAAAGAATACATTTAAGAATTGATACATTTTACTTAGTGTGTGATTGTGTCAGGTCTTTGAAAGGCATTTAGAATTGATACACATAAGGATACACTAGGATACAGAGCTGTGAGAGATCTGGCTGCAGAAGTTGTTGTACCCACTAGTTGTGTGGCTTCCTTCCTCCCACAGCTATCACGTGACCGGAAGTGGTGATGTTAATTATAACCACATGACTGCTAATCAATGCACTAAACAGGCGTCAGAGAAAAAAGCTCCCCAGTTTGAAGAGCCAGATAGCATCCTCTGCCTATCATTTTGTTATCATTATATCATTGTTATCTGCCTATCATTATAACCAATATGTTCTCAATTATGTAGACTATAGTCTGGTGTACTTGGGTGGTCTTTTCAAACCTGTTCCTTGTCATCGTGGTGTGCGTTTTGCCGCGATCTCCCCCAGTGACTTTGCAGTATATATCAGGGTTTTGAGGACATGACACACCCAACATGCTCGCAGGCATCCCAATATGGCTGACCAAAGGGACACTTCTCCGACTTCGGAGATAGCCAATCACATCAACACTGAGGTGTTTTTATCCCCAAATAAGACGCAGTCATCCCCAATGGAGCAGTACATCTCCCTCCCCCCCCCACCACCACCATCTATTGCATTCATGTTCGCCATGTCTGCACCTACGTGCACCTCTTTGTCACACCCAGAACTGCACCCTCTCATGGCTCCTGGTTTTGCCTCGTTCCCTACACCATATTTGGATCCCGCCCGGGTGCATTGGATGCGCCTCCGGTTTACAGGATACCTATGCCAGCGCCTCTGGCTACCGCTTACTCCATTGTGTACCCTGGCACCATCGGCGTTTCATTCAACAATCAATATACCCCCAGCCTTGCACCTGTGCTAATAGCTCCCATTACACAGCATATGCGCACACCTTTATTGCCAACCACTATGAACATTTCTAATCTGTCTTTAAGTGTTTAAGAAGACGCCACAACACCTTATCAATCCCACACCCAAGGCTCTATCTCTCCCAGGTCTTCCCTTCCAGACGTCGGTCCCGTAGTCACTCCCCTCTTAGTCGACAATACAACTATCATTCGGACTCTTAGACAAGCTCTGTTGTCATGTCCTTCAAATCGACAGCACTGAGTTAGACTCGCACTTAGGATTTAACCAAGTCCTCAATTGGATGGCGACTGGTTGGCCTCGGTCGCTCCCCACCCGGGTCCGAATGTTGATAAAAGGGAAACAATTTGGTTTTCCCCTACATCCATTTCACCAGATCCCATGCTTACAGATTTAATGTTGGTATTGGATGATGGTTTCTCCAAATTATCCCTAACTCTGACCTTTAAGGCGCCTTGTAACAGGAAGCTAGATTTTCCCTTCCATGCATTCAAAGTCGCAAATAATGCACATACTTGATAGCCAGCTTGCATTTGTGGAAACGGACATCTATCTCGCCCAAACAGACTGGAATTCAAGGTTTTAAAGGCAACTTCTACGTCAGCCCTGGAGTGCATCCTTGTTGTTCATTGGCACTATTTCTGAAACCTGGGATCTCCCACCACGGGTCATCAGGTTCTACTCCCAGGGTATCCACAACCCATGTGTGGTCTTCCCATTTGGCATTTCCACGGACCTGTGGTTATTTACCAATTTCCACTTACCTACACGTCTTACATCAACAACTGCCTACTGAACCATCAGTACACACGATTTCACACATTGTGTACTCACACAACTTGGATGGATCTGCAATGAACTCAAGTCAGAACTCACTCCTTCATTCAAACTCCAGTTCATATGCAGCCTGTTTCACACAGACCAGGATCTCGTCCTGGTACCAGACAACAGGTGGCACAAAATACAGCACCATCTTCTTCCTGCCCTTCACAAAGCTAGCACTCAATGGCAGGTATTAATGGGCCTTCTCTCGTCAGCTCAGGATCTGACACCCAGAGATCAACTTCAACTACATCCGATACAGCAGTTTCTTCCTTCTGAAAGACATGCCCCCTCCTCCGTTCCATCTGATAAAGATACATTAAATACGTAACATCACCACTTCCGGTCACGTGGTAGCTGTGGGAGGAAGGAAGCCACACACCTCGTGGGTACAACAACTTCTGTAGCCAGACCTCTCACAGATCTGTATCCTATATAAAAAAAAACAGCAGTAGAAGCATTAAGGTAGTAATGCAAGATAAGTATCCAAATGTAAAAAATAAGTAGATTTTACTAATATCTGACAGTAAGCAGAGTTGCCTCCCTTGCTCTCTAACTTCCCAAGCAATGTAGGAGATCTGGGACTTTGCAAATGGTTTAGACTTCGCCATCATGCCATCTAATACAGGGAAAGCTACATTTGAGGCACTTTCCAAACTAGCACAATACTACTTCAATAATTGCACCAATATTGCAATCGTGGTTAGAACTATTACATAACTATTGCAGGAGTAAAGGTGACTAAACAGTCACACATCCTTATTACAAATCGTAAATTCTCTCAAAATGCATTTTGGCTCTGTAAACATCTCTGAAATTACCCTTGTGAGGAAGTTTTTTTTGACATTATGTTTCTACTTATGATAACATCATATTTTGTAAAAATCATTAGCATTTTAGTGATGGTTTTTTTCAACAATTGTGTGGCATATGAAAACATCTCCTTGTTTTACATTGCAATAGTGTTATACAATCGTAAATTCATTCTTGCAGTGTTCGAAATCTTGTGGAAATTTAGTCTCCAGTTTTTATTTGAATAGCAATACTGACAGCAACTTTTATTAAAATGTAGTCTGTGTTGACATTTTAAGCTGTTGACTACCGGTACATATGAAGGTGAGCTACAGTGCCGTTGTCCTATTGTTTAGCAAGCATCACCTTGGCTACAGTGTATGTAAGGACACACATTTCCTCTATCTGCAGAGCGATAGCCGAGAGCCTGAGACAGAATTGTGGGCTGGAACAGAGTGGCCCTGTGGAAATAAGTCAACCACGTTCCACACTGACTAATGAAGAGGTGCAGCTGCGTCTAGCCCTGGAATTGTCACAGAAGGAATCGGAGGAGTCCGTCAGACGTCGAAAAGAAGAAGAAGAGCAGTTGGAAGCTATCTTAAGATTATCCCTGACTGACAAGTGATGGGTGTTAGACCTACACTTCGACGTAGTCCAACCTCCTAGCAGAATACTGAGGACAGCTTCGTAGACAAACGAGCTTATCAAAGCAGTTTCTGGAATAGTTGCTGCCAGTTATGGTGCCGAAATTTGTGTGAATTGAGTTATAAATTTGTGACTTGTTCATGGCTTATCATGATTTGTCTACTGATTTTGAACGCAGTGTTTTAGAGATTTAGGAGAATTCCCAGTTACAGTTTAAACAGATCTTCTTCTTCCACCAAAATGTATGTATGGAAATTTGACTTATGCATGAATGAGTCTACACATTTTATTTTGTACAATTTTTGTTACATCTGAGACACAGTATATGTAATATTAAGTGTCTTTATGCAGAAATTAACAGTGTTGACCCTAAGCTATGTCAAATATTTATAGTCAATAACTGGATGTTGTTTGTGAACAATTTGGGCTTGTCAAACAATAATCCTTAAATAAAGTAGCTTTCTTTCAGCTTGTTGGTTTTAAACATCCAGGATAAAGGAAACATAGTCAGGGATAAAAATGATGAGCGTTTATCAATTCCAAACCAGTGCAGCTGGTTAAATTGTAAAGGGAGGTAACCCTTGTCAAAGTTAGTCCTGAGCAAGTGATCCAATTTTGACTCTCAAGTGAGAGCTCATCATCGTCCTCCCAGATTCTTTTCAAGATGTTATAAATTACCAGCACAAGACATAAGATGCTTTAATGCTTTCCGTCATCACAACACGAGGTGATGGTATCAGTGGTGTATTGTATGCTTATTCTGTGTTCAATATCAACAGCCTTGTTATATGTTCCCACATTCCATGGAATTTCCGTTGTTGAAACTGTGGATTTTCCATGGACGTTTCCAGAATTGTTGGAAATCTGGTTTGTAAAAACCTGGTTTGTTTCTCAATGGAAAGTCAATTATCTGTTCTTTGGCATATTACAGTCTGGTAACTTGATGGTAAGCATATTTTCTCAAGCACTGTTTGCAATCATTACCCTAGTTGGCAGATGATACGAGTATCGATACCTGTGTATATATTTGGGTACTTAATCTGATGTTATATAAGGGTATAATGCTGTCTACAATGCCAGAGGTTAAGAAGCCCTTGTTTTATGTTATGACACATCTAGACTAGGAACAGCAATCTGTGGTAGGCCAACACAACTGATTTGACACTCTCACCTGTCAGTCATCACCTGTCACTACATTTACAGTTATTTTAAGGTGATAATTGCAGACACACATGATGCACTGCTGCCTTCATGACATCTCCCCAAGGCAAGGGAGTTAACTGACTGTAAACAAGTTCTACTAACTAGGCTGGAATTATGGAGTTATATTTTGGCTGGACTATAGAACCTATGCATAGTCCAATTATAGTCTGATTTGCAAAACCTGAGTGCCATCAATAGCATTATGCGTTGACAGATATTTCCAAATCTTTTCATGTTTTTAGTCAAGTGATTTGATGCAGTTTGCAAGGTAAGGCCTGTCTTATCACAATATACATCTTGATTAACGATAGATCAATTTCACTGGGCGCTGCCTCTACGATCAAGCTACAAAATTCCAGCCTAGTTCAGCACAGGTGGAAACTGGAATGTTGTGTAGTCAGTTAACTCCCTTGCCTTAGGAAGATGCCTTCATCATGGAGACAGCTTAACCGACCGAAGTAATAAGATTTTACAATTAAGATTATATTGACATACCATTGTCATATGCCAAATATGGAAATGATTGCATTAACAGGTTTTTTTAAATACTCAAAATCCTGATATATTAAGATTGCAGCTTTAATCTACATACTTTGTGTTGCATCAATGAAACAACTAGTACATTGTTTTGGGGATGCATCCACATGTAGTTGGAAGATGGTTGTAGTTTTTGTTGAAGTGTGTACATACTTTTGTTTCTGTTCTTGCAAGGGTACTGACATTACGAAAAAAAAATTATTATTTGCATATTGATTTCTTCTTCATTTTTGATGGAAATATTACAAATTAATCTGATGTAAAGGCGGAATTGCCCTTTGAAAGAGTTCTGTTATAATCTACTTCAAATGATAGATCTGTAAAGACATTTTCGTAACTGAAAATATTCTTAAGGCTAGACCAATTCTTTGTGTTTTAAATATGAGGCAATCCTAAATTTTTGAAGTAAAGGTTGGTTGTAATACAGTGCTCACCTGAAAATATTTTTGGAAAGATCAGACAAGGTTGACTTGTGATCAAGTAATCAGTTTTGTGTCAAAATATCTTTAATACTTAGGGTTTTCATACAGTTATTTTATTTCCATAACAATCCTTGCAACAGTCTGGGTGACCCAGTCATCAATAGTGGCACAATTCACTGAGCAGAGTTGCTTCCCTTGGGTGTGCCAGAAACCTATGATCATAGGTTTGAACCCCAGTTAATCCTGATTATGTATCTTGGTTTGTCTGCACCATACCCAGGAACTGTCACCAATGTGGTAAACATCTAAGACCTGTATCACTTCAGGCTTTCCTTCCACAGTAAGCTGTGACACTTTTAAACCAAACTCACATGTGTGTTGAATGTCAGCCTGAATGTTCTTCAGAATTTCTTGATTAGATGGCCTTTAAAGGGACATGGAACAAAGCCTCTCATCAGACTTATTTTTCCCAAAATGAGAAAACTAGACAGTGATGAGACCTTGCTTCACTGATGGTTGCATAGTTTGTGTGAGAACAGGACTTCCAGTCAAATCTGGACAAGGTGACACTCATAAGACAAACTAGTATTAAAACCACAGTTTTTAGCCAACAACTTTTCCCAGTCAAGACTTTAAACAATATGTAAGTTTGATCTAGCCTTTCATGACTTCATAAGTTGGTTGCATTACAGATTCTTAATGTTTTGTTTCATGTAACAAGCTGTTGATTGTTTGCATTATCAAAACATAGCTGGAATGCAATCATTGTAGATGTGCATTTCAGAATGGTGTCAATGTCCTTGTCAAATGTGTATGCAAGTTTTCATCACAAACTGCTTGCTTTTGTGAAAGTATTCAAGCCTTTCAGTTGCATATCAAAATACAGAGTAAAAACATTGTGTATATATCCAAAGCAATGTACATTATCAGTTGTTTTCAGTTGATGTGAGACATATCTGGACATACTCTTGCTATAACCCCTATGATAAGGAAATGGTATGATCCATTCTTTGAAGTGAATGATTCTATTCCTTCATAGAGGGTATGTGTATATTTCGTATGAAATATGAGTAATCTACTTGGTTCTGATGTTGATTTCAGTTTAACAGCTACAAAAAATATTTTTTATCTTTTCATTTATTTCAAATATGATTGATAAAGGATTATGTTAATATTTAGTTTTTAGTTACCTTTTTGAATGGTATACAATTGTATTTTTAGCATTTTTAGCATCCACAGCTATATTTCATGTACTCTGGCACTTGAATAATATTTTTTTTCTGGTGAAAATGCTATGAATTTGAAACTTACTTTTGTTTAAACACAAAAAGTGTTTATGCTATTCGTTTCCTCTGAAAAATAATAATGAAAAAGTCTCCCTCTTGTGTCAATTTTCTCGAATTATATCTGAAATATTGTTTGGACATTAAAGGGAAGTTCATGTGCATGTATGTTGACAGTAGCATATATTATATAACAAATTCAGTTGTTCTTTGCTCACGATTCACCTTTCACATTACATGTACCAATATTGTCAAGACTGGAGTTTCATTTCGCAAGGGACAGGCTGAAGGACAAAATGGCTACTATCAAATTTATCATTGAGTATACCATGGTGACAGGTCAATAAGTATATGAAATCTACATCCCTTGATAACCAGCTGGCTGCTGACAGACAATGGGAATCAGTCTGCATGCAGGTTGTGATGTCTCTAGCCAGGTCTTGCTGTTGTCTGCTACAGAATGGAGGCCATTTTGTTGTGATACCATGAGCTGTGTCACGTGATCTGCAACAGTTCGAATCACGGGAGATCTTGTGGACTGGAATACAGAGTATTGCCTCCATTGGTCACAGTGGATTGGTTACAGCTGACCCCTGTTGTTTTGGATGCCGTCTTCAGGACAACAACTCTAAGGACTATCAACATATATTACAAAGGTCTTTACTTCAAAGCCTTGATTCCTAATTCCAGACATTTGTCAAATTGGTGATTTCACTTGGAATGTCTGATGTTGACTAAGTATTTATTCTTGCTTTCTGCTTTCGGCAAGAATGCAATATACCGGACACCTTCTGACATTTTGGTAAGGGATGTGCGCATGCTCATTCCTCAGTAACGGTTTCCTAAAGGAAAAGTTTTTCAGACACCATTCTTTGTCGCCTCGCTAAAATAAAAGGGGGTTTAGGAGGCTTGCCCCCAACTTGAATTAAATGTTTTCGTAAGTAAATGTCATGTTTAATTACCAAAGTACATACAAAATACGTGTTCACTAAAGTGTGACTCCAACGAATGTCACTGATGAGGTTGTCGCACGCCATTATGGAACTTCTATTTCAAGTTCTTTTTCTAATTTTTGTCTAAGTTTCAATGTTTATGCATCGCTTTGATATTCAATATCAAGGTTTATCATGTTAAAACCAATGCAAATTGTTACCAATAGAAGAGGGGTAATTTTTTCTGCTTATTTTGAGCTTTATCGACCTATTTTTCAAATTGTGATGCTGTCGCATGCGTCTTTATTAGTAGCATCAAACAAACGTGGTGAAGAGGTGTCTGGTATAATGCATGTGTAACCTGCTTTCTCTATTTGTGCTAACAGATTGACACATCTCTTGACACCAAGACAGATGTCCGGATAATTTGTTGTCATCTCCCATATTTATTATTCCTCAATTGGTTATCAGACTTTTATGATTTCAATGTACAGCTGTTTTTATTTAATACTTTAACTTATATTTACACTGGTGGTGTACATGTATCATATACACTGATGGGAAAAATTAAGGGAACAGCTAGCAGTTTGGAAGAAGTGCATGAGTGAGTTGGGTTTGCTTCTGTCACTGTTAGCAATATTCCAGCCATATCAATGCAGGGGACAATGAGAATTGACTTCACATAGTGAACCCATGTGAGGAATTGAACCAGGTCTTCATTGTGACAAGCAAATGCTTCAACCACAGGGCCACCTTACCACCCCCTGGTACATATCACCAATACCAGTGTTTATACCTGCCATTCTCAAGGAACCACTCGCCATTCTTGAATGACATGTAAAGCTGTAGTCAGCAATACTCCAGCTATGACACAGTCTGGGCCTGGTAAACCAGTGGTTGATAACATGAGCACCAACCCATGCTGTTGAGGTAGGCTGATACACAAACACCCAGGTCATCTTTCCCCCTGATCGTCATTGATCTGAATCGTACAAGAGTAGGAACTAGGAAATTCCCTTTGAGATTCATGCTGAACATCTTCTATACTGGTTCCCTTCGTATATGTTCCCTTATTTGGTTCCGTGAGTATATGTTGCATGCTTGAAGGTCACTATTATTTGTTGGAAGAAAAAGTGGTTTGTCTGTTTGAATTAATTCCTTGTGTGCATATTTTTGGTAACAGTTTGTATGACAAAAATGTTCCATGAAAAAGTTGCATTTTTCTAATAGAAAGACCACATAAGGCGGAGTCCCCATGTTAGGTTGTCTATACAATTTGTGAGTTGGGTTCTAGAATTAGTTGCACCAATTTCAAATAACATTCTATAACTTCTCTTTTTTTCAGGTTGCCCATGAGATTTTCAATCATTTAAAACTGAACTGAGAACCTTTTACTTTTTCTGCTTTGCTGGTATTCAAATCAGGTGATTTTGGACGGGTGTCTTGGTCAGACAAACCTTCTACAGTATGTAGCATATGTTTTGCTGTTGTTACTTGATGCCAGACAATGAAATTGTCCTTTTTTTTAATTCTTAGCCCCCCCCCCCCCCAAAAAAAATGTATTATAATGTCAGGGTCCATTTTAGGTCAGTTTTTCCTTCAAGTACAAGCAAAAAGAAGACAGAATTTAAACACAGTAGCATTTTCATTTTCTCCTTAACTTTTGCTGAATTAAGAAGAACACCACTTGGTCTGTCCCAGATAACAGTGTTATGGTCACAGTAGGAGGCCAAACATCAGAGTTGCAGATCAGTCTCTGCTTGAAGCCAGACATCAATGGCTGAAGACATGTTAGGTACCAATTGGTTGGTTGGTTTATTTTAATATCAAAACAGTAAAAGTTGAACAATTGTTTGGTGAAGCTCATACATGGCCTCAGTAACAGCTGATACAGCTATCACTGAGGTGGGCACTATTGTGACAACTAGTCATGAAGGATGTCAATTACATGCAAGTGTTTGTGATTGCCAATGTCATATTTCAATTTGACTTCAAATTACAGCTGTAATAACTTTATAGAACTGCAGTGTTTCATTCAGAGATTTACCTGCTAGCCTTTGAGCACAATAACATATGTTACAGTGGGACCCTGTTTAACGGAACACCTGTCAATTTGGTCCACATACTAGTAAGTGAATATCCCCATATCTGAATCAGTAGTTCCGGGGCTGCAGTGGTTGAAATAAGCACCTGCCCGTAGGCCCGTGGCAGGTAGATTTGTGTCGGGCCGTAGTTTCAACGTTGTATAGGTCCTTATGGCCTGCAGTAAATTTACATGTTCATTTATTTGTGACAGTAAACTGCAGTGTTTGACATGAGGGCCTGAAGAGTTTATTCAGGGCCTGCAGCTTCTAAAGTCTGTGGGTCCTGATGGCGGCCTCGCTATTTGTTTTATATCAAACACTGCCAGGCTGTCACTCAAACATCAGCTCACTGTCTCTATGGGGCATGAGTGGCCCAGTTATGTAAGATGCTATGCAGAGTTGCATCCCATGTCCATGCCAGGATCTGCTGAGTGCATTCAAATACAAGCTACCTAAGTGAACCGTAATTGAAATACTGTTCAGTTTGAAACCCAACTCAAACACTCAAAGTTTCAGCATTATTTGACTCTGATTTATGAGCACTATTAAGGTAGTGAGTCAACTTCATACCCGTTGGTGATATGCGACTTTGAATATATGTTGATAGAGGCAAAGGGTCAGTCAGGTAGCCAAGTGGTTAAAGCGTTCGCTCGTCACGCCGAAAATCTGGGTTCGATTCCCAACATGGGTACAATGTGTGAAGCCCATTTCTGGTGTCCCCCGCCGTGATATTGCTGGAATATTGCTAAAAGCAGCGTAAAATCTAACTCCCTCACTCACTGATAGAGGCAAAGGGTCATGTCAGAAAGGCACTTTCTTTTCTCAGCTTAGATTAAAGTTTCAGAACTTGTTTTCAATTTCCTTTTGAATATTTTGTCCTGATTTTCAACACAAGGCAAAGTCAAGATTATGTAAAAGAAATACAACCAATATATTCCAGATTTTGAGAAGTCTGACAGTGCAAACGAATTCCTATTTAACCTTGAATGAAACAATACTGAAAGATACGGAAACTGAAGCTTGGCCTTTCAGTGAATTAGAATTGTCCTGTGCTGGCATTGTTGTGCTGAAACATATTGGAATATTGGGTTGGAACAATATATAGTACTCAAAAGAAGTTAAAGAACACCCAATTTTTCCCTATGACTACAGTTAATCTGTTTTGACAGGTGGGTATTGCAACATACAGCCTTCCCGTTGTGGGTGTTCTTTAACTTGTTTTGAGTAGTATATGTGTATTGGTGTTTGCTCATGTTTCATTGCACTCTAGAACATCTCATGGCAGCATATGTTTTATAAAGTATATCTCAAACATGTTATGCAACCAGTCTCAGTAAATATATGTTGTTGGAAGCTTAAACAAAAGCAAAGAAAGATCACACTGAACTCTCGTTAGTTACTCAACTCTTTGTTGTTTCAGAACCACAAGTAAATGTTTCTTATATTTCCAGCACCATAATTTCATTGCCTATTAGCCTGTTGTGACTAAGGAAATCTCTGAAACAAGATATCAAACTTAGTCACAAAATGTTTCTGATCAACAAAATACTAATTTCATCACTGCCCCGAGGTGTAGCAAAATGTCATCTCTTGCCTGTACAGCTGGTGTACCGGGTACATGTCATTAGGACAGATATATGGGTACCACCAGTTGTACTCCCAGTTGTTACACTGATCACATGTCCTGCTATGTCCCATGGTGCACTAGGGGTCTTTAGATGTCACCGATTACCTTGTGTTTTAATAGGTAAATGAGGTGAGGCATATTGAGCTATCCACCTATCCAACCACAGCACACATGAATGCTGGACTGTTTTGTGTGTCAGTTCTATATAACTACCAGATCTTTATCCATGGTCAGATAGGTGTGACATTCACATAATCCCTCTCACTAAACCTAAGTGTCACACAGACAGCATTCACCTTGTTGATAACCACATCCTCCCCGAGATGTCTGTCGCCTGCTGCTGGGATCTCCTAGACTGAGATCTGTTGAGAAGCTAGGATCTCCTAGACTGAGATCTGTTGAGAAGCTAGGATCTCCTAGACTGAGGTCTGTTGAGAAGCTGGGAACTCCCGGACTCCTCTGCATTGTCAGCAGTGAGTGTGTTGGGCACAAATAGACCTTTAATGGTCCAAGTCAGCCTAACACCCAAATAACAGTACCACCACCAGGGAGTAACCACATCACATGAGTCTCTGAGAAGCAAACACATTCGTCAGTAATGATGAGGTGTTCTGGATCTTGTCTTCAGCTAGGATGTTTTCCAGGAGGATAGTCTTCACTGGTTCCTATTTTGACAAGTAATATGTTTACCAACATGGGCCTAGAGCTGGGGAGGAAGAAGTGTATTCGGGAGAGTAGTTTATGTTCAAAATTTACAGTTTTATTTTTGAAAAGTAATGGACTTATTTTGATCCATATAAAGACTGTCAGCCTGTCTATATGTGCTCATTACAGGAATGGCAGAAATTCTATTCTATTCTGTTCTAGAACGACACACGTTTTCATTTTGTAAAGCAGATTGACATATATGTTTTTCCTTTTGTAAACCAGAATGACACATTACTTCCTTTAAATCCTTGGAGCAAGGCTACATTGGCCAGTAGCAGTACTTAAACGCAGACCTTATATAGGCATCGTTGTATATATTATTGGTGTTAGAGTCACTAGACCTCTGCAAAAGGTAGGCTGTAAACAAGTAAAGTGTGAACAAGAGCCTATTATACTGGTATATGAATATGTTTGATTGTAGCACACAGTATCCCTTGTCTCCATCAACTCTCATCATTCAGCCTAATATCAAGAATGTGTTTATCACTGATAGTAACCTGTAACAGAGAAGGGAGAATGATATGTGATGAGCACACAGTGAACATACACTGGCCAATGTATCCCACATCTCTACCCTTGATCTCTGTACCTTGATCCCTTGGCTCTCAAACATAAAGCGTAATAATGCTGCAAACTGCTTTTGGAATCCCGGCCATGTTATCAGTGTTGGAAGTTAATGCTAGAGAGGAGTATGTGGGCTGTAGACAGCAGCTTGCCCTGTTGACAAGTTCATTCATACGGAAATGAACTTGTTTCACTCATACAACTGTTCTTCAAAAGTTCATTTGATAAACACATATACTTATTCAACCACTGAGCCAATAGAAAGAAACATAATATTAAAAATGACACCTTCCTGCAATTTCGAACTGGTCACAAACAATCCATTGTAGGATCTTCAGTCCTTTCACAAATCAAGTGGTCTCCCTGTACAGAGTTACAGCCCTTAGCCATGTGAGGATCTGCAGATCTTGGGGTTGAATCCAAGATTTGATCTTTAATAATCCTTGGTGTGTCAGCACAACATCCTTGCCTGGGTTTCATCAGACTGGTGCATGTCTAGGACCAGCCTGACTTGATGGCTCTGCCCCCACAATGACATCTCTGTGTATTCGGAGCCCACCTAGCTTTGTGGTGTGTGTTAATTTCCAACACTGGTTGAGTAGGCCTAGCCAGGAGAAGGCTGTGTGTACGGGCTGCAGCTTCAGATTGCCACAAGGTATTGGTGTATGTATGACTGTGTTTATATGTTTGTTACCTTGTGTGGAAGTGCTCTGTATGGTCTGTAAATAAAACCTCTCACACATTGCTAACAGGCTGGTCTGTTGTTTTTTGTGTCGGAAAGGGATTTTGTTTGTGACAAATCCCAACTGGGGGATTCTGGAGCAAAATATGTCCACATACCTATGCTTCTAACAACAGAGGTTGTATAGATTCTGGGGCAGATTACACCCCCAAAACCAATGGTTGTCATCCTACTATGCTCGTAGCAAGAGGCGACTAGTCAGGCTCACTGACTTGGTTGATGCATGTCATCCTATCCTAATTCCACAGGATTGTCTGGTCCAGATTCAATTATTTACAGATATTTATTTGGATTTTCTACAACAAAATCTATACAGGATTGTCTGAACCATTTCCATAATTACCTAATCGAGATCAATACCACTAAACAAAGAGACGTGTGCTGTTGCAGTGTATCATAGTCCCGCTTTACACTGGGAACTCCTCACACTGCCGTTATATATACAGACACCCCATGTCTGCACCACACGTTGCCAGATAGCTGGCCCAATATAGGTTGATCTTTAATCCGACACCGCCGACCGTTACGTTGGATAACACAGGGTGAAGCCAGTGTGACCTCTAACCAGGCTCAATGTGTTGTGCTCGCCCTTATACAAGTATAATATTACCCCGTCTTAAGAGCATTGCCTTCCCCTGAAATTTGTCTTTTCGCTTCGTTGGTTACATTTACCGAAGATTATAAACTTGATTTCATTATTTCTTTTTCCATTTATATTTCATAGTATAGGACGACCAAGGTTAAATAGTATCACTGACGGTAATATGTTGTCGGCTTCATTTCAACATCGAAAGATGACAGCGTATTCTCTAACCATACCTCCATTGGACAACCAGGACACCTTTTCGACATTTTCTTTAGCAATTTGGTTTTGAATTGGTCGAACGTCAAATAAAAACTTTATGTCTCGTAATGTTTGCATCCTCAGAACAAAACAGAACATGTTACACATGAGATTAATCTATATTGTTTGTCAGATGAGAAGCACATTCTGCTTCAGGAAGGGTAGCATCGAGAGCCAAAACTATGACTCTCGAATGTGTTCAATACGACTGAGTATCAGTCAGATGCCGGGAGTCAATGTAACAGAAAGCAACTGTCGCATTGTCCGGACGCTCCAAAAGTTACCTGCTTTGATATCGGTAAGCAGGGTAAGCCGATACCACCCGCCGCCAGTTGAACTGTATGTAACTGTGGTGTTAGTGGAGTTTGTTTCATACACGGGTGTAATGTTCACTGTATAGGTTATAGCGTTCGGTAATAGCAAGGTAGGTGAGGTTTCGTCATCGCCGTGCGGACATACCGACCCTATGGATTTATATAGTCGCCTAAAGTAAAATGAAAATTTATTGACGTGTACCGAATTTCATTAAGACTCAAACTCATTAAAATCAAATCTTTTATTCCGATCCGATTCCTCTCACGAGTCATTAGAATGGGGTAGAGGATTTCAGTAAAAAAACAACTGTGTTCTGGAATACAAGTAATTTGCAAATGCATATCAAACAATGCAGTGTTTCAAGCACCTTTAATGTTACACAAAGACGGGACACTTAAGTTGCCATTGAGCGAGACAACAAACTATACTACTAAAACAAGTAAAGGTTTACCCGATTCTTTCATATTATTATAGTTAACTTGTCATGATTCTTTCATATTATTATAGTTAATCACCCATGGTATGACAGATTAGTTTTTGTAATATGGAAGATTCGAGTGGTCCTTAATTTGTTTTTAGTAATTAAGATGTAATCTCCTCCCAGCATTGAGTTCACAGAGCATATCACCCCGTGAAGATCCGGGGTAGAATAGGTCCATCTTATCACCTAGACAGCCAGACATATAGATAACATATAAATACACACACTTTATGTAGCACGCCTTTAAACGTTGTCTGGTTGTGGAATCAACGGATGACATATTTCTCACGTACTGACATATGCGTAAGTGCGAAATAGAGACCAGCTTGAAGCAAACCTGGTTCCAACGGAACCCAGTCATAAATTGTCTTGCGCTCATGTGAACCACTTCCTTATTTATCATCACGTGGTGTGAATAGGTGCATTTGCCCCCGCCTCATAATAATGTTTCTCTTTGTGAAACTAAACACTGTGCTCAAAATTATGTACAGGTGACTTTGAAACTCGTATGATATTAATACAAGATAACTTTGATCCTGTGGGTCAACACGGCGCAATTGGTTTTGTAGCACACCTTCCTATTGATGCTAGTACCTGTATACTGTCATAAAGCCGTCAGAAGAACCGACCTGTAATTTGCATGTGGTGCCTTCAGAATCAGGAATGAGAATATGGCACATTTCAGGGATGAAAACAAACTAGTAATATGTTTTCATTACATTGAATTCATGGAACATTTGATATTGTTTTCAAGGAATATGGGGTATTAAGTTGACACACTCATAGTGATATACATGATACTGTTGACATTGATATATCTACAGTGGTAAAGTTATAAATATGTTTTCATAATTAATCTTTTCAAGTAATAGCGACAATGTTGTCATATTTTTTTATGGAAGTAGATCTGCACATATAGACATGCTGATATTGTTACAATTGAAAGCCACAAAATTGCGAGTGAGTTTGTTATTTTTAACCATGAACTGTACTTCTTTATGAGAGTTACCTCCCTAATGGTAAAATGTTTACTCCTGTTGCCTGACTCGTCAATTATTCACACTTTCCAAAAGTGCTAATATCTCGCTACACGGAGACTGGGTCAACGTTTCCCAAATAGCGATATGCTGTAGGCATGTCTCCGTCCCTCTCGACATGACAGACCCGCTTCACGGAAATCGGTCAACGTTTCACCGTTGCCAAATGCTGTCTATGGGGAAATAGGACCAGACTGCATGGTACCCTGCCCTTCGCCTCCTGGCAACGGCAGGTAAACCAGTCTAGGACAGGACGTAGCTCCCTGTTATGAGTGTTGCCAAATAACATAAACATGTTTAGTGTAATAATTTACATTTTGGGAATGTTTTAAAAATATATATTCATAATTATTTATTTATTTATTTATTTCGTATGTACACATATCATCATACACATATAAAACAAAGATAAAGTTTTTTTTAAAAGTTTGGTTACATCTTTCCAGCGATTACTTATCCCCATGGCCCACGCTTCCGTGTCATTTTCTCAAAGCCATAACAAATAAGGCAAAATTCGCAAATTTGGAATAAAAACCCAATTTACTGTACCGAAGTAGCATTGAATACAACATGGTGTTTGGCCTAGACTTGCGCAAGTCTATAAGGCAAAAATTATTAGTTTAAAATCATAATTTCTAGATTATATAAATAATAAGAACAAGTTTTCACTATGAGAGACTGGCATCATGTACTTTCCGCTTATCTGGACTTGCCTATAATATAAGGACAGAATGACTATACACCCAAGGCAGCCCTGGAGCAAGGTTTTGTTTAGCCGCACGAGAAAGTGAACCGGCACGCTCTTAAAATATTACTTCCGGACATGACAGCTAAACTTTATTCAGTCGAGTTTGCATGACATTAGAGAACTAACGACTAAGTTGTTTTAATAAAACACTTGTAACTGGGAATTTTGCTGACGCAGCAGTCCGTAAAATCATGCTATATCACGACAGTCTGTATAATTAAGCAGGGCTCCAGATGATATATATGGGCCATTGAGTATTTACTCACTTGTTATCATTCACATTGGGTATTTATTGGGGGAGCTGGGATTCCATCCAAAGAGATATATTGTCCCCGAAAAAGAAACATATGCTTCAAGCTGATGAAACGAAAGAAATAAAAATACAATACTGCAATGTGTTTTTGTTTTAACAAATTCAGTCTCATCGTTTTTAATTTTGAAAAATATTCTGGTTTTGTAGCTGCAGCTGATAAAATATCTAATCCTGATACAAATCGCATCTTATAAATTAAACTGTGCCAAGCGTCAAACTTTACCCCATTAATTGAAAAAAGAAATATTTTTCGCATGTTTACTAAGACCATTAGAAAGACCGACCAATTCCGGCTTGTATGCGAATTTGCCAAGACACATTAGCAGTATGAAAACGGGTCAGCACTATATAACGAAAACGGATCAGGACCCCGCTCCACAAATCGATCAGCGTAAGCCTTTGTAAAGCCCGTGTTAAAGTATGAGAGTTACGATCATCTTAGCGCTAATATCGCTTTGTGAAACGGGGCCCAGCACTTTGGTGTGAAAAAGGTGTCAGTACTATATCGTGTGAAAACGGGAAAACGTCAGTAATAGCTAGGCTTATTCCAAGGAAGTCTATCGTCACTTGATCAGAAGTATGCACACAAGATGTCCTTCTTGCACGAAATAGCCTAACCTTCCGTTATCGTATATGTGCAGCTAATACATTGACTATGTTACACTATTTCAATCTATGCCAGGTGTGAACTTCGACAGGCAACCCAAGTACCGGACTAAAAATGAAATGAGGAACCTTTTCATATTTTTATTAAAATATCGTTTAATATATTAATATATTCTATCGTATTATTAATGTATCGTTTTTATTTCATTTTTAATCAGTAATCGGGCTATTGTGTCACTGGATTGTCTGTTCTGTTGACGGGCCGCCCTCATATGGCAGGAGCAAAAACAAACACCTACTATTTCATGCAACTTGTGTGAGTTTCGGGTGCTACTGCATGGTATAGAGCAGGACATGCTTACCCATACCGCGACATCTGGTGTCGTCTCTTGTCATTGATCCATTCACATAATTTTCACCACTATTTTGCCAATCTGTTTGGGCGGATTATCGAGACATATTATTCTCTAGCGTTGACGATTTATATTTACACGGTGAGCTAACAAAATAGACTAGATAGTTTATATCATTATGCCATTTAGCGACCTCGAGCTATACATGCATGGCACCTGTCGACATAGTCCTGTCGTGACGCTGACAAATGGCGTCGAAAAAACTAGACCTTGCAGCTTGCGGTGGAATGTGTTCGCATGCCGAACATGTACAAGGTATTTATCAATTTGATAAAATCTGGAACGACGTTCAACTATCCATCATATATGAAACACTTCATAAATAACGTTTAACTATAAAGCTCCTTTTGATGTTTCACAAAAAAGCCTTGTTATAAAGCATCTGTATTATTTACATCGATTGTATAACGATGGACCTCTATATCACATATGTTATCACGATGCTCAATTTGCGATTACGCCGCCTACAAAGGAGCCTACATGCATTTGTCAAAGGTTTTTGAGAGCAGACGTGAATACACACACGTAATTTCGAAACAGAAATAAATAAACAGACCGATTGCCAAGCTTGTGGTGGGACGCGACTAAATAGATGGAGTGGTCAGGCTCGATTATTTAACTTCATCAGTTGATAGCGTGTCATCGCACCATCAGTGAGTGAGTGAGTAAACATTTAAGGTCGCATCGGCTTTACTTCAGCCATATAACGACCATCGCACCATCAGTCAGTGAGTGAGTAAACATTAAAGGTCGCATCGGCTTTATTTCAGCCATATAACGACCATCGCACCATGAAGACAACGTGGGGCGTTGCTTGTAACAACAGTCAATGGTGTCTTGTCCAGACTCGATTTTTCAGTTGTCGCCGTAGCAAAGTTGAAATATTGCTGAGTGCGGCGTTAAACAACATTAACTCACTCATGCAAGCCTGTAAGTCAAATATGCTATATATATAACGTATGGGTTATTTTGTCAGGATCATTTTCAAATTCCATAAGGCTACCATGCTTTGCAAATCAAGGCGTTGGCGTTGTATAAACATATCTCAACAACGATTTAGGGGTATGTACTTCAGGAATGGTCTAGCATATCGTTCATCAAGTTCTACATATAATACATGTATCCAGTTTAAAGTATCCAGATTCAACTGTATATTTGAAAGCTATTTTGCCCGTTCTCGAGTTGACATTTGGCGTTGACAAGATATTCCAATATCACGTGCACATGTGTTCTCACTATAACCCCACCCCCAACCCCCACCCCTTACACATACACACACACACCCGAATATGAAATGTTCGGTCACAATACCTGCACGTGTAAATGTGACATAGTAGACACGAGGGGTTCGGGTCATATAGCCCGTGTTTTATACAGTTCTAAATAACATTGCTATGCCGAAATGTTTGTCAAATTTGTTTTTAAATATAACTTTGTATTCAGCACTCATTTAGATATGAAATAATGCCAATTTGACGTTAAATGTTAACTCACTCACGAGTCGATACGGTCCAGGAACATTATATCCCTGTATTACACTATATTAGCCTGGTCTCTCTCAATAAATCCACAGAACCGAGACGAAAACCTAGTTCCCCTACCATGTAAGATGTCGGCTTCTTGTATACCAGGGCGCACAGCGTATAATCAGTGGTATCCCAGCCGACGTCTATATACACGGCTATTCAGTGCTATATATCAATCTGTCATACCTTATATAACCGTTTATTCATCGGAAATGGAAAATAGTTACAAGTGAGTATTTTCTAAATCTGTTCATGTTTTTAATCAAGGTCCTCACAGGATTTGATTCACTTCGCGAGGTAAGACCCGTTTTATTACAATATTGATATGGATTATCGATCAGATCTTCTTGACTGTACGCCGCCATTTTGTTTGAAGCAAATGCAAGTGATATGAGATGTGGAATCTGATTGGTCAATAGGAGGTATATAGAACGGACATAATTCGTAACAGCGACTGGTGGCGCTACGATCGAGGCCAGAAATTCCAACTTTTTTCGGCAAGGGTTGAAACTGGACTTATACAGTCAGTTAACTTCCTTGCCTCGGCAAGATGGCTGCTTTGGGCTATTACCCCACAATAAAGGTATAGTCACCAAGAGCTCATTCCAATACGCAATGCGTAAGTCCTAAGTACCGTATAGTTATAACACCGATTCCGTGTGCAGAACGGGAATTCCATTGTGACTCTTTGAGACCACGTGTTACGTTAAAGCTCACAGCCTTTGGATACCGCTCTGTGGTTTCCTTTAAGCTGACATGTCGTGGTACTGAAATACTGGAGCAGTGTTGGGTAAATGTTCCACAATAGCAGCTGACGGCTGTTGGTCCACTATGGTACCAGGGTAGTGACCAGTTAAGTAGGATCTGGTCATTGCCTGGTCCAGACTATGTCACATGTCGGGCAAAAAGGGTGACCCAGTCGTCTAAGGGGCCGATTTGGGCTGAAGGTTTGTCAGCACTTTACCTTGGCAAGTGGATTTCACCGAAGTGATACACGTCTGAGACCTTCTTCACTTCGGGCTTTCCTCCAATGTTATTCTGATAAGCCGTGATATAACTGGAATATTATTTAAAATGGCGTTAAAACCCAACTCACCCACACATTCACTCACGTGTCATCCAGTACGCTGTGTATATGAAAAGAAATTAACTGACTAAACGAGAAAGAAAACACTGAAATTTCCCGCAGCGCGTATGTATACAAGTAACTGACACCATGAAATGTGTTCCACTATACAGCACCTGTTGTTTGACACACACAGGCAGACGACCAAGGTGAACCACGGTTCAGTACTCGCTGAAGGACGACGTGACGAGAGACCTGTGTGACAAGCACCTCCTGTATGGCCTCACTTCAAACACCATCGATTACCTCTTCGGTCATACCGACATGCATAAACCGGCACACCCTTGGGACATACTTGGTGTGGCGGTCTCAATGAAAGAACGTATGGTATTACACGATAAAACACTCGTACAGTTCTCGACACGGATGACTTCGGTATCAACACTAGATGCTATGTGTTATCACGGACCTATATAACCTATACAAGTCCGTGGTGTTATCTAGTCCCAGTGTATAAAACTCCCCAAACTTTCAGTCAGACAACCGGACTGACAACTTTGCAAAGTTACCTTTCCAGATAAAATGTTGCCAGTCCAGAATTTTCTAGACAAACGAACACAAGTAACAAAAGTGTATACATAAGAAGAGTAATGTTAGTTCTCAGAGAATAATAAATGGTGGATTGACAACATGGTAACATAAACTCATTGAACATTTTATTCATCAAATTCCAAGTCTGATTCATCCACATCTGAAAACTCAGATCCGTAATTACAGAACAGCCGATAACCCACCGATACAGAACACATGCCCATATGCTAGGGCGTCGCCATTGTGGCAACACAGTAGGCATCGCACCTTTGTAGAATGGCAGTACAGGCACTGTTATAAACCGGACCGTCTATAAACACGATATCGTGCAAATAGTGGACCAATGCCGTGCAATATACACGACTGGAAAACTCCCTTCTCCGCCGTGAGTCGCGAACGCTGATTGGTCTATTAATTTCCTACACAACAAACCTGGTTCCCGGTCTCAGTTGCGCTACGCTACATTGTATATTACTCCCCAACACGTTAACTCTACACCATAGTGCGGGTATCATTTCTAAAAAGATATATCAAAGATAATAAAAATTCGTTATTTGTTGATAAAATTGTAATTTCTTCTCTAAACATCTGTGAAGATATAAAGGTTTGCTACGGTAGATAAACCAGGTATCACAGTTAGTTAAAAGTTTTGCAGTCATACAGACATGTTGTGAACATAGAGATCATAATTATTTTGAGTAAACATACTTAACCTAATGAGATACTATTTTTACGAACCAGAATATTTATAGTTTAGTTTTGTTGAACCAATTAAAATCAAAACATAATTTCCCCCATTAAAATACTACGAACCTTCTGGTAAAACAAAATTTACGAACTTTCTGTAAAAGAGCAAGCAATCTGAAGCAAGCATTTATTTTCCGCGTCGTGATTTACATGGAAAGTATATCACGCGTTGTAGTGGAATATATGTAATGTTATTGCAAAGAATTATGGTCTGTTGTTTGTAGAACTGTTATTATGCAATCCCCATCCCTTCAGAGAAATATTCTAAAGGAAATGGGTTTTTATTTACAAATACCAATACATTTTCCTGCATAAAAGCCTACAAAATAAGAAATGAAATGTGTTAATATATTTGTGGTAGCAATGTGTTCGCTACGGAAGCCTTTTAGGGCCATTTGTTTTTTAATTTCAACTTAGTATCGAAAAAAATAAAAAAACAAATGGCCCTAAAAGGCTTCCGTAGTTCGCACAGTAGTATTTTGATTTAACTTCACGTTTTGATGTACAGATATTAATCTATATATGCTTCTGCTGTGTTCGTAATTTACAATGTATTGATATTAAATAATGAACGTATCATTTATATCGCTACAAAGTATATTAAATTACATGGCATAAGTGGTATTTATGTTTTTTTAATTAATTGTTTTCATATATATTAAAAATGTCGCACAAGCATTACTTAATTTGGAAGATAGAAGTTTCAATGTTAGAGTTCGTTTCATAATTGGCAGAAATTTCCGTTCTAAATTTGATAGTTGAACGCATATTCAGTTTGGTTGTTACGCAATGATGTGATCTTTGTTTCATATGTTTACGATCGAAAGGTACTGAAGATGACCGCACTTCTGTTGCGTAAAACCTTGTTTTGCGTTGACCCAAACGTCTAAAATCCCTTAGATTACATTTTGCTAATCTTGACAAGATGTGATTTGTTGAAAACAGCGTGCACGTTTCCATGCATGTGCGCTACTAGATATTTTGCTCACGTATAATGTCACTGCGAGTATATTAGGCATAACTTCCTCAATGGTATATACTGTTCACAATGAAGTAGATCATTATTGTTATAGGGCGGATCAAGATGGAGAAAGTCGACAAATACGTATTATGTGGTACCGAGTTGCATCATAATGTAAACAGAGTATAAATTGATTCAAGCTAACTAAACTGAAATAAATACGTAACGTGTCATCGTACATTTTATATAAGTCTATTGGTCCGCTTAAACCCAGGAAACAGTATAAAGTAACCTGTGAATACGTATAGTGTGTGACAAAAACATTTTTGAGTTTTGAAATCCACACAAATTTGAGTTTTGGGATCAACAAGCCAAATTTGAATAATTTTGATACGATAATGTAAATCACGAACGTTTGGCATTTCAAAAGCAACATCAGCATGAATTAAAATGTTGATACTAAATACTTCAAACAATCAAACTAATATAAGCGATTCTTGGATTTGATATACATGTATGTATCTACGAAATATCTATGAAATATAACTATAATTGCATTGAATATGTGTGACTGTGTATCATAGGTCAAACTTGAAATCTAACTTAACCTAACATTTGGGAGGGAATCCTGCGTTTTCTCATATCGGTTGCAGGATTAACATCTTAAAACCTTGTTCCAAAACTTATGCTTTGACAGACAGGTAATACTTTGAATTGTTTTGATATTTTGCAAATAAATGTAATTGTTGGCATTTTACTATAATAAGGTTAATGAACTTATGCGGCTGGTTACAGTTAATGAATTTGTCGTAATGAGCAGACTTTGGCCCTGAAATCACATAAGAGACGAAAACTACAGATATACAAGTATTGGAATGCTTGGTTTGATCTTATATCATCTGATAGGTTTGCATTTGAACAACCATATAAAACTTTAGTATGCATGGATATTTGACGTCCAAATATTGTTGCATTCAAAGCAGAGATATATCTTGGATAATGTGTTGGTTCTTGGAAATACAGATCGCGAAACATGAGTGCGCTTTGACCATACTCAAATACTGCATGCTGTAACTGATACCAGATTTTGTTAGAATCGTTTTATTAACGAAACTAATGAAACTGATTTTGTTTTCAATGAAGTCATCTCACGTGCAGAGGTGAAAATTGTGCATTTTAACACAGCTTTAAACGATTTATCAAAATGTATTGAAAAGCGCCTTGCCATCGAAAATATGGGAGAAGTAAGGACGACGTTGTTCAATCATCACAAATCAAAGATCAAACTATAAGAAAATTTTGTACTTTTATGATGCAATAAATTTGTCTTGTTCGCTGGAAGAAACAAAGAATCACCACTCTTGATCCTTACACCCCGTTATACTTTAAACCAATAATCAGTCATCAGATATATGAATACATAAACAGTTCTTATTAGAATTGAATAGGGCAACTCTGATATGTTATTTAGGTATTTATTTCCTAGCATACGTACACAGTATTGTAGGTTATTGTCACTGTGGGATCGCTACAAATTGCGTACTGAGGAATATGTGATATTATAAACAATACAAGCCTAAAATATATCCTACGTGCGTTCTGATTGGATAATTTCGAGCATTTAGCCAATAGAAATTGAGGACAGAAACTTGATAATAACATACGAGGACTGATTTATGCATGTGTTTAACATTAACAGTTAATTTACCTCTTACATTGAATTAAAACTAGAATGCTAAGGTAATTTTTAATTAGGGAATACAATAATAGCCCGACCATCAGGCGTGCAACTTTTCAAAACTGATCGTCCCCCATTAAAATAGACCGTCTCGGGCTGTTGGGATGGCGGGTATTTTAAACAGTGATTGAGCACTGGACGCGTCCACACGTTCATGCGAAGGAATGTTCTATTTCGGACAGCACGTGTCCTTTGCTGAACGCCTGTGGTCTGTTATAGAACCCGTGATCTCTCCCGGAGAGATGGCCTTGCACACGAGCAGAGATCTTGTACTGAATATCGATAGATACATTTAAATTCGACTATATGTTTTTATTTTTTAGAAGAAGATAGGCTGATAGATTGGTGAGTCTAACAAAATATGTGTAGGAACAGGGATAAATAGTTTATGAACCTTGCATAAACCATACTTTGTTTTAATAATAACAAAACGTAACAAGACTAAAATAACAAAACGCTTTATGTGTGCCATAGAACATACACGGTTTTCTCCCAGAACGCATGTGTAGTTCAGGCCGTAGTTAACTTTTTTATAACGGGGGGGGGGGGGGGGGGGGGGGATATTTGTACAAGTATCAAGTTCAAGTTAACTTTCACAAGGAAAAATGTTTTCTATAAAAAATCCAGGGGGGATCTTCCTGAATCTTTCTATTTGGTGATCGTGTCAAAGCCCAAGGAATCAAGTCTCTGGGAGATACAGTTTGTTTGTTTGTTGTTTAACGCCGCACTCAACAACATTCTACCTGTATGACGGCGGTCTGTAAATAATCGAGTCTGGCCCAGACAATACATTAATTGACACCATGAGCATCGATCTACGCAATTGGGATACGATGACACGCATCAACCAAGTCAGCGATCTCATTGTGTGTGTACGTGGTCTCTATGTGTGGGAGGTGAGAGTGGGTGGGGTTGGAGGTTATATAAGAGTAATAGATAATGAGGGTGAGAGAGTAAGTAAACGGAAAGAGAGAAGGGTGGAGCAGGGATGAATACGTGGCATGCAGAAACAATAACCCCGAAAACATTAAATTTTATCATACCTCCATGTCAGAATTGTGATATCTGATTGATTCACGTGATCTTCATAACATACTGTGTATCCATGCAAGCTGGGAGGGGAATAAATCCATTATATCCAGCTTTAGACTGACATTTAGTCCAAAAGTAGAGTTATCTTATTTAGAAAGATACATCTACAAAATAAAGAAAATAAAATCCAAAGGAGGTCTACAGCTGAGGCAATCTAGACTTGCCAGATCATTCTAGACTTACGTTGGACTCCTTTCTCCATTTCTTATCTTCGGTCCGGGAGACAGACAGAAGCTTCGAAGCAAAAGACCGCACGCTTTTTCCCCCGAGTCACGTGACATAGCATATCCCCCTCTGTCAAAAAAAGTTAACTACGTCCTTGGAACAGCTGTTTTACAATGACAGATTCAACAAATAAATTCGTTGTAGCAGTAACACTCGGGGTACATGGGGTTTTATAGTCCCTCGTTAGGTTTTATAGCACTTGCCTACGGCTAGTGGTATACAGCCTGACGCTGGACGCATAAAACCCGATGTATAGCGAGTGTTACTGATACAATTTATAATATTGAATAGAAAAATCAGAGGGCATTGTTTAGATGTAGAGGCATGTGCGATGTGCGTCAATTTCACTGTATTCCACGATGACCTGATCAACGTGACCATTCATATAACGGTAAACGAACCGTTTAATTTCAACACAACAACAATAAAGCGTGTTGATGAGCAATTGGAAGTATCTCCCCAGCTGTTCAACCAATACTACTGTGCACACGGCATGCACCACCCACTTTGTCATCTATAGTGATGAAGTGCGGGGAAGCTAATATACATACACTCATTATAGTTGGACTGATGTCACCGTTTCCTGTTCGTTAATAGTCACGGCTGGCCCAGGACTGGCTGCTGTGTATATGGTGCATCCCCTATTGGCCTACGTCCCATATGGCCTAAAGAAAAAGAAATGACCTTTCCAATTTGGCGTACCACAGATTATTTTAAACAACCTACAAACCGATTGACAAAAATGGTTTGGTTTGAGCTTAATTAGCTCTTGTTATTTCACACAGGCTTCTTCTGTGAAATTGATTAATGTAACTATCTCACAATTAATTAATCCTTTTCTTATGTTCATAAGGATTGTATATAACTGGCTTCTTTTCCTATTGTGTATTTATAGTCACTAGGATTAACTATTATTGGTTATATTTTTTTTACGTTAAGGGTTAATATCGTTCATATGGCCCCTTAATGTAAAATATTCCTCATTAACAAAGTTTGATTGGAAATATAGGATACGTTTTGCGGCGTGTCAGCTTACTATGATGTGGGAGGAAAGCCCGAAGTGATGCAGGCCTCAGACGTTTACCACTTCGGTCAAACCCACGAGCACGGGTATGGTGCTGACAAACCCAGCATCATAAACGGGACAAACCGGGATTCGAACCCACAATCATAGGTTTCTGGCGTGCCCAAGGGACGCAACCCTGCACAGCGAATCGCGGCGCCTTAGACGACTGGGCCACCCGTGCCCCCTATTGGGCATTTAGGGTGTAGTGTGATAGATTATGGTTTAGCATCGAGTGACATCTTCCCCGATGATGATGAATGTCTCTGTAAAAAGTATGAACGGTGCCATTATTTAAATACGTTCAGAAAAAAACTAAAGATAACTCATGCGTTATTAAGTATAACAAAGTTTGAAATGAATACAGATAACTGTATGGAATCAAGAAGGACCAGTTTGCACAATGTAAAAGGAGTGACCTAAAAAGGAGTTTAGACTCTAAACGTTTCTGGGACATCATAAAGCGTGTGTCTGGACGACCGCAATGACCCAACCCTATTGATATACAAGACTGGGGGACTATTTCTCGTCGCTGAATTCTGAACCTATGGGTATTCAGGATAATCTTGGTGAGGTGGAGGACATAGGGACAGGTCATGGTTATGTGCAAGAACTGACAATGGACATATTAGAATCCCCAATCACCAGATCCGAACTTTTTGAAAGCACCAGTGACAAGAAACACAATAAATCAGCTGGCCTTGACATCTATGGAAGCCATTGTACAAACATGGTTTGAATGCTAAAATCGGTAAAATGTTAAATCCATGTACAGTAATGTAAAGACTTGTGTTCGTTCAAACAACAGAGTATCTGGTATACCTGTTGCTTCGTAGGTGTGAGGCAAGGGTGTACGCTTTGTCCCTTTTTGTTTCAGTTTTTTTATAAACGAATTGGTTACTGAATTGGAACAAAATTGTCGTGTTGGTGATAAGTTACATCCGGCATTTATTTATATTTTTCTACTTCTATTTGCGGAAAACCTTATTGTGTTTGGCAATACTGTCAACAACGTACAAATGATGTTGAATATCTTGCATGATGACTGTTGTAAATGGGAAATGCCAGTCAATCTATCGAAAACAAAAATAGTTGTTTTTCAAAACTAGGGGAGGTTTATCACGTTATGGAAAAATGGTATTATGTTGGAAATGCGTATGAAGTAGTTACTGGATACAGTTGTCTTGGCTTGTATTTTAGCAATAGATTACTGAGGTAGAAACCTTAAATAATATTGCAATTCAGGCAAGAAAGCATCTTCCCGAGGCCAGTGAGTTAACTGACTATAAAAGTCCAGTTTCCACCCTTGCCGAACTAGGCTGGTATTATGGAGTTACATTTAGGCTGGACTAACGAGTCTATGCATAGTCCAATCAAAATCGCGAACCGAAATCGAAATCCGGTACGTAAAGTGTAATGCAGATTTCGGTCGACTGCAGGATTTGCAAAGCATGTGCACCCCTTACTCGTTGTCAACAGATATTTTCTAAACCTTTTCATGTTTTTAATCAAGGTGCCTACGTGATTTGATGCACTTCACGATGTAAGACTCGTTTTATCACAATATAGATCTTGATTATCGATCAGATCGTCTTGACTGGGCGCCACCGTTTTGTTTGAAGCAAATGCAAGTGATACGAGAGGTTGAATCTGATTGGTCAATAGGAGAGGCATAGAAAGGGCATAAGTCGTAATAGCCACTGGTGGCGCTACGATCGATCCCAGGAATTCCAGCCTAGTTCGGCAAGGGTGGAAACTGGACTTTTAAAGTCAGTCAACTCTCTTGCCTCGGGAAGATGGCAAGAAAGGTGTTCATGGTCCTGTTAATTAGTATACATTCCTTGAAGCCATCAAATGTTTTGATACAAAGATAACACCAATACTTTTATACGGGGCTGAAATTTGGGGGTTCAGTGACATAGAACCGAGTCTGGCAGATGTACTATTCAGTCGCTCGCTGTTTTGAAATGTGTCAAATATTGGCTGTCTCTTTATAATAAGCAGGAATCTCGTTTACCCCCAAAAATGTTACAATATGTTGCGGTTGTACGATGAACGAGGCCACGTAAATTAGGATTTGGGGGTGTCTTGTACTTTCAAACATGTGGTATAAAACCGCATTTTTTAATTGTTACGTCAGCGATTAAAACGTTTTTCAGGTTTGGCACAGTGATCATAGTGACCCCAAACGGCTTATCATGCACAGTTTAAAACATCCATTTCATGTGAGAACAATTTGAGTGCTATAACTGTAAATAAATTCAGGACCACATTGACTCGTTTTCGGCTCAGTTCTCACAATTTAGAAATTGAACATAGACGACATTTCAATATTCCTCGTGAATTTAGAAAATGTATAGTTTGTAACCTAAACAATATCGAAAATGAATATCACTTATGTTAATTTTTCTGTTTTAGCCATCTAAAGCAAAGTTTTTACATCTTTCCAAATATTCCGAAGTTTAACACAATACTGTCATCGCAAGACCCTATTATCCAAATGAATACAGAAAAGTACTTGTTTTACGCCAATGCTGTAATACTCCAACTTTGATAATGTGCAATTATGTAAAAATTACTTTTTAAAAAACATTGCAAAGAATGTGTTGTATTTAATAGCGTTTGCACCTAAATTGTATTTCGTTTGTATAAAAAGGCCGGTAGGCCTACAAGTACTGAATAGAGTGAAGACTAATTATTCGTAATAGAATATATTCTTCGTTCAACTATGCGCGTTTTCTCAGGAACAACAAAAGGTAGAGCCATGGAACTTGTGTAAGTGTACTGCACCTTTCATATTCCAACAACCTCTCAACAACGACAACCTGGTCGTTATTTACAGGTTTTATATTAGGGGTCATAACTGACGATTGTGTTAAATCTTGGTACAAAGGTGTATCTAGGGACACTATACAATATGACCTTATGTACGTTACCACCTTGCCTCCATGGAAACGGAAACGGCATCGGCAGAGCTGATTAATCGATATTCCGAGATTTCGTTCAAATTTGGTATTTAGGTACAATGTATTTCAGGACTCAACCGAATAGGTTCTCTTACCATCATAACAACTTCAACATGTTGTTGGGCACATTGCAATTGTTGTTGTTTTTCATTTGGGCGGAGTTATTGCCTTTTATTACTTCGTCAATTTGTCTGGACAACTTCTAAACTACTACATAGATTTCTTTCAATATGTACGTATAGGTGTAGCTACGGACACTGTACGACATGTCTTCATTAATTCCCCATAGGACAGTTCTAGTTAACTTTATTTTTATCCATACATGCAAGATGGCCGAATGGATTATGTGACGTATTGCCATCCGTCTTTGTACGGCGTGCGTCATCCGTCATGCGAAATCTATTCACAATCCAACACGATTTATTTATAAAATATGTCGAAAGATAGCATCTACAGCTCACCTGATACGAAGTTGCGTGGTGAGCTTATGTCAGCTCCCACAGAAGATCGAATGGTCGGTTCCTAACTGACATGAAATACTCTACAGGCCGTATGCCTAATGTTCTTGTTCGCTATTTTCAGTCAACAGTGGTCTTACTACAGGATATGCTAAACTGCAAGAGAAAAGGTATAGACTTCATATCCGAAAAATATATGCTTTAAGTGGCTACACTTGGGAAACCAACGGTTTTTCTTTAACCAAACTTCATTGCATTAACCGCCTCCGTGGTCTTGTGGTAGAGCGTCCGGCCGCGTCATACAAAAAGACGTTAAAAGATTGTACTTGTTGTTACCCTGTCTGGCGCTCGGCATTAAGGGGCTAAAACAAGGACTGGTCGGCTCGGAGTCAGTTTTCTGTGTCTGATTGGGGTATTCATGTTAAACTGCGGCATGGTATCTAAGTGGGCTAGCACTATAAATCGGCATCAGCCCGGACTAGTTCAAGCAGCCACACATACACGTGCATGCACGTCGCTATATAAGTGCAATAATCTTGGACGCGACGTTAAACCCAATTTCACCTCACCTCACCTCATTGCATTGGAATCCCTGTCGTTTGTAATAGCATATGACTCTGGTGTATGCTCAACTGTCATATGCGTTATGCTGCAACAAAATGTCATTATTTTATTTAACTCTGTTAATGGACCATTTTAACAACCCACCACCATCTACAACTTGGTCTGATCTGCTTGGGCTGACTCCTCCTTTCCGTCGTTGCGCTTTTATGATAGTAACGAGGTTACCTTGCAGAGTATTGAAAAATAACTTTTTGTAAAACAGTAAGTTTGATAAAAATCGGTTAAAAGGGTTAGGGATCATAAGCCCTTTTATGAAGCCTGAACATAACAACCAGGTGGTCGATGTAGGGAATCCAAAAATGATTAGTCATTTGCACATGTAGACAAAGTAACGATCAATTAAATCTGCGAATTTTCATGAAATTCGATAAGTATTATTTCATAGTGATAACCCTTAATGTAAAAACAATAATATCTATCAATTCAACCCTTATTGTAAAAACAATTACATTAAGAGTATTTTTTACATTAAGGGTTGTAACAAGAGTCAACCCGCAACCCTTAATGTAAATTGTTTTACATTAAGAGTTGTAACACAGCTGTAAGCAATATTCCAGCAATACCACAGGGGCATCAGATATGAGAGTCACGCGTTTTATTATATACTTCACTGTGAAAGGTTGAGTTTTCTTAAGTTGAGTGAACATTGCAGTGAACATAACACTTTGACAGAACTATTGTCATACAAGAGTTACCCCCCCCCCCCCTTAAATTGTCTCCCTTTATCGTAAGTGTCAAGCCCGTACACAAACTGTTGACGTCCTTTTTACGTTAGTTCCACAGTGACAAGGCAAAATAATGACAGGTGGTCATTTATCGAGTTAATGTCACTTCTTGCTGTTGTTATTCTCTCGAAAGTGTTTCGTTATAAACTGTTAATATCTCATTTAACTCGTCAGTCGAGACAGTTCGTTTCGCAAAGCGCCATTATTCTTCCCCGCCCTTAAGGCGGGGAAGTATACGGGAGAGGTTAATTTTAGAGCATGTAAGTCGACATGTTGGTTTCTTTGAAATTTCAAGCCACACAGTTACCGAAACGAAACATACAAATCATGTGAAATGTGCGTGAAATGTTGATGTTTATCTTTTCCAGCAATAAGAGATACTTCAAAATCGTCTTGCTATTCTGAGACTTAGTCACTTTTCGTGATGCTGATAACCCATGAAATTTGTTCATTTTGTTTTTAAAAGAGCTAAAAATGATCCCATTTCGCTAAAGTTAACCAGTCTATATTTAGTAAGAATAAACTTTTGCGCATTGAGCGATTATCTCCTTTAGCTATAGGCGTAGTATAGAAGTGATAAATTCACGCACTGACCTTGCATTGCTGTAAATCGTATCTTATTCAAGCTGTATCACTGAGAGTGAGTGGTTATCTCCCTTACCCGAACAGCTCAATTGCGCACTACCTTTGCAATGTATCGTATGTTATTCAGGCAGCCATCGAGAAACGTTCCAGGAAGGAATTTAGGCCAAGCCTGTCACGCGCACTCAATTTTCACACTGCTTTTGCAACATATTGTTCAACACGATTAAATAACAGGCTTCTATAAAGTATAACTTTGTTCAATAAACAACACATGTAAAACAACGGGTTTGATATGAGATTTTTTTTATTAGTTGTATTCATAATCACATGTATGGCACTTGCTGTGCATAGTTGAGCACAGCATTGTTTTAAATACGTCACTGTATGTAATGAATGGTACATACCGTTTCATGCGGGGGTTTACGTTTCTGCATGGTTTATTGCTTTGACAAAAAGAAAACAACTTCCAGCAGAGATCATACACCCGTATATGGTCTTTACTTCTGGATACATAGGAAATCAACAGGTTGGTGTGTTGTTTGCAATTATTTTCCAAAAAGATAATACGGTTGCATGATATCTTCACGATGTTGGGGTTGAACATAGTAGCATTCTTCTAAACAAATTTCCAATCTAAGCCGGAAGCAATCACAACACAAACCCAGTTAACCAAACGGAACCATACACAAGAGTGAGTGAGGTAGTTGGGTTTAACGCCGTCTGAATAGTATTCCGTGTCAGCTTGAAGTGGGAGGAAAGTCTGAAGTGATGCAGGTCTTAGACGTTCAACACTTTGGTGAAACCAACGAGCAAGGGTTTTGTGCTGACAACAAAATCGGGGCGAATCGAAACACACTGTCATATGTTTCTGGCGTGCCCAAGGGACACAAGTCTGCATAGCGAATTGCAGCGCCTTCGGCGACTGGGCCAACCATGCCCCAGTAAACAACTGTAAGAAACTATTATACAACAAAGATGTTTTAGATGAGATATGTATTGCGGAACATTCCATGAAGAAACAGCGGCAATATTACACAATCACAAATTACAATATACATGCACAATAAACGACAATTAAAAAACACAGGAACATTCAACATTCAAAAGAGGTACATTATAACAACTTAATTTCTAAAACAAGTGTATTATAATTATATGGAAACAATATGAGAATTGAGCAAAACTATGGTAATGTTGTACATACATGTACAAGGAATTTGTTTGTAATTGTTGATATGTTAACAGATCTTGGAAGTTGTTTCTGGATAACTGTTGGTAAACTTATTAAGAATCTGCTCCTTTTAACAGAGTGTACCAAATTCTTTATCATGATTGGGGATGATTTGTGACTCTCTTTCTTAGTTGTATTATGTATGACAGTGCGTAATGTTGTTCATCTTCTGAGACATCACATGTTTCACAGAGACGTTGTTCAAATGGGGTTGGTGTTTTTGTATATCTACAATTTTTTCAATTTTTAGTTTGTGATTACTTAAACGAAGTTTTGAGAAAAATGACCTATGGCCTTTGTTTTTACAATACGTAAGATAATTCTCAATATTTATAGATACTGTATGTTCCTAACTTGCTGCTAGATTAATGGGAATCCATTTAAGATTGCGTGAATTTTTACATTTGAACTGCAGTATATTTAGAGTGGATTCATTACATTTTTTGTGTTTACTATTTTAAAAGTTTGCTTTATTTAACCCCACCAACATTTTGACCAGAAATATTGATATTTTCTGCAAAAGCATGCTTTAGAATGACATTTATTGTGTTATCTATATGGGATTTTTTTATTGGTACTAATAGTGGGTATATATCAAGTTTTGCCTGGCAGGCCCAGTTTTCTTGCCGGGGTTTTCTTTATGCTGACCAATTAAAGACACTGTTTCTTTTATTGTGCTTTCCAAAGAAAAGTACATTAATAACAACCAATTTGTACTTAACACAAATTCTCTCCTCCCATAGCTTACACTTCCTTCCTCTGCACATAACATTATATTGCGGGGAGCTATTGATGCTCTGCAGCAATCTCTACTTGTTGTTTCTTGGCCAGCGTGTATTTTTTCGCTTCCAACAGCGGTCTCCTAGTTTTCAAGAATATTTTTTGTAAAGTTGAATTTGTTTATAATCATATCGAAATGTATGACAACGAACTTTCTTGACCCTTAATGGGTTTTTTTAATACTTTTGTTTACATTTTTTAAGATTTTGCAAACACGAAACTACTTGTTTATTCGCAAATACAAGGGGTGGTTAACCGCCCCTGTGTGTCAGGTAGGGAGAATTTACGTTTCAAGGTTTTACATTTGTAATGTAATTATTTAATTTTCCGGGAGAAAACAAAGTATGTAATGAAGTATATATATCCGGGAAACTACACAATTTAATAAAGTATATAATGAAGTATATATATAGATTTCTATTTTCACTCGTGGCTATCTTTTTCGTTACTGTACTCGCGAGATATTTATTTCATTAAACTGTGAATGATTCACAAGTGTCAAAAGAAAGCTTCAATGCGATTTTTCTGTCATTATTCTCCCTCTTTTTTTGTGGAGAATTTACACCCCTCGCAAAACATTATTGTCTCTTCCGGGGGAGTATTCCTCTGTGTCATGTTAACGATGTCGATATTGGTCACCTTTTGGAGGCGTGATCCCGATTCTATATTTTCATTGGATAACAGTTATACAAATTTGTCCAATCAGAGAAGGGATTGCATAGTCGCTCAGTCATTTCGCACAACACAGCAAGTCAAGATGGTAAGGCACCTACGTGTACTTGGTTTGCGTCGAATGTCGACTGTGATTTTCTCTAAATTTACACTCACGACTTGATCTTTTATTATTTTCAGACAACATACACAGATAAAGGTCCTAAGGTAAGTGTCACGTTTGCATTCTTCGCGAACATGAATCGAGTATTTTCATGTCAGATTAGTTCGACCTTGACCTAACCCACGTGTCCTCAATATGTTTGTATTTTCAGCCCGAGTCGGGGAGGTTTGTCACCTTCGACCATGTCACGTTCTGGGTTGGAAACGCTAAACAGGTGCGTGTTTGAGCTAAATCAGATGTATTTGTTGATTGACAAGTGTTATCGATCGTTTGAAACAACTGTTGAGTGGTGTTGATAAGTGCGATCGAATCAACATTGGGAGAGTCCATTAAGGTAGACAAGAGGGGTGGCAAGTTACGATATGCGAACCGGCCGATGTAAATATTGCGTCATCGCTTCGGACGTGTTTGTCGATGTTAAGGCCCAGACAAGCCATGTTCCGTACGGGCGAATGGTACGTGGTGGTTATTGACAGATCAATATATTAAATATCGCTTGCCAAGGTCACACAGTTAAAACGATCAGAAAAGGTCAGAGTATATATATACATGACATAATGTACTTCTCATAAGAATATTTAGGGACTTATTCAACGGCAGTGTAATAAATTTCCGATATTTTCACATGGCCATTTGGGAGGTTCTAAAGCTGATTGGTCAGTTGAAAAAGTATGACGTCATAAGGTCGACTTGTTCTCAAAAGTTGTTATGAGGTCACAAATTGATAAGGTTTAGGTTATCAGAACAGCTGGTTGTGATATTTTACTGAAGTTTCATATATAATTTACAGTTTATATTTTTTAACAGTACACGGTTAACACTCTAACGATAATATGAGCAACATTAGTATGTGGAGGTACTATTACAGGGTAAGTCTGGTGATCATGGGTTTGAATCCCAGATTACTCCTGACTATAATCCTTGGTATGTCAGCACCTTACCTGTGCTTATGGATTCACCAAGGTGGTAAATAAAGGGCTACTTGGTGTTTAAATGTGTTGTAGGGAAATAGACTGGTGCCCTTCTCAACAAGAGTACAATGTGCAACCATCCTTAATGAATGCAATGAATGCGTTTATTCCGTAAAGGGGCCACCGGCCAATTATACAAGGTACATTGGATTGTCAGTTCACATGTACAGAGAGCGCTGATTATTACATCAGGGAACTGATTCACAAAAGCGCCCGCGAGCCACGAACCAGTAGTCAACAATCATCGGAGTGCTGAGAAGGATGCACAAAAGGTTACTGAGGCCGGTCATAACCCACAGACGCCCAATGGATCGGGTCACAACACATGTTACACACACTGGCAACAACCAGTCTCACATTGTTACAATGGCATAGTACTACATAACAGGCACATCTTTAAGAAGAGTGTTCCTTTACATACTTTGCAAATCTTCTTATAACATAGAGGTTGCAGCTATATAATTGTTTTAGTTTATCCAGAGTTGGACTTATGCATTTATATTTAGGAAGTACCTGTTCCCTTAAATTCGAATAGAATGGACACTCGAGGTGGAATTCAGTTTTCTATATATGGCACAATACAAAACGGACAAAGATGTTCTGGCCTTGGTATTTTATAATGCCTACCTGCCTCTACCAATAGATTATGATTAGAACAGCTAAACCTAATGAGTGTTGTTTGATAGATGGCTATATCAATACAATTAGTCAGATGTTCATAATTAAAATTTTCCTTGACAGAGCAAAAATATTCCAGCTTAGAATAACATTCTAAATTATTATTCCATGTTTGTTGGCAGATATCTTTACATCTTTGCTTAAAACACAATAGAAATGCATTTTTATTTCCAACACCTTGCTGTAACCAAACTTCCCCAAAGCCATATGTATATAACAAAGATTTAACATCAGTAGCCCAACAAGCTTTACCATTTTCTGCCCTTCTATGCTGAAAATCATAAGAACCTTTCATGATAACATTAACCTGTTGTGACAATTACCTTAACCAGAATTTTATAATTTTTATGTAATGCAAAACCTTGATTGATGTTCTATTCACAATACCTCTTGCAGTTTTGTTAGGGGTGTTTCTATTCAAGCTCAGAACAAGTTTACAGAAACGATCGTGTACATTTTCAATATCGGGTGAGGGATGAAATCCTCAAACCTCTGCTCCATAATTTAAAATTGGCAATACTTTTATATAAAAAATATGAAAACAGACACGAGCTGGAATTTTCCCAGTGTTGATTGTAGTATTCGAACTACTTTCCATGCCCGTTGTGCCAAAGTCTTTTGAGTAAGATACAAAGAACCAGAGGACGATAACTGCACACCTAGATATATATATCTAGGGACTATTTCAATGTCCCTAGTTATAAATATCTAGGTGTGCAGTTATCCATCCTTAAACCATCCTTAATTAAAACAATATTAAAAGGAATTTTGAATAAAATTAATGAAATAAGTTACAAACATAAGTCCAGATATACAATGAACACTTTTCATAACTAGACAGTGTAATACATGATTAATTTGCGTACTTAAGTACAGATTTGTTGACATGGTATTTCTGGTGTTACATGCTCATGGTAATGTCTTTGATTTGGTGGAAAAAATATCATAACTCATTATGGCATGTACGGTATAATGCGCACCCCCTTCTACACAGCTGTGGTTATTAGGAAAAAAGTGTGCACTATACGCAATATATGGCACTCAACATGATAAAGCTAGATGTTTTTCTAAATTTGACAGGCAGGAGGTTATATCTGATACACTTGCCAGCAGGTATTCTGAGCAGCTGTTAGCAATATTCCAGCAATATCACAGGGTTGTCGGATACGAGCATCACACGTTGTACCATTGTCTTTGAACCGGAGTCATTGGCGTGATGAGTGAATGCTTTAACCACTAGACTACCTCAGTGTCCCATAGCTTGTAAATAATCAAAATCTGGGCTATTGTTTAGGTCAGTTGTTGACAACGACAGCAATGATTCAATAATCAGAGTACAGGGACTTACAATCAGCCAAGTAACACACTGAAACCACACAAGTCAGCATCTACAACAAGCATAGGTTCTCTAGCCAAACACTGGTTATATGTGATTAAATACAGCATTCATTATAGGGGCAGACTCCATTGCTCAGATGCAGCTTGTATACAGCTCATTTTTGCACTTGTAGTTTTTGTAAAATAGATAGATCAACTAATCCCTGAAGATTTTCACTTGTCTCGGACAAATGGACTAGTGAGCATATCTTTCCCTGCATAAGTGTCATATTACAGTGTTAAATGTCAGGGAGGGGACACATGGCTATGTGACTAAACTGTCAAAATGATTCATGCAAATATTTATCTTGAGTAATATTTTCTGCATCTTTTTGTTTCAAGGCAGCATCTTTCTATTGTTCGCGCATGGGCTTTGAGCCCTTCATGTACAAGGGGTTGGAGACAGGCAGCAGAGACATTGCGGCGCACGCAGTCAAGCAGAATAAGGTGAGGGGGAGTACAGGTGGAGTGGGGGATGTGGGTGGAGTAAGTGAGGGTTGTGGGTGGAGTAAGTGGGGAATGTGGGTGGAGTACGTGAGGGATGTGGGTGGAGTAAGTGAGGGATAAGGGTGGAGTACATGAGGGATGGGGGTGGAGTAAGTGAGGGATATGGGTGGAGTACATGAGGGATGGGGGTGGTGTAAGTGAGGGATATGGGTGGAGTAAGTGAGGGTTGTGGGTGGAGTATGTGGGGAATGTGGGTGGAGTACGTGAGGGATGTGGGTGGAGTAAGTGGGGAATGTGGGTGGAGTACGTAAGGGATGTGGGTGGAGTAAGTGAGGGATGGGGGTGGAGTAAGTGAGGGTTGTGGGTGGAGTAAGTGAGGGATGTGGGTGGAGTAAGTGAGGGATGTGGGTGGAGTACGTGAGGGATGGGGGTGGAGTAAGTGAGGGATGTGGGTGGAGTAAGTGAGGGATATGGGTGGAGTACGTGAGGGATATGGGTGGAGTAAGTGAGGGATGTGGGTGGAGTAAGTGAGGGATGTGGGTGGAGTAAGTGAGGGATGTGGGTGGAGTAAGTGAGGGATGTGGGTGGAGTAAGTGAGGGTTGGGGGTGGAGTAAGTGGTGGATGTGGGCGGAGTACGTGAGGGATGTGGGTGGAGTAAGTGAGGGATAAGGGTGGAGTACATGAGGGATGGGGGTGGAGTAAGTGAGGGATATGGGTGGAGTACATGAGGGATGGGGGTGGAGTAAGTGAGGGATATGGGTGGAGTAAGTGAGGGTTGTGGGTGGAGTAAGTGGGGAATGTGGGTGGAGTACGTGAGGGATGTGGGTGGAGTAAGTGAGGGATAAGGGTGGAGTACGTGAGGGATGGGGGTGGAGTAAGTGAGGAATGTGGGTGGAGTAAGTGAGAGAGATGGGTGGAGTACGTGAGGGATATGGGTGGAGTAAGTGAGGGATGTGGGTGGAGTAAGTGAGGGATGTGGGTGGAGTAAGTGAGGGTTGTGGGTGGAGTAAGTGGTGGATGTGGGCGGAGTAAGTGAGGGATGTGGGTGGAGTAAGTGAGGAATGTGGGTGGAGTATGTGAGGGATGTGGGTGGAGTAAGTGAGGGATATGGGTGGAGTACGTGAGGGATGTGGGTGGAGTAAGTGAGGGATATGGGTGGAGTACATGAGGGATGGGGGTGGAGTAAGTGAGGGATGGGGGTGGAGTATGGAGGGATGTGGGTGGAGTATGTGGGTGGAGTAAGTGGGGGATGTGGTTGGAGTATGTGGGGGATGGGGGTGGAGTAAGTGAGGGATATGGGTGGAGTAAGTGAGGGATATGGGTGGAGTACGTGAGGGATGTGGGTGGAGTAAGTGAGGGATATGGGTGGAGTACGTGAGGTATATGGGTGGAGTAAGTGAGGGATATGGGTGGAGTACGTGAGGGATGTGGGTGGAGTATGTGAGGGATGTGGGTGGAGTAAGTGAGGGATATGGGTGGAGTACGTGAGGGATGTGGGTGGAGTAAGTGAGGGATGTGGGTGGAGTAAGTGAGGGATGTGGATGGAGTAAGTGAGGGATATGGGTGGAGTACGTGAGGGTTGTGGGTGGAGTAAGTGGGGAATGTTGGTGGAGTACATAAGGGATGATGGTGGAGTAAGTGAGGGATATGGGTGGAGTAAGTGAGGGATATGGGTGGAGTAAGTGGGGAATGTGGGTGGACTAAGTGGGGGATGTGGGTGGAGTAAGTGAGGGATGATGGTGGAGTAAGTGAGGGATGTGGGTGGGGGGTGATGGTGGTGTAAGTGGTGGATATGGGTGGAGTAAGTGAGGGATATGGGTGGAGTAAGTGAGGGATGGGGGTGGAGTAAGTGAGGGTTGTGGGTGGAGTAAGTGGTGGATGTGGGCGGAGTAAGTGAGGGATGTGGGTGGAGTAAGTGAGGAATGTGGGTGGAGTATGTGAGGGATGTGGGTGGAGTAAGTGAGGGATATGGGTGGAGTACGTGAGGGATGTGGGTGGAGTAAGTGAGGGATATGGGTGGAGTACATGAGGGATGGGGGTGGAGTAAGTGAGGGATGGGGGTGGAGTACGTGAGGGATGTGGGTGGAGTATGTGGGTGGAGTAAGTGGGGGATGTGGTTGGAGTATTTGGGGGATGGGGGTGGAGTAAGTGAGGGATATGGGTGGAGTAAGTGAGGGATATGGGTGGAGTACGTGAGGGATGTGGGTGGAGTAAGTGAGGGATATGGGTGGAGTACGTGAGGTATATGGGTGGAGTAAGTGAGGGATATGGGTGGAGTACGTGAGGGATGTGGGTGGAGTATGTGAGGGATGTGGGTGGAGTAAGTGAGGGATATGGGTGGAGTACGTGAGGGATGTGGGTGGAGTAAGTGAGGGATGTGGGTGGAGTAAGTGAGGGATGTGGATGGAGTAAGTGAGGGATATGGGTGGAGTACGTGAGGGTTGTGGGTGGAGTAAGTGGTGGATGTGGGCGGAGTAAGTGAGGGATGTGGGTGGAGTAAGTGAGGAATGTGGGTGGAGTATGTGAGGGATGTGGGTGGAGTAAGTGAGGGATATGGGTGGAGTACGTGAGGGATGTGGGTGGAGTAAGTGAGGGATATGGGTGGAGTACATGAGGGATGGGGGTGGAGTAAGTGAGGGATGGGGGTGGAGTACGTGAGGGATGTGGGTGGAGTATGTGGGTGGAGTAAGTGGGGGATGTGGTTGGAGTATGTGGGGGATGGGGGTGGAGTAAGTGAGGGATATGGGTGGAGTAAGTGAGGGATATGGGTGGAGTACGTGAGGGATGTGGGTGGAGTAAGTGAGGGATGTGGGTGGAGTAAGTGAGGGATATGGGTGGCGTACGTGAGGGATGTGGGTGGAGTAAGTGAGGGATGTGGGTGGAGTAAGTGAGGGATGTGGATGGAGTAAGTGAGGGATATGGGTGGAGTACGTGAGGGTTGTGGGTGGAGTAAGTGGGGAATGTTGGTGGAGTACATAAGGGATGATGGTGGAGTAAGTGAGGGATATGGGTGGAGTAAGTGAGGGATATGGGTGGAGTAAGTGGGGAATGTGGGTGGACTAAGTGGGGGATGTGGGTGGAGTAAGTGAGGGATGATGGTGGAGTAAGTGAGGGATGTGGGTGGGGGGTGATGGTGGTGTAAGTGGTGGATATGGGTGGAGTAAGTGAGGGATATGGGTGGAGTAAGTGAGGGATGGGGGTGGAGTAAGTGGGGAATGTGGGTGGAGTACATAAGGGATGATGGTGGAGTAAGTGAGGGATATGGGTGGAGTAAGTGAGGGATATGGGTGGAGTAAGTGGGGAATGTGGGTGGACTAAGTGGGGGATGTGGGTGGAGTAAGTGAGGGATGATGGTGGAGTAAGTGAGGGATGTGGGTGGGGGGTGATGGTGGTGTAAGTGGTGGATATGGGTGGAGTAAGTGAGGGATATGGGTGGAGTAAGTGAGGGATGGGGGTGGAGTAAGTGGGGAATGTGGGTGGACTAAGTGGGGGATGTGGGTGGAGTAAGTGAGGGATGATGGTGGAGTAAGTGGGGGATGTGGGTGGAGTAAGTGAGGGATGATGGTGGAGTAAGTGGGGGATGTGGGTGGAGTAAGTGAGGGATGGGGGTGGAGTAAGTGAGGGATGTGGGTGGACTAAGTGGGGGATGTGGGTGGAGTAAGTGAGGGATGATGGTGGAGTAAGTGGGGGATGTGGGTGGAGTAAGTGAGGGATATGGGTGGAGTAAGTTGGGGATGTGGGTGGAGTAAGTGGGGGATGTGGGCGGAGTAAGTGAGGGATGTGGGTGGAGTAAGTGAGGGATGTGGGTGGAGTAAGTGGGGGATGTGGGTGGAGTAAGTGGTGGATGTGGGTGGAGTAAGTGAGGGATATGGGTGGAGTAAGTGAGGGATATGGGTGGAGTAAGTGGTGGATGTGGGTGGAGTAAGTGAGGGATATGGGTGGAGTAAGTGGTGGATGTGGGTGGAGTAAGTGAGGGATGTGGGTGGAGTAAGTTGGGGATGTGGGTGGAGTAAGTGAGGGATGTGGTTGGAGTAAGTGAGGGATGTGGGTGGAGTAAGTGGGGGATGTGGGTGAAGTAAGTGGGGGATGTGGGCGGAGTACGTGAGGGATGTGGGTGGAGTAAGTGGGGAATGTGGGTGGAGTACGTGAGGGATGTGGGTGGAGTAAGTGAGGGATGTGGGTGGAGTAAGTGAGGGATGTGGGTGGAGTAAGTGAGGGTTGTGGGTGGAGTAAGTGGTGGATGTGGGCGGAGTAAGTGAGGGATGTGGGTGGAGTAAGTGAGGAATGTGGGTGGAGTATGTGAGGGATGTGGGTGGAGTAAGTGAGGGATATGGGTGGAGTACGTGAGGGTTGTGGGTGGAGTAAGTGAGGGATGTGGGTGGAGTAAGTGAGGGTTGTGGGTGGAGTAAGTGAGGGATATGGGTGGAGTATGTGAGGGATGTGGGTGGAGTAAGTGGGGGATGTGGATTGAGTAAGTGAGGGATGTGGGTGGAGTAAGTGAGGGATGGGGGTGGAGTTAGTGGGGGATGTGGGTGGAGTAAGTAGGGGATGGGGGTGGAGTAGGTGAGGGATGTGGGTTGAGTAAGTGAGGGATGTGGGTGGAGTAAGTGAGGGATGTGGGCGGAGTAAGTGAGGGATGTGGGTGGAGTAAGTGAGGGATGGGGGTGGAGTAAGTGAGGGATGTGGGCGGAGTAAGTGAGGGATGTTGGTGGAGTACATAAGGGATGATGGTGGAGTAAGTGAGGGATATGGGTGGAGTAAGTGAGGGATATGGGTGGAGTAAGTGGGGAATGTGGGTGGACTAAGTGGGGGATGTGGGTGGAGTAAGTGAGGGATGATGGTGGAGTAAGTGAGGGATGTGGGTGGGGGGTGATGGTGGTGTAAGTGGTGGATATGGGTGGAGTAAGTGAGGGATATGGGTGGAGTAAGTGAGGGATGGGGGTGGAGTAAGTGGGGAATGTGGGTGGACTAAGTGGGGGATGTGGGTGGAGTAAGTGAGGGATGATGGTGGAGTAAGTGGGGGATGTGGGTGGAGTAAGTGAGGGATGATGGTGGAGTAAGTGGGGGATGTGGGTGGAGTAAGTGAGGGATGGGGGTGGAGTAAGTGAGGGATGTGGGTGGACTAAGTGGGGGATGTGGGTGGAGTAAGTGAGGGATGATGGTGGAGTAAGTGGGGGATGTGGGTGGAGTAAGTGAGGGATATGGGTGGAGTAAGTTGGGGATGTGGGTGGAGTAAGTGGGGGATGTGGGCGGAGTAAGTGAGGGATGTGGGTGGAGTAAGTGAGGGATGTGGGTGGAGTAAGTGGGGGATGTGGGTGGAGTAAGTGAGGGATGTGGGTGGAGTAAGTGAGGGATATGGGTGGAGTAAGTGAGGGATATCGGTGGAGTAAGTGGTGGATGTGGGTGGAGTAAGTGAGGGATATGGGTGGAGTAAGTGGTGGATGTGGGTGGAGTAAGTGAGGGATGTGGGTGGAGTAAGTTGGGGATGTGGGTGGAGTAAGTGAGGGATGTGGTTGGAGTAAGTGAGGGATGTGGGTGAAGTAAGTGGGGGATGTGGGCGGAGTACGTGAGGGATGTGGGTGGAGTAAGTGGGGAATGTGGGTGGAGTACGTGAGGGATGTGGGTGGAGTAAGTGAGGGATGTGGGTGGAGTAAGTGAGGGATGTGGGTGGAGTAAGTGAGGGTTGTGGGTGGAGTAAGTGGTGGATGTGGGCGGAGTAAGTGAGGGATGTGGGTGGAGTAAGTGAGGAATGTGGGTGGAGTATGTGAGGGATGTGGGTGGAGTAAGTGAGGGATATGGGTGGAGTACGTGAGGGTTGTGGGTGGAGTAAGTGAGGGATGTGGGTGGAGTAAGTGAGGGATGTGGGTGGAGTAAGTAAGAGGGATGTGGGTGGAGTAAGTGAGGGATATGGGTGGAGTAAGTGAGGGATGTGGGTGGAGTACGTGAGGGATATGGGTGGAGTAAGTGAGGGATATGGGTGGAGTAAGTGAGGGATGTGGGTGGAGTAAGTGAGGGATGGGGGTGGAGTAAGTGAGGGATGTGGGCGGAGTAAGTGAGGGATGTTGGTGGAGTACGTGAGGGATGTGGGCGGAGTAAGTGGGGGATGGGGGGTGGAGTACGTGAGGGATATGGGTGGAGTAAGTGGGGGATGGGGGGTGGGAGTTGAGTAAGTGAGGGAGTAAGTAAGGGATGGATTAAGTGAGGGAATAAGTGAATGATGGGGATGGAATAAGTGAGTGATGGGGTTGGAGTAAGTGAATGATGGGGATGGAATAAGTGAATGATGGGGATGGAATAAGTGAGTGATGGGGATGGAATAAGTGAGTGATGGGGTTGGAGTAAGTGAATGATGGGGATGGAATAAGTGAGTGATGGGGATGGAATAAGTGAGTGATGGTGTTGGAGTAAGTGAAGGATGGTGGTGGAATAAGTGAGGGATGGGATGGAATAAGTGAGTGATGGGGTTGGAGTAAGTGAAGGATGGTGGTGGAATAAGTGAGGGATGGGGTGGAATAAGTGAGGGATACTGTCATACGGATAGTAAGTCGGGGATATAGGTGGAGTTAGTGATGGGATGGGTGTTATGAGTATATGAGTGTTATGGATAATAAACATCCGAAAACATTTAGTTAGGCCTACGCAGTAGGTAGTTTACTACATCTCTATGTTTCTCACCATCTTTCATTTCAGATCATATTTGTATTCCAGTCCATGTTGGAGCCTAACAAGCCACAAGGTATCTTGAAAGTTGTTGAAATACAAGGGGGGTGACTGAAAAGTTCTGAGCCTAACTATGAAGGATGTATAATACACTCTTAACAGTTTGCATGTATTAAGTACAATACTTTCCATGCTTACATGCTGCATTTGAGTCACATGCACAACCAGGCAGCTGTTTCTGCAGGCATCAAAGTGACTATTCTGTGTAGATGAAAATGGACAAAATTGGTGTAGTACCTCCAACTGAAAGAGCGGACTCCAACAGCCATCTATGCGGACATGGTGTCAAGTTTAGGGGATGATGCTCCTTCCTTAGCCACAGTAAAGAGTGTGCAGTTGGAAGATGATCCACAATCAGGAAGACCTGCAGCTGGCATGTCAAAGGTTTCAGCACTCCTGATCAGAAACGTTCATCGTACACATCTCGCTACTTTTGACATTTTACTAAATCACCATTCACAGCGTTATTTTGTGTATGTTTTAAAACTTAAGTAAGTGATATTTACTCGGAAAATTCAATAACAGAAAAGAACAGTAGTAATCATGGGTACGAGGGCTGGTCAAAAGGTTCTATGCCGGACTAACTTTCAACTATGGGCCATAACAAAGTGAACTAGTCAATGTAGTACATTGTTTGAGTAGTTCATTGCAAGTGTATTTGGTCTGTTAAGGCCGTTTGTATATTAGTGACAGACAGTTGAATGTGATAGAGTTCCAAATGGACACAGAAATGGAAAAGAACAAGTACCGAGCAGTAATCAAGTTTTTTACTTTTAGAGAAAAGTACGTCACAAGTCTTTGGGGATAAGTGCCCTAGATATTCCACTGTTAAATGTTGGGCAGCTATGTTTAAGGCTGGAAGAACAAGCCTTGATGATGGCCATAGGTCTGGACGTTCCTAAACTTCCATCAATGAAGATTCAATAAAGGAGATAGAAAAACTTACACTGTCAGATAGATGTATTACCATTGCTGAACTATTATTCATGAACATTTACAGATGAAATAGATATCTGACCGTTGGGTGCCAAAGTTTCTAAATTCTGATCTTAAGGAAAAAAGAACTGACATTGCCAGGGAAAATTTAGAGCTAACTGAGGAGGATTGCGTCAAATTCAAAAAGAGATTAGTAACGTGTGATGAAACAAGGGTCTACCACTATCGTACTGAGTCAAAATATCAATCCATAGATGTAACCATTCCACTTCTCCGACACCAAAGAAATTCAAGATCAGTTACAGGTGCTAGTCACTGACTGATTACATGATGCAGGTTCTAATACCGGACTGATAGTATGTTCCAGGTGCTAGTGTTTCCTATGGGTGGCCATTCAGTCAAGAAATACAAAGTTCAAATAAAGGACAAAAGTTATAAAAAATAGTTAAAAGTTACGAATAGAATATTAAATGTTACTTATAACGATCAAAATACAAAACAAACAGATGCTGGTTAAAAAAAAAAAAATTGAATTAAAGGTCAAAAGTACGCAATATTAATAGTCAAATGTTACAAAAAGACGTCATATGAAAAGAAAGAACAATGTGTACTAAAGAATGTCAGTGCGCAAGAAAGGACAGTGAACTGCTAAAGGACAACGTTGACAATTTGAACATCAGATGGCGCATTTGTACTTTGACCTTTATTAGAAACATTTAATATTCTATTCGTAACATTTAACTATTTTTCATAACTTTTGTCCCCTATCTTGACTGTGTAGTTTTTTACCGAATGGCCGCCTTTAGTTTTTTTGTATATATTTTCCAGAGTTTGGTGACCATTTAGTAAAACATGGAGATGGTGTCAAGGATGTGGCTTTTGAAGTGGAAGATGTCGATGCCATCTTTAAGGTTGGGCTATGGAGATACACAGTATATGTTTTGAGATTTGCGGGTGTTAGTGAGTATTTGCTGACTGACAATTCAATTGGCATTTGGATTTTGTTAAAATATCAATGCATCAAATACTCAATACACTCATGAGGATCAGGTTAGAGAAAAGGTCTTCAGCAACCCATGCTTGCTGTAAGAGGCGACTATGCTTGTCGTAAGAGGCGACTAATGGGATCAGGTAGTCAGGCTCAGTGACTTGGTTGTTGTATGTCATTGTATCCCAGTTACTAGATTGATGCTCTTAATGTCAATCACTGGATTGTCTGGTCCAGACTTGATTATTTACAGACCGCCGTCATATAGCTAGAATATTGTTGTGTGCGGCATTCAACAACAAACACACAAACAAACAAACAAAACTTTGATTGGTTGGATGAAAGGTCGTTCTGACGTGACCTGTAATGGGATGTCCTCAGATCTTTGTTTAGCGAAAGCGAGAAACTATGGTCTGATTTTAATGAGATTGATGCAGCAGATACTCTCAATAAGTTTATAATTGTAAGTCAAACTCTTCTACGTGACAATCTAAAGCTAATGCTGTGTAGAACAATGCTCATGCTATCCACCACTTGGTTGAAGTCTCTAGACTGAGGCACACTGGACACCCTGCTGACATGGATGAATGATCATGTTATCAACCACTTGGTTGACGTCTCCAGGCTGATGCACACTGGTGACCCTGATGGCATGGATGGGTGCTCATGTTATCAACCACTTGGTTGACGTCTCCAGGCTGATGCACACTGGTGACCCTGATGGCATGGGTGGGTGCTCATGCTATCAACCACTTGGTTGACGTCTCCAGACTGAGGCACATTGGTGACCCTGATGGCATGGATGGATGCTCATGATATCAACCACTTGGTTGACGTCTCCAGACTGAGGCACATTGGTGACCCTGATGGCATGGATGGATGCTCATGCTATCAACCACTTGGTTGACGTCTCCAGGCTGAGGCACACTGGTGACCCTGATGGCATGGATGGATGCTCATGCTATGAACCACTTGGTTGATGTCTCCAGGCTGAGGCACACTGGTGACCCTGATGGCATGGATGGATGCTCATGCTATCAACCACTTTGTTGATGTCTCCAGGCTGCGGTACTGGCCATACTGTAATATTGTTGGAAAATTGCAGACATTGCTGTGATATTGATAATGTTGCTGTGATATTACAGTAAGATTACAGAACCCAACTGTTCACAAATACATTGAGCATACATTTAGGGGATCAGTTGGTCACAAAGGCTGCTTGATATGAACAGTACACAGTGGGTCACTGTACTGACTGACCTTTGCATCGCTAACAACAGTGTAAGACTCCATCGCTCATAGACAACAAAGTCAGACAGGAAAGTCAGACAACAAATGTAGATTTTTGTGTTTTCCAGCGAGCTGTTCAGCGTGGCGCCATCGTGTTGAAGGAACCCTGGGAGGAGAGTGATGATAACGGAACTCTGAAGATGGCAGTGATCCAGACGTATGGAGACACAACCCATATGCTGATAGACAGGTCCAACTACAAGGGCCCCTTTCTCCCCGGCTACAGGGCTGTCGCTGACAAGGACCCTCTCACTGCACTCCTGTAAGTACACAACCAAGCTCACTGAAGTCAGATCCTTTACTCTGATACGATACCTCCCATCGTGTTAAGAATGGGCGAAGCATTCAGACCATCATATCAGATCTCTGTATCTTGAAAACAAAGTTAATCGACCTGTTCTGAATTAAATGATAAACGCAGTGATATTATATTGTTTTGGATATTTAATATATGCTGTATTTTCTGAGGGCATATCATTCACAAGGGCATATCATCGAAGGAATATTTGTGTTTTTATGGGTTTTTTCTTTTGTTGATATAGAAACTTCCAAATCAATGTGGAGAAGAAATGCAGACAAATCACTTTAATCACCTGAAATCCTTCATTTGAATGATGAAGGTTCACCTGACACAACCTTCTTTGAAAGTTCCCTCCGATCTAGACACAGATATGTATCATGTGGTATAGCTTAAGCTTGTCTAAAGACCTGACAAGGGCAGCAATCAGGTGGTCGGGTTCTGTGATTTAAGACCTGACAAGGGCAGCAATCAGGTGGTCGGGTTCTGTGATTTAAGACCTGACGAGGGCAGCAATCAGGTGGTCAGGTTCTGTGATTTAAGACCTGACGAGGGCAGCAATCAGGTGGTCGGGTTCTGTGATTTAAGACCTGACGAGGGCAGCAATCAGGTGGTCAGGTTCTGTGATTTAAGACCTGACGAGGGCAGCAATCAGGTGGTGGGGTTCTGTGATTTAAGACCTGACGAGGGCAGCAATCAGGTGGTGGGGTTCTGTGATTTAAGACCTGACGAGGGCAGCAATCAGGTGGTCGGGGTTCTGTGATTTAAGACCTGACGAGGGCAGCAATCAGGTGGTCAGGTTCTGTGATTTAAGACCTGACGAGGGCAGCAATCAGGTGGTGGGGTTCTGTGATTTAAGACCTGACGAGGGCAGCAATCAGGTGGTCGGGTTCTGTGATTTAAGACCTGACGAGGGCAGCAATCAGGTGGTCAGGTTCTGTGATTTAAGACCTGACGAGGGCAGCAATCAGGTGGTCCGGTTCTGTGATTTAAAACCTGACGCGGGCAGCAATCAGGTGGTCGGGTTCTGTGATTTAAGACCTGACGAGGGCAGCAATCAGGTGGTCGGGTTCTGTGATTTAAGACCTGACGAGGGCAGCAATCAGGTGGTCAGGTTCTGTGATTTAAGACCTGACGAGGGCAGCAATCAGGTGGTCGGGTTCTGTGATTTAAGACCTGACGAGGGCAGCAATCAGGTGGTCAGGTTCTGTGATTTAAGACCTGACGAGGGCAGCAATCAGGTGGTCGGGTTCTGTGATTTGGTCAGCTGCAGTTCATCATGCTCCGATGGTGTGGATGACACTCATTTCTTCTGTCATTTGTTTCAGCCCCCCAATAGACCTGCAGATGATTGACCATATTGTGGGGAACCAGCCTGACAGCGCCATGACAAATGCAGCAGAATGGTAGGTCCGATCGGAGAACCTGTAGCATCACTATGGAGTGAGTGAGTGAGTGTCATCGCTTTGAGCCATATTGAAGTGATGCAGGTGTTTACCATTTTTGCGAAACCCATGAGAATGGGCATGGTGCTGGAATAAAATTGGGGCAATATGGGATTTGAAAGCCCATGATCATAGTTTTCTGGCTCATCTAAGGGACGCAACTGTTCACCGCAAACTGTGGTGACTTAGAAAACTGGGCGACGCATAATGCCCAGGTTTGTGTTTTCATAAACTCAGAGTAAGTGAATGTGTTGGGTTTAACACTGCTTTGAATTTCAACAGTTCCACTTATATCACAACGTGGGAGGTGGGAGGAAAGCCTGTCTCAGACGTATACCACTTTGGTGAAACCCACGAGCACGAGTATGGAACTGACAAACCTTGAAACATAAACAATCGGGGCGAACTGGTATTCGAACCCATGATCATAGGTTTCTAACGTGACAAAGGGAGGCAACTCTGCACGGCAACTCTGCACAGCATAATGCAGCACCTCACACTAGCTCAGAAACTTATGGTGATTGCAGAACAAAGTTATTAAAAACTCTGCAGCCTAGATCCAAACAAATCTGATTTAAACGCATATGACTGGTCTCAAAATGTTTTTATTATTATTACACGATTGTGAAAGTTCTAGATTGTTCTAGACGTATTGTGACATTGTGTGTCATCACACGTTTTGTGACATTTTGTGTCATCACACATATTCTGGCATGTGGCTTGTGCAGATTTCGGCCGATTGCAGAATTTGCAAAACATGAGAAGTGCCAACTCGGTGTCAACAGATATTTTCGAAAACCTTTCATGTTTTATATCAAGATGCTCATGATTGATGCAGTTTGCAAAGTAAGACCCGTTTTATTACAATATTGATCTTGATCATCGATCTGATCATCCTGACTGGGCACCACCATTTTGTTTGAAACAAATGCAAGTGATATGAGAAGTAAAGTCTGATTGGTCAATAGGAGGGTCATAGAAGGGATCTAATACATAATAGCCACTGGTGGTGTTACAAACTAGCCTGACCCGTGAAGATCCGGAATAGAATAGGTCTTCAGCAACCCATGCTTGCCGTAACAGGCGACTATGCTTGTCGTAAAAGGCGACTAACGGGATCGGGTGGTCAGGCTCGCTGACTTTGTTGATGCATCACATCGTATCCCAATTGCGTGGATCGATGCTCATAATATCAATCACTGGATTGTCTGGTCCAGACTCGATTATTTACAGACCACCGTCATATAGCTGGAATATTGCTGAGTGCAGCGTTAAACATAAACAAACAAACAAACAAACGAGCCCAGAAATTCCAGCGTAGTTTGGTAAGTGTGGGAACTGTTAACTCCCTTGTCTCGGGAAGATTGTAGACTATCAGTATCAATGCATTGGTGTATTGCTGTGTATTGCTGTGTATTGCTGTGTATTGCAGTGTATTATTTTTGTACAGTTGTGTATTGCTGTGTACTGTTGTGTACTGTGTGTATTGGTGTGTAGGTATGAGAAGAACCTAATGTTCCACCGCTTCTGGTCCGTGGACGACTCCCAGATCCACACCAACTACTCCTCGCTCCGCTCCATCGTGGTCACCAACTACGAGGAGACCATCAAGATGCCCATCAATGAACCCGCACCAGGGAAGAGGAAGAGTCAGATTCAGGTACAAGCTCCACACACTGTGCTCATTTGGTCAAAGCAGACATAACCATTAGGATTTAGCATAATCATTACAATATTTTGAAACATATTTGGCCCATATGATTAAATGAAATATGTTATGAATTTATGTCCAGAACAACACTGTCAGGATTGAGCTAGTTATAAACTAGGCATTGTCACTTATACAACCAATTAATAATAACTTGTTTTAGCTTTTGCTGGGAAAGTGGGAAGGTTTACAGATTTAAAGCAGTTTAGGTGATAAAAGGCCATGCAGTTTTTACTTTTATACAACAGTTATGCCAGATATTCCAAATTGCCTCAGTCTAGGGTTGTCAATGCACCTAAATACACTGTGCAGAGTTGCTCCCTTAGGTGCTTGTAATAGATTTAAATGCTAGATTCACGGTCTTGCTCCAGGTTCAACTCAGTGGTACATATTGATGACCTCTATTTTAGGCTTCTTCTTCTCCTCACAACCCTACATTTCACAAATATGGAATAAAACTTAAATTATGAGGACAGTAAAAAAAATTGCCTTCAAGTAGTCTGTTACCTGTAGTAAAATGTTGCAGACATAGGCCTGTTTTCAGGTTATAAAAGAGATTAGGTCTGTAACCTACCTGTAACATACCCTTCTTGACAGTATAACAGTAAATACCCTCCTGGACAGTATAACATTACGTACCCTCCTTGACAGTATAACAGTAAATACCCTCCTGGACAGTATAACAGTAAATACCCTCCTTGACAGTATAACAGTAAATACCCTCCTAGACAGGAGAACATTACATACCCTCCAAGACAGTATAACAGTAAATACCCTCCTGGACAGTTTAACATTACATACCCTCCTGGACAGTATAACAGTAAATACCCTCCTAGACAGTATAACATTACATACCCTCCTGGACAGTATAACATTACATACCCTCCTGGACAGTATAACATTACATACCCTCCTGGACAGTATAACATTACATACCCTCCTAGACAGTATAACAGTAAATACCCTCCTGGACAGTATAACAGTAAATACCCTCCTAGACAGTATAACAGTAAATACCCTCCTAGACAGTATAACAGTAAATACCCTCCTGGACAGTATAACAGTAAATACCTGCCTTGACAGTATAACAGTTAATACCCTCCTAGACAGTATAACAGTAAATACCCTCCTAGACAGTATAACAGTAAATACCCTCCTAGACAGTATACGATTAAAAGAAAGAGTGATTATTGATGAAAAGCTTAGCAATTCCCAACAGTAGTTTGTGGTTTAGTAAGCATGCTGTTTGACTTGTACAGGAATACGTGGACTACTATGGAGGAGCAGGGGTCCAGCACATCGCCATGAAGTCCCAAGATATCATCCAGACGGTCAGTACTGTTATTACTACTGTAAATCCTTAAAGCTTTACCCAGAACTGTTCAGAGGCTGATATTTGATCACAGGTCAGCAGCAAAAGTTCCCCAAATGGGGTTTTATAATTTTTCCTCATTCATGTTGTGGCTTAACTAATATTATGGCTTTGTGGAGGTGACTTATATTTCACTGATAACACCGACCAGCTTGGTGTGCTTGTGGATAAAGCATCTACACGTAGAGTGGAAGGTCTGAGGTTTGATCCCTGGCAATGTCATACCAAAAGACATTAAAAGATGGTACTTGTTGTTACTCTGCCTGGCGCTCGGCATTTGGGGGCTCAAACAAGCACTGTTCAGATTGGAGTTAGTATACTGTGTGTGAGTGGGGTATATATGTATTTATGTATACATGTACGGCAGCATACTATTTATGTAGCAAAATGACTTATTTATAATGTTTATTCATTGTTTTCACCCGTGAAGATCCGGGGTAGAATAGGTCTTCAGCAACCCATGCTTTGCGTACAAGGCAAATATGCTTATCGTAAGAGGCAACTAACGGGATCGGGTGGTCAGGTTCACTGATTAGTTGATCCATGTCATTATATCCCAATTGCGTAGATAGATGCTCATGATGTCAATCACTGGGTTGTCTGGTCAAGACTTGATTATTTACAGACCTCCATCATATAGCTGGAATATTGCTGAGTGCGGCGTTATTCATACCCTTTCCCTGCTGCAAACTCTCATCATGGATAAGTCTTATCTTGCTGTCAGTCTTCGGGATTGCTCCAAATGCACTAACAACTGTAGGTTTTGTTGTGGCAATCTCATAACTTCCTGACATTAATTCTTCCTTTATCTGCCGTTCTGTTGTGGAATGTGTGGAGGTTGTTCGTCATGGATCCCTCTGTGCTTCAGATCCGCAACCTGCGAGCCCGTGGAATGCAGTTTATTCAAGTTCCCAGCACCTACTACACCAACCTCCGCAAACAGCTGGCCAACTCTAAAGTGAAGATCATTGAAGATCTTGATGTAGTATGTCACCTTTCTTATGGTTCTGGAAGTGTATTGCCAAACAAGTTGTATTGAAATGTATTGCAATACAGGTATTTGTATTGGGGTATGTATTGCGATGTATTGGGAGCTAGAGTTTTGGACAGTAATTGAAAGTGATCGTACATGCAGATATTTTTTTTCTACATACTAGAGTAAATATTACTCAGCACGGTCAGTTGCCACCATTTTGTAGTCATGGATACAGGGGAGAAAACAACGCAAGAAACAATTCACTTCTGTGTTTCTGAAATTTGTCAATTAATTTCGAAGTGAAACATCATTTTTACCCAAGATACTGGAAGACAGAAAAAATATTGCAATACATATGGACGTATGCCTTCTCATCGGAATTAATTGGTGATGACCTGACCACGATGTGGCCTGACATTCTCATCTTGGAGTTCAAAACAGGACACAAAATTTCGTCAACATATGACTGGCCATTCAAATGTCCATTAACAATAATCAAATCAGTTCGTCTGTCATGTGTGATACTGCCCCGCACCATGACACTACCGTCCCCATACCGCTACCGCTAGCGCTAGCACTATATAATCGAACATTAGTCTGAACTAGTACAAGCAGCGACTAACAGGATCGGGTTGTGAGGCTTGCTGACTTGGTTAATGCATGGCATCGTAACCCAATCGCGTGGATCGATACTCATGATGTCAATCACTGGATTGTCTGGTCCAGACTCACGCACGCACACACGTTGCTATATGAACGTTGGCTCAAGAACACACACCTCCTTTGTTTTGGTATGGGCACTCAAAGTTCACTCAGGGTTCACCTGTACAACCATATATGGAGGTGTTGTCTGGTTTTCACTTTTGTGACATTGTCAGGCAGAGGTTTGTCTGGTCCCAGCGGCAGTTATGTAGCTGAAATATTTCTGACTGTGACGTAATACAACATTAACAAGCAACCCTTCTGAATTTGTAGGGGGGGTCGGGTAGCCTAGTGGTTTAAGCATTCGCTCGTCACACCAAAGACCCAGGTTCGATTCCCGACATGGGTACAATGGGTGAAGCTCATTTCTGGTGTCCCCCCCCCCATGATATTTCTTGAATATTGCTATAAGCGGCGTAAAACCATACTCACTATATGAATTTCAATTCAATATTTTCAATATTTCAAGAATAGATGAAATGCTGGTTTCTGCTGTAGCTCCAGAGTCTGAACATCCTTGTGGACTATGACGACAATGGCTACCTGCTCCAGATCTTCACCAAGATCATACAAGACCGGCCCACCTTGTTCCTGGAGGTCATCCAGAGACACAATCACCAGGTGTGTAAACGGGTACCAGGTAGGGTGCTTTGTCACCAGGTGTGTACAGGGGTACCAGGTAGGGTGCTTTGTCACCAGGTGTGTACAGGGGTACCAGGTAGGGTGCTTTGTCACCAGGTGTGTGTACAGGGGTACCAGGTAGGGTGCTGTGACACCAGGTGTGTGTACAGGGGTACCAGGTAGGGTGCTTTGTCACCAGGTGTGTGTACAGGGGTACCAGGTAGGGTGCTTTGTCACAAGGTGTGTACAGGGGTACCAGGTAGGGTGCTGTGTCACCAGGTGTGTGTACAGGGGTACCAGGTAGGGTGCTTTGTCACCAGGTGTGTGTACAGGGGTACCAGGTATGGTTATTTGTATATCCAGACATTGTCACCAAATGTTTCTGCTGCAACAGGATTTTAGAGTTGAAAGCTTTGTTGATTACTTGAAAGGATATGTGTCCTTGATTCAAATGGATGGGGAATCGAAAGGGAAAATGGGGAGATATCGCTTGGGTGAGTTAAAGCGTACAATGAAATTGCATCACAAAGGATTAACAGACCATTGTCATCGGTTACCATGACGTCGTAATCAAATGACATCACAAAATCTATCTGCTACTGAAGCTGGTTAGCTGTACCATTTACATCCAAGACATTGGATATAACTGAAAATGAAAAAAGAATCATTTTGGATGATAAACAGAATCTCACCCTTATGTCTTTTGATATGTCTATACTATATTCACTGCAAAGAAATTGCTGATCACTTCACTCTGTTTCAGGGATTTGGCGCGGGAAACTTCAAGTCTTTGTTTGAGGCCATCGAGCAGGACCAGGCAGACCGAGGCAACCTGTGATTAGGGTCCTGTCCACACTGTCTGGTGTACATAGGAACTATATGCTGTTTGTAACATGTTCTGCACAAACTGGACTTGCCTTATCCATAGTCATGTAATGAATCTCACCACTGCTTATTTATTCAGATCTTATACAGAACTACTAACCATACAAGTCAATATGTGACATCAAAGTTTTTCAGCACTTTAATGTGTTTGCTCTCTAACAGATCTGGATAAAGTGTGTCAATATTTATTAAGGCTACAACAATTTTTTTTGTAAGGAATACATTTGCAGCTTCCGCTGAATTCTGAGTCCTTGGAATGTAATATATATATATGTGCTTGAGTGTTGTGATGGTATTGGTCAGTTGGTGGTTAAATTTTGCAACAAAAATGCAACAGTGTGTTGTGCATAAGTCATTGGAGGAAAACACTGAAACCAAGTGTAAAAATTATTACAGATTGTATTTAAGAAAGTGCCTTATGTGAAATATGCAAGTAGTAGAAATGAGATCGTGTGTTGTAAGAGAAGGACATGTGGAACACACTTTCCCCAGTGGCCGACCCTGTGAGGAGGCAGATTGTTATTTGTTGAAGTATTTTAACAGTGTATTTTCTGGAGTTACCTGAAGTATTTTTCTACCCTGATGTTTAACTGAGCTACCATTCATCCTGTGTTTAAGCCAGCTATCTCATCCTCTGTACAGACGCAGCTCTGCAGATTTGATTTTGCTCATACTTGAAAAACATGTCTAGATACATTTTTCATAGAAAATGTGAGATTAGTTTTGGGGTAGTTCCTCTCAAACTAAACTGTTCAAAGTTTCCAAGAGTTATGTTTCACATTCAAATCTATTGTGGGCCTATGTAGATGGGGACTCTGGTCTTGGACAGACAGACAGCCAAAGAGGTGTATCAGTAAGGTGTGATATTGCAAAGATAAGTATTTTGACATTTTCTGAATCCAACATAAGAAAAATATCAAAATAAACTTCGAACAATTTGAAACTGTTGACAATCATTTTACCATTGATTTTTGATGATCGTGCTTGACTAGATTAAAAAAGAAGACAATCAGACATATTTCAACACACAATGTTTGATGTGTGGGTGTTTATGAAGGCTTTGATGTGTGTATTCACATATATATGTATTGATATATAATTGTAAGATTGAATGTACCAGTTTGATAAAGAAGTGAAAGAGGTGTGTAGAATATTCCATCTACAAATAAGTGGTAGAAGGTTGTTAAACGTTACATCAGCATTCCATACTACCCACATCAGTCAATGGATTCTTGACACAAATATAGACACAGGTGTTTATCACCATCTGAATTGTTGCAAGTGTGAATAAAAAATTATGTATATTGAATATGCAGCTAATGAGCCTGAGTTGTAGCCGGGTATGTAGTGTGTTCAAGGGTGGTGGGGTAGCCTAGTGGTTAAAAGTGTTCGCTCGTCACGCCGAAGCCCAGGTTTGATTTCCCACATGGGTACAATGTGTGAAGCCCATTTCTGGTGTCTCCTGCCGTGATATTGCTGGAATATTGCTAAGAGCTTGTAAAACCATAGTCACTCACTCACTCGTGTGTTCTCTATTCAAAAAGGCCTGGGTTTGATCCCCAAAATGGATGCAATGTCTGAACAGTGTTAAATTTACAAAATTGCCAGGCTGCCATCAGGACCCACAGACTTTAGAAGCTGCAGGCCCTGACTAAACTCTTCAGGCCCTCATGTCAAACACTGCAGCTTCTTGTGACAAAGACATTGGCACATAAATTTACTGCAGGCCATGACCCATGCAAATGTGAATTGGACACACGATCTACCGGCAGGCGCTTATTTCAAACACTGTGCATGAAGCCCATTACTGGTGTCCCCCACCGTAATATTGCTGAAATATTGCAAGAAGTGGTGTAAAACCATACTCACTGACTCACTCATTCCCTAAACTGGTGCAATTTATGAAGCACTATTAACCTGAACACACTATACCAGGGCTTTTTGAAATTTGTTATTCCCTTCAGTAGTACATGTATGTTAACTTAGGTTGTCTTTTTTATCAAACTGGTACTTTGTGAATTGTGATTGTGTACATAGTTGGTTTTGACTACTCATGTTTAATATCAGTATTGTTGATGTAATACTTCGTGATGAACTGGGCCCATTTGGCAGCTGATGCAATGTATAGTATTGTGAATAGTGTGAATGAAGCAAGACAAATCCATGCATAATTGGTTTTTTTCACTAATTTTCTCTAAGAACATTTCTATTCTATTCTGTTTTTTCATGACTTTTCAGGAATGTTTTAAGAGGGTCTACATCCAGCGTGTCCATGTCTGGTCTTGATCTAGACATTGTAACTAGTGCCATGTGGGAACCGTCTCCCTTGAATTTGGGGAATTGTTAACTGATCTTTGTCATAAAATTTCAAAGACCAAGTGTGCTTTTAATGACTTGAATCCAATGTCCAGCGGGGGCACAGGTGGCCTAGTTGTCTAAGGCGCTGCGATTCGCTTTGCAGAGTTGCGTCCCTTGGGCATGCCAGAAACCTATGATTGTAGGTTCGAAACCCGGTTCACCCTGATTATGTTTCTAGGTTTGTCAGCACCATACCCGTTCCCCTGGGTTTCTGAGACTTGTATCACTTCACTTCTAAAACTTAGTTCAGTCAGTACATCAATGTTTAATAGAGGGAGTCCAAATGTTAAAAGTTTTTGTATAGTATAAGTGCTACAATATGCTGCTTTTTTTTTTACATATAGTTTATTTTTTCTAGACTTCAACCATATCTTTTCTTGAAATATACAGTATTAACTACCGATATATATTTGTCTGGCACAATGATATATGTTATTTCTATTCAGTTGTAATTAGAGAATTTGTTGACCAGTTTTGTTTTGATATGTACATTTGTTTTGAATTGAGTTATATTTAAGAATAAGATTTGAGTCTGTGGTTTTTATTGGTTAAGTTTGCGAATTTTACTGTAGACAATCTGTTTGTTTGTGAGTGAGTATTTTTGTGTTTTATTGTAAAGATTTGTTGATATATAATCGACATTCAAGACTTGATATCTCTTATAATTGAAACAAGTGATCATTTTGTACTAATATATCCCTGCTTGCATGTCAAATCTTTGAACATTTTAAGATATAAGCATCTTAATTCAATTTTCTGCTTTTGTGATGCTGCCTTTTCAAGACTTACTCAATACCTATCTGTTCTGGAACCTTTGTTCCCAGTGCCTGAGCTGATGATGATCATTATCATAATCCGGATGCTGTGTCAACTATTTTATACCAGGGCTTTTTGAAATTTGTACTTTTCTTTCTTAACATTGTCTACCTTTATATATGGATAAAACTGTTGCGCAAAACACACAGGTGCATTTTCCGAACATGTTGGCATTTACTTATGCCCCTGTGTTGTCTGTGGAGAAGTAGTCTTGTGAATGTGTGAGGACATGCTTAGCTATTATTGTATGATATTCTCTGTATATGGTTATGGTGTTTGAAAGAGTGGAGTGGGAAATAAAGATTATATTCACAGTTGTGTCAGTATTATATTTCTTTGGTTAGCTAACCTGACTGCAAGTCAAGTGAGCTTACATCATGGGACCGCCTCCGTGGTGTAGTAGTGGAGAATCCTCCCGGAAAGCGGATTCTAAAAGACGTTTAAAGATGGTACTTGTAACCCTGCCTGGTGCTCGGCATTAAGGGGCTAAAACAAGGACTGGTTGGCTCAGAGTCAGTATACTGTTTCTGAGTGGGGTATTCATGTTAAACTGGGGCATGGTATCTCAGTGGGCTAGCAATATAAAATTGGAATTAGTCCGGACTAGTACAAGCACACGTGCATGCACATCACTATATAAATCAGGGATGTGAGCAGGTCTTCCCGAAAAAAGAAGAAAGAGGAGTCTGGGGGGGCATTCCCCGTCCCCCCCCCCGATATCTTTTAAACATTTGATTGCATTTTAAGCAATTTCATGCAGTTTGGACTACATTCACCCCAAGAAATGTAATAAGTCAATGGCAAAAGTCAATAAGTCAAATAAACAAGATGGCAGATGCAGTAAAATTTCGAAGTTAAATCAGTACTTTTAAGAAATCGGGCATCGCTTCCGCGAACCCGGCTACCCGCCAGGTCTGGGGACAATACTGCCATAAACTTCAACCCCCATCCCCCAGACACAAGGACAACTGTCACAAGCGTGCAATGTCTGACCGATTCCCCACGTTGAAGCATATTGACAAAAAACTTACCTTGTACTTACTTACCTTTAGTTGAAAAACACAAAACTCCACTGCAAACATAAGACATTAATACAACATATATCCCCATGATATGGGTTTTCGGACGCTGCAGAAACATTCATAGTTTTCTCGCTTAATCACATGAACAACTGTAAAACATCTCATTCACTCACAGGCTAAAAGACAACTTTATCTTAAAAACAAGCCATCATCTGACTCTGAGTATTTACAATTTCTGTGTGGCACCACACCCCACGCAATAGTGCAAGTATTTGTGATAGAAAACATATGATGCCCGAAAACCTGTGGCTGAAAGTTCTGATCGAAAACAGGACAATTCGAGACGGTTGTTGTCCAGTTTTTGATCATATTTTTCGGCGTGTATTTTTTAAAACTTTGATTACATTTTTACACGGAAGATGAAGATGACTACTGTTTAAAAACACGCAATTTTCCGCGGAGATTTCACGTCCTTGATAAATGCAATAACCTTGGAAGAAACGTTAAACAGCATTTCATTTCACCTCATGTCGTGGCCTGTCTGTCGTTAGCCCTTCATCATAACCATCTTCTCAGAAACCACAGGACCAATCAATGAAACGTCAACTTCACATGCTTGTTCAAACCAAATTGTTGACACTGAATTCAAGAGGTTTCAATCAATGGAAAATAAAAACATATGCATTAACCCCTCCCAAACCTCCATCACCCCCAAAATAAATATATGCCAAATTCCCATGTCACATGGAGAACAAGGCCCACATGGCAATAGATTCAGAAACAAAATCTTGCATGTCTCTTCTTTTACTTCTCCCTTCCTACAAGCTAGGATATTTTCACAGACGCCCATAACCAAAAAGTGAAAATGTGTGGCCTTACCAGTTCCACCCACACCATCTATGGTAATCAAGCAATATGTTATTATATGACATTCAGTCACCACGCTATTTGCTGCACACCCACACTGAGTTGACCAGCTGTTGCTATAGCCAATAATTGCAAAGAAGAAATACAATAATCCTAGACAGATTGTGCTGTTCATGCAAAAATAGTCTGGACTGGCAAATATATGTGACTGAACAATACCAACCATTCATATCAAAATTGGCAAATGTTCCTCATTAGTTCTTGTCATTATGAGGGCGGTGGGGTAGCTTAATGGTTAAAGTGTTCACTCGTCACGCCAGAGACCTGGGATCGAATCCCCACATTGAAACAATGTGTGAAGCCCACTTCTGGTGTCCCTGCCGTGATATTGCTGGAATATTGCTAAAAGCGGTGTAAAACCATACTCACTCACTTGTCATTATAATGATGGTGTTTAGTTCTCCAGAGAGCTTCACACATCAGCTCAAGTCAAGACCCATTTTGTCAAGTCTGTCGTGTGCTTTATTAATTATTATATAACAGGAATACTGCTAAAAACGGTGTTCAACCCAATTCACTCACTCACTCAAGTTACAATGCATTTTTAGTATTTTCTCTGACATCACTGTTTTTTGTGAAGATGAAATGTTGGATGCAAGATCCAGCAATGGCATCTATCAAGTATAGGTTTGAGCACGAGGACCTGGTGTGCTCCAACCTATTTAAACCATGGCCAACATTCAGATACCTTAGCACCTTTAAACAATTGATTTGATAACCATATTTAAAAAGATATTCAAGAACTGTGAGAAGACTGTGAGTGATGCATGTGCATCTCGCACTTTGGCGACTTGGGTTAGGAAATACACAACCTGCTTAAATATACAATTCATACTGGACCAACACAAGGATATTTATCAATCCCAAATATTATTTGCCCATGTTGATGGGCCTATTACTAGCAATCACAGCCCTGATCAAGGAATGAGTAATGAAAAGCTACCAATAAATGTTCAGAACATACAGACTAAATCACAAATATACCTGTTCATATATGGATGAACTATTCATCTTGATGTTAAAATATGGCAGTGTTAATTCCACATGATGTCTTCCATGTTCCTGAGGCGAGCGAGAGAATATATATATATCTACAGACTTTCACTATTGTATTGTAAACAAAACATTCATTGCCACATCTACTTACAACATTGAACTTTGTGTTGTAAATGAGAGTAGCGCCATTGGACCACATAACGAACAATAATATTACAAACTTGCAGACTAGATAGTTTACTAAACGAGTCCCTGTTAGATACCCTGCATGTATATTTCAAGACATAGCTAAGGAGCTAAAGAGATTTGGTAATTCTAATATTCAAGTGATTTGGTTAATTCAAAAGTTTATGGGTTTTGGGAGGATATAGACAGGTATTACATCCCTCAGTAACTCAACAAGAACTGTCAACAGTCAATTTCAGATACTGATACTATAAAACAATACAATAACCACGTAACATGAGTTCACATTGCTAGAAGTCTGTATGTAACAGGTGTCAACTGAGGAGAAATTAGAAAAGCTCGGATGTGGTCAGTGTAAACACAAAACTCTGGTTTGGGCAGGTTCCGCTGTACTTTGTATCTGCACACCAAAGAGTGGGAAGGCACTTTTTGGCAAACTGGAAATGTCAAATTTTAAATCCGTGGAAAACTTTAAAATATTGGATAGAAACTTATCAGACATTGAAATTGCTGACAATTAGCCTTCTTTCTTTCCTACACTGGATTTCTGACATGGTCAAATACACAAATACTGTATGTCTAAAGAGTAAAAGATGAATTCGTTATCATATGTTTGTAATGTGTTTATCTACAATGTATATCTTAAAGGAAAATCAGCTTGGGTGAAAGACTTGTGTTAAAATATTAGAAAAACACTAACATAAAACAGATTTTATCCTTACCTGTGCATTTAGTGTTCTGTATGTCCCAAATATGTAATTGCTGACATATAGAAAGTTTAGTGCTCATATCTGGTAACTTTCATAATTTATATGCAAGTTTAGCTCAAATTTGCATGAATGATACAGGTCCTGTTGGCCAAGAAGGTCCCTCATCCTCCCTCCTACTCGGACTTTACAGTGGACATATTGCTACCTTTGGAAACGCTGACTTCCATCAGACCACTTGGCCCACTTGCATAAAGTGATCTTAGCGCTGAGATGATCATAACTCTCATATTTTAACACAGACTTACGATAGTCGTAGTGCTAAGATCACTTTGTGCAAGTGGGCCCTGGAGTCTACCACGGTAAACATAGGACAGTGCTGAAAATACATAGCACCTACAAACAACAAAATTCAAATTTCATTCATTTTTTTAATCAATTTTCAGTTTTTGCAATGCATAGATTACAAAATACTACCAATTCAACAAATACATAAAAAAACATGCTCCACAATCATATTATACAAGAAATGATTAGTCCCAACATTCTTCCTTGTCTTTGGGCCTGAAGCTTTAAAACACTGCAGCAACAGGAGACACAAACCAACCTGCTGCCCAACCTTTGTCAGGAATACAAATGGCCGCTCCAATGTGCATCATAACTGCTCACTGAAGAACAAACAATGCTGTTGAATGAAGTCAATGTTACAGTGAGTGAGTGAGTAGCGTTTAATACTTTAGTAGTATCTGTCTGGGGACCCCAGAAATGGGCTTCACTCATTGTACTTGTGTGGCGATCAAACTAAGATCCTCTGTGCGATGAGCCAACACACTAACCTCTTGGATACCCTATGTTAAAGTTTGGGACTTACTATCACCCTAGAGCTCACATTGCTGGGAGGCCCATCCACCCTAAAGTAAATAACCACTTAAATCCTGTCACTACAACAAACTGGGTTCTCAGTACAGGAAATGCATAGTTCAATATCTCTGTTCCCTGTCGTCCTCTGTTCCCTGATTGCAATCACCATGATCTTACAATAGTGAGGTAAAATGGGATTCAAGATTGTTTCATTTACGCAATGTGCATGTGTGGTTGCTTTTACTAGGCCAGACTTACACCAGTTTTATCGTGCTAGCTCACTGAACAGTTTAACATGGATATCCCACTCAGACACAACATGCTGACTCCGAGTCTGACAGTCCTCGCCTCATCCTCTTCATGCTGAGTGCCATGCAGGGTTACAGCAAGTACCATCTTTTGGTGTTACCTGACGAGGGAATTGAACCACTGGCTCTTCAGGCAGACACTCCATCCACTACACCACAGAGTTACTTTGCTGCCTATTTATGTCCCACACACAAAGTGAGGGAAGGAAGTACTTCCCTTCTATCCAGGCATGTCAGCTGGGAGGAAGACCTGAAATGACCACTTGGTGGAACTCACAAGCATGGGTATGTTGCTGACAAAGTGAGGGTTAGAATCAGGGTGCTTCCAAACAATGATCATAGAGTCGAGAGAGAAAACCCAGCATGCATGACTTGGCCTCCTTTGCTCTGGCAAAGTGTGGGTTTGTCCACCATATTTAGTGACATTGATGCATACTTGAGGTCTAGCTGGTCTATATCTGATTGCCCATTTCAGTCATATCCCAACAAGCCAGCTTAAAGGAGGTGGATTGGCAAAAGTACTGCAGCAAGGCAATGAAGAACTAAAGTGAAATCACATGCATACAATGGATCATACCAATGTGAATTTGAGATCTGAACCCACAATCAGCAGTTCCTGGTGTGACCAAGGGACGCAAATCTTCACAGAAAACTGCAGCACCTTGACGATTGGGTCATCGATGACCCCAAAAAATCAAACACACATAAACAAAGAAAGTGGGTGCTTATATATTAGTGATCTGGAGTTATAGCAAATTGATAAAATTCATTAATTTCTGTCTATGTGCAGCAATGTTTCACTCATGATGTTGTAATTTGCTGTGACATTTTCACACGACCAGGTTACAATGCAGGAATGCCATCACTGAAGCAGATTGCATAAAGGACATCGCTCCTCACACCGACACATGTCGTAAACAAAAGCACCTGTGGAAAAACGGGAATCGATTCCCTTGTTATATACACTGCATGTTTGACACTGTGTCTGTAACGCATGCAGTAGCAATGTGCATAAACATCAAAATCACAACATGCTTGGGGAATCCTATACACAGTGACATCTGCGAATCTCAACAGACACAATGCTTATCTCACAGCTGCACTACTACTACCACAAGGCAGAGAGTGAGCTGGGCTCACCAATACCCCAGTCTTCCACTCAACATATTTGTAAGTTCAAAACATGAAAAAAGCAATATTTTCTCTAAAAATTCAAAACTGTACCCCCAATTGGAAAAAAAGCCATGAAGTAGTTCCCAAGTTATAGGTCACACAAATGTTAAAGTACAACAAACCATTCTAAGTTCAAAACATGTAAAAATTCATATTTTCGGGGAAAATCCACATATTAAAATCAAATTTTGCACTTAGTTTTTAAGTTAAAGGTTGCACAAAGTAAAAAGAAAAAAGATTCTAAGTAAAAAACAGAAATAGCTGTATTTTTTCTGAAAATCCAAATATTGACATCAAACTTGGCACTGCACCTCTCCTATTGGTATAAAAAGTGTGCACCCAGTTTGCAGGTCGCAAACAAATCTGACAGACGGGACAGTATTCCTTGGTATAACTATATACCCTCACCCTTTTAGGTTGGGGGTATAATAAATACACATGCAAACATGTAGATGATAGCACACAATATATTATGAAATAATCATATATGATAATTCTATATAACTTACGAAGTGACACAATCCACTATGTTATCTGATCATACAATCGTCCTTGACTATCCAGGGTATCCATTTAATTGTGATGAACACCCTAGACCTGTTTTCCACAACAGCTTTGTTTTATCACTAAAATTAGCCATCCAATCACATGACACTTTCATGATGGAAACAAGAATATATCACCAGTGCTCGACTTGTCTTTCTGGAAGATGTGTCAAGCACAACGGAAAATGACTGTCAGCGTCAGGATTTGACTCCCACGATATAATACTCAATAACAACTGTCATCTGATTTGATTCCTGTATTCGCCGTAATACCATGGGTGCTTAAAATATTGATAAAGGTGGCACTCATTAAAACAATACACAAGTTAAATTTGGTTTCAGAGATCGAGTGATGGTAAACAAAATTAGTTTCATTATATACCCCTTTCTGATCTATAAAAAAATATGTAATATACACACGAAAGTATGGACAGGCATTTCAAGTTTCAGTCCTTTTAGCTTTTGGCAAGCATGATCCAACTTTACTCCTGATATGATATCTACAATACAGAAATTCATGAGGGTATTAATTATATAATGCTACTCTTGAAGTTTAAGGGATGCTTTCACTCAAGTAACTTTTGAAACTGAGATTATGTATATTAATGGAAAAAAGTGTCCTTCAAATAAAGTGGTGTAAATGTTTATTTATTGAATGAATGAATATTGTTTTACGCCGCATCAGCAATTTTCCAGCCATTCACGGCGAGTTATTTATTGAAAATAACATAATATTTGGTCATTCGTCTGAACAATGTCTAATAACAAATTCATTAAAAGAAGAGTGGTGTAGTGAGTGAGTGAGTGAGTTGGGTTTAACGCCGCTTTTAACATTATTCCAGTCATATCGCGGCATGTCAGCTTAATGTGGGATGAAAGCCCCAAGCGATGCAGGTTTTAGACGTTTACCACTTCGGTGAAACCGACGAGCACGGGTATGGTGCTGACAAACCTAGAAACATAATTGGGGCAAACCGGGATTCGAACCCACAATCATAGGTTTCTGGCATGCCCAAGGGACACAACTCTGCACAGCGAATCACGGCGCCTTAGACGACTGGGCCATCCGTGCCCCCAGAAGAGTGGTGTAAGAACTCACTTAACATTATAAATATCAGGTGTGGCCACCATTTGCGGAGAAGTCACCAGATGAACACAGCCAGGAGGATCTTGTTCCCAATGTCAACCACAGAACAGCACAGATAAGCTAGTGGTCAACCACAGAACGGCACAGATAAGCTAGTGGTCAACCACAGAACGGCACAGATAAGCTAGTGGTCAACCACAGAAGGCACAGATAAGCTAGTGGTCAACCACAGAACGGCACAGATAAGCTAGTGGTCAACCACAGAACGGCACAGATATGCTAGTGGTCAACCACAGAACGGCACAGATAAGCTAGTGGTCAACCACAGAAGGCACAGATAAGCTAGTGGTCAACCACAGAACGGCACAGATAAGCTAGTGGTCAACCACAGAACGGCACAGATAAGCTAGTGGTCAACCACAGAACGGCATAGATAAGCTAGAGGTCAACCACAGAACGGCACAGATAAGCTAGTGGTCAACCACAGAACGGCACAAATAAGCTAGTGGTCAACCACAGAACGGCAGATAAGCTAGTGGTCAACCACAGAACGGCACAAATAAGCTAGTGGTCAACCACAGAACGGCACAGATAAGCTAGTGGTCAACCACAGAACGGCACAGATAAGCTAGTGGTCAACCACAGAACAACACAGATAAGCTAGTGGTCAACCACAGCAGCACAGATAAGCTAGTGGTCAACCACAGAACGGCACAGATAAGCTAGTTGTCAACCACAGACGGCACAGATAAGCTAGTGGTCAACCACAGAACGGCACAGATAAGCTAGTGGTCAACCACAGAGCAGCACAGATAAGCTAGTGGTCAACCACAGAAGGGCACAGAAAAGCTAGTGGTCAACGTGGCATTGTGTTAGCATTGTGTTAGCATTGTTATGTATGGTCAAAGAAAGTTGTGTATATTAGCACCTCAAATAATCATTAAAAAATATGTGAATATCATCCTCCCATCAAACACGCACACATCAAAATTGTGAGCCATGAATTAACATGTACATGCAATTTGTGAACCTGACCTTAAAGTTGAGTAGATGTCTTCATGAATGTGTATTGAAAGATGTATTATTTAATTTCAGAATAAATATATCATATTGTATACAATGCAAAAGGTAAAGGTCACATATTTTCCATATCACTACAGTGAACTGGAATATCTGTTGTATAGTGATTAGCAGCCAGGTGTGCATTGCATTGATTAACAGTAGTTCTGATAAGTGACCTCATTTGCATATTTATAAGATTGTGATACAAAGTTTATTCCATTAGTATATTGCATTAAAAACTATCCCTTATATAATGTGACTTACACTCCACCTGACAGAGGGACCAGGCCGACCCAGCAAGCCTCATTCTAGTCATTGTTTGCCAACTCAAATTATATGATGTTTATCAGTCTCATTTTAATAAATACCTTTAAGCAAGACTTATTTTGGGGTATAAAATCTCTTGTTGGTAGGTGGCATCTTCCTGAGGCAAGAGAGTTAACAGGCTGTAAAAGTCCAGTTTCCAACCTTGCTGAACTAGGCTGGCAACTGCGAAATTAAGACCCTTCTATGTCCCTCCTATTGACCAATCATGATTCCACTTCTCATACCACTTGCATTTGCTTAAAACAAAATTGCTGCGGCCAGTCAAAATGATCTGATTGATAATCAAAATCTATGTTGTAGTAAAAGGGGTCTTACATCGCGAAGTGCATCAAATCATGTGAGCACCTTGATTAAAAACATGAAAAGATTTGGAAAGTATCTGCTGAAGCCAATTGGAGGTGCATATGCTTTTCAAATCTTGCAATTGACTGAAATCTGCATGTCAGTTTACTAACCGGATGTTGATTGGACTATGCATAGATTCGTTTGTGCATCCAAAATATTAACTCGATAATTCCAGCCAAGTTCGGCAACGGTGGAAACTGGACTTTTACAGTCAGTTAACTCCCTTGCCTTGGTAAGATGTGTGGGTGGAGAAATTCTTCTTCTAATTGTCATATGGTCTATGGCAAATCTGGACCATGATGAGACTGATAAACTTAAATATCAGAGAGTATGGTTCGTAGTTTGTCATTTGACACTGTGGTAACCTAGTAACAGCAATGGCTTAGACTTGTGGCCATGACACCATCATCTAACCCTATCAAAACTGTTTACATTATTCAACAAAAACTTATGAATATTTGGTTCGCAATAAAAACTTACTTGAAGGCTTTACATACATATAGCAAGAAAAACAGAAAATTCAGAAACAAAACAATACTAAAGCCAACATCACAGTGCTAGTTGTTCTGTTGCCGACTCCATCCGCAGGTCCTCCTACCACCCATAACCATGACAACACTGTCTTGGTCACTGGGCAATAGGGTCAGGCGTCACGACTTGACCAAAGCCTGTGGCCATTACAGTTTGTGACCAAGTAGTCATGATTCCCATGTTTATCCGGACATGCACATACTTCAAGTCGTGATATTATCATTCTTTGTGGGATGTGAGCCACAAACTCAAGTTGTTGTTATTGAGGGGACCCACTAAATCCCATTTATGGGACACATATTTCATGCATACCATATTTCCTGTGCACGTCCTTCAACAGAGACGGGTGACTCAAACATTGTGTGTTGTTAAACAGTAAATACCTTACCCCAAACTAAATAATCCCTAACTTCTCCCCAGCGTGTCCGGGTTTCCAAGATGACACTGAGTACCTATTCCCTCAGCTGTGCTTCAGTAGTCAACACCCACAGGAGGGACACAACTAACATCAGAAATACAGGATACTCCTTGCTGGTTGCATAAATGCCAGACTTGCCATAATGTTGTTTATTGCATAATATTTTGTACTTAACATGATATATGTTATGTGAAACAAAACAAAAACAGAAGTTGCTAGTGAATATGATGGTGATGAAGATGGATAAGTAGTGTTTTATCCCACTTCTAACAACTTGACAATATTGGCCTGCATATGATGATGATGATGATGATGGCAAGACTGAAGTGTTGACATTAAGACCTTACAACATCCTACATATCGTTACTTATGCATGCCGTTTGCTTCACAAAACTAGAGACATGCCATGCTGTTGGGTAGTCATTTTATTCTGTGGAATGCCTCTAAACTGTTCACATTCCAACCCTCTCATACTAACTTTCTCAATACCATTAAAATCAGATATTTTACTCTGATCCCTTTCTGCTTGAAGATCTGACTGCACCTCAATAGGTCTTCTCAACTTCTAAATGAAAGACACGTGAGTTCTTCAGTCAATCAGATGTCACCTTTCTAATATGATTTGCCTCCATTTTTTCACCACCTTGTTTCAGAGTTTTCAATTTTAACCCAAAAATACCTATACAGAACAATGTATATATTCCTTTGACACCATGGCACTCAGAAACAACTGGGTGCAAAAATTATACCCAACAACATAATGGTGCTGCCTTTTCCATTTAGTGATTTACATTTTGAAAGATGCCAATTAACTTTGTTTTCAAGATACAGAAATCAGATATGCTGATGTGAATGTACTAGTACTGAGGATTTAGAGGCCTCTACACCGATTGGCTGACTAGAAAGTTCAACTGACCCGATCTTCTATGGAGACTGCTGTGTATTGTATCAGAGTAAAAGATCTGATTTGATTGAGATCCTAGTTTTTTATTACCATATAGGCATGCTGATAGAAAGTCGGTTTTAACTTCTTTTTAAAAATTCAAGTAAGAAAACCAATCACAAAATAAGGATTCGATTCTATCTGATATTGAAAGAACATCTGCATTAATCACCATTAAATGGTGTCATATATGCAGTGAATCAATTTAAAAAAAACACTTTATTTTTTTAAGGTAAACAACCTGGACACAACAAAGCAACAATAATAATAATCATCAACTACCTAATCATTAATAAATATCCTTGACTGATATTAACAGGCAATTAATGAATTTCAGAAAGGGCAGATTTATACCTCATGAAACACTGGAAAAATTCAGTTTAAAACATTCTTACTAAATTGTGTTGTTTCAAAATTGAAACCCTAAATTTCTACTTGTTGACCGTCCAAGGTCGTTCACTATTCCGCTGCCTCTCCAAAGACGACATTGCTTTTTTAGGCGGAACCAGAGCGTTTGACATCCCTACTCTGGATTTCCGTTTCTTCCCAGCCATATAGTTGTCGTCATCGACTGGTTCAGGTTCCAAGGCTTTACCTTGCATCTTGTGAACAGACCCAAAATACAATTGTTTATGATTATGCCCCAACTTCTGAGGTTCATTTTCGTCAAGCTTTGTTTCGACAACAAGCCCTGTGACGCTCTCTTGGTCATGGAAATAGCGACAGTTTTTTCCCATCCGACATTTTCCTTTCTTGAATTTCCAACACACCTGCTTAGTTCCCTTTTCAGGTAATTTTTCCGTCATTCGCACATGTTTTTCTAAGATGGAATTCTTGACAAGTTCCGCCTGTTCGAAAGGATTCTTGAACACAGAGGTGACAGTCTCCCTCCCTTGCTGCCCCATATCAGGAGTGGGGAGTTTGTCCTCGAGGGGGTTAGGGAGACGATCCTTCTCATCCTGGGAAGCACAGTCAGCTGCATCTTGACGGTTACAGTCCGAGTCATCACTGTCAGTGTCATCATTGGTTATCAAGAAGTTTTTTGCATTGTATCTATTTCTGGTGTCTTTGTCTCTGTAAGAGAAATGTAAATGTTACCATGGTGATTGATTTTATAAGAGTAAGTGTAGGTTTCACGCAACCTAATTAAAATCAGATCTTAGTTCTTGCTACCGCTAAACAAAGTTCTCAGGACATCCCATTACAGGTCACGTCAGATTGACCTTTCTCGAACCGATCAATGGAATGACTAACAAGAAGTCGACAATAGCCAATCAGAAGGCAGCTTCATCAAGCTTTACGGCACAAGTTTCAAACTTGTGACTACGCTTCGAAACATATTCTGACACATACTCGATAAAAAATTAAAAACTGAACAAAAGAACATTCTGGAATGGCTAATGGATGGTCTTGGTTGTATGAATACAGACATAAAGCCCATAACTATCGTTCGGAATACCCTGTGTTTTTTATTTCGAGGGTGCACGATCAAAAATCAAATTCCAACTGTCACTTTCATGATCTCATAAGCGATGCTCTGATTGGTCAGATGAAAGGTCATTCTGACGTGACCCGCAATGGGATGTCTTTGTTTAGTGGAAGCGAGAACTAACATCTGATATTAATGAGATTGGGTTTTACGTGACAAACTAATGTGTGTCCAGTCTTGACATTGGACGTAGACAAAGAATATACTGCGTCCGGAAGGAAGCACTGTAATATTCATTGTACCTACAGCGCATCAAGAGCAGTTATGGGTGTCTGTTATTTCATCCATCAATCATGACCACTGTCCACATAATCATTGATTCATTCCTGACTCTAAAGTAATTATGAAAACATACAGTATACTACACCATCACATTACTTTACAGGACCCTCATATCGCCTACACGGACCTTCATTCACTGGAGGTCCCCCGGACCCCCACAAATGTAAGTCAAGGTAAAGCCCTGCGAGTGAGACGGAGTATTCAAACAGTATCAAAGAGGACACCAAATAGAGCTTTACGTGCCAATCATGACTGGGAATAAGGGCTTCAGTGAGTGAGTTGAACAGTATTCCACTTATTTTTATGTGTCACCTTAATGTGGGTACAAAGCCCTAAGTACTGCAGGTTCTAAACGTTATTGTTGATAAATGCCTTTTTGCATTCTGGTGGCCTTGTCTTTCAATAAATTCACTAAATATGATCTTGCCTAAGAAAGCCATAAATGTCTAATAAACCTTTATTATATCGTCACTTATCATGGCCAAAAACTGTGGTCTCTTTTCAGGGTGAATACTATCACTATTCCATGGAACAGACAAAACAGAATCTGAATATTTAACTGAGTTCACATCTTCCTCAAACACCTGTAATTTTGACTTTTCTAAATTAAGGGAATTATAGTAAGGATTATGTTGACGTTATGAACATCATCCAAAGATATGAAAGCAAACTGTTCGATTGTCTTGTGAGAAGGCTGTACATGTATTCTTAACTAAAACATGCTGACATCATTCTAAATTGTTGACAATAAGTTATTATTGTTTTACATTACTTTTAGCAATATTCCAGTAATATCATGGCAAAGGGACACAAGAAATGGGCTTGACACACTGTACCCATGTGGGGTGTCGATCTTGGGCCTTTGGAGCGACGAGTGAACACAGAAAGCCCATCACCTCTGTGGAAATTAAAAATGGCAAGGTGCAGTTTACTAGGGCACAAGCTTATAATGCTGATTGGCTCTGGCTGCAGGCTATAGAGCTGCTTGCTCTTGCTCAGAGAGCCTGCTTCACTTATCTCATGCATCTTTGATTCTTAGGGTAAGTTGTGTTTGCATTAGGGTAGGTTATCTCCAAGTCCTTAGCGCTTGGATCCCTTTTCTGATCAAGCACCCCTTTTGGATCATTAAGGTTAGGTACCCCTTTCCAATCAAACACCCCTTCACGATCCTTAGGGTTGGGCACCACTTGCCAATCACAAACCCTTTAATGATCCTCAAGGTTAGTTGTAAGTTAGAGTATAGGTAATCTCACCAGGTGAGGTGAAATGGGGTTTAAGGTTGCATTCACAATTATTGCACTTAAATAGTGGTGTGCGTGCGTTTGTGTGTGGTAATGCTGATTTTATAGTGCTAGCCAATTGAGATACCATGTTGCAGTTTACCATGGATATTCTAGTCAGACACAGTATACTGACTCCGAGCCGACCAGTCCTTGTTTCAGCCCCTTAATAACAAGCCCTAGGCAGGGTAACAACAAGTACCATCTTTTAATGTCTTTTGGTATGACACGGCCGCTGATTGAACCCCCGAACTTCCGCTCCCTGGGTCAACTATCTCACCACTTTTAACAAATTAATCAAGTGTTACTTGAGGAAATCTCTTCAATTTTCACGAAGTTTTGAGTTTTGTGATAGCACCAGTGGTTCCATGGGTAAGTGTTGGTTAATAAGATTAACAAAATAGCCTAGCTTAGCTTCAACCTAGCAATGCATTTTTGATCTGCTGTGTAGTGCTTCTTGATATCAGAAACAGTAAAGCGTGTATACCTATAAAAAGTATCTTTTGTTGTAGCCTGGGACATAAAGCAGTTGTTATGGGAAGGTGGTATTGATTTATTCAGTTCTTTTGATGAAGAACTTTTAAAGTCGGTACTTAAAGGGCAAGTGAACTCAAAATAGCAACTTTGCAGATTTTAATACTTTACAGCATACTTAATCACAAAATGCTTGACCAATATTAAAATTGAAAGAGAAATAGCGTAAAACAGACGATACAAAATATAACAAATCCGACCTCGTTGGGGTAAAAACGGGTTCCTGGATTTTCGGATGTCAACGATCGGGATGGCGCCCAGCTTGCCTGCTACCGCCTCTGATTTTTTAATTGCATCATGGCCTTGCTCTGTCTGCTCATCCGTTTGATTACCGTGTCACAACTTATGCTAAAGAAAACGTTGTCACACAACACCAATAGCTTTAGGCTATGCCCACGAAAAAGGTTTCTTTTGGAAGCCAAGTACGGAGCATATGATTTCAGCACTTTTGCTTTGACATTTAAATACTTTTCACAAATATATGAATTTTCTCTCTCGGAACTTGACAAAATGTATCGAGGTAAATTAATATTAGCAACAAAATTGCAATCATTTTTTTCAGTTAACTTGACCTTTAATCCCACAACATATACCCTCACTCTCAGGGGATGTAGGAGACAGAAGTCCCTATGAACTAAGGCCCCATAGGTCAAAGGCCCCACTAGGACAAAAGCCCCTTATCAACACCTAAAATATTTTGAAATTAGACACATTTAGACCACTGGGGTTCTCCCCCTGCCACATTTCAGGGTTATCAATATGAGCTAAAAATGTCAGCTTTGTAACACAGAACATGAGGCCACTTTACTGGGCACATCCCTTTCATGCTAACAGACAGGAGGCATATTTATCTAACTTGCATTATTCAGACTTATTAACACTTCTGTTAATGTTTTCCCCAAGTTATAATCAACACGGCAATTTCTCTAATCTATATCTTATATCTGTGGCACCGATCATAACAGCAAAAGGCGAGTCCGGTCCGGCACAACAGTCCCACACAAATATCTGAAATGCAAGTGACACATCTGAGCTTGCACACATCAGTATTAATGCGTGATGCGCTTCGGATAGTAGAGACCCTAGTTCCCTATTTTCGTGGGACAAGTGCTCGATCAAATACATTCATAAATTAACAGTAATCAGCGGTGTCATGTTACTATCAAAGTTTTATGGATGCTTCTCTTTATTTAGCTGACTCAAAATGGAATATTACGTCTGACATTCTTCGTCCCCCAGACCTTCGTTCTCTGACAAATCATCCTCGCTTCCGTAATCAGCAACAAGTGAAGCCATGACACTTTTCGCAAAAGTTCAGCAGTGAATTTCGCGGAATTTTTTGATTGGCTGAAGGTACCGGTAACTTCGTCGGCTTCGCTGTTCGGGAGAAAAAGTGAATTTACAATGAAAAACAAAATGAAATGTCATCACAGTTTGTATTCTCGTATTATTTCAAGTTTCAAAGCATCTTCCAACAAAAGGAGATGAAAATAACCGATGTCTTCTTTGTCATTGTCCCAATCACTCCCCGATCAGCTGACGGATATAGATGGCGCTACTTACACTTTTTGAGAACCGAATGGAATATGCCGGAATTGGTCTTACAATATTCCAAATAAATAAATGTGCACCCGTTTTACCGACGCCAATATGATAGTTGCACTTTAAAATGACTAACCCAACTGTTATATAAAATGCATTTTGCTGCTTGACAAAGTTTAGTATCTAGTTTGACCTCACTGGGGTCCCAGACGTAGTAGTTGAAATCCATTACCCAGCCGGGTCGCAACTAGTCTGTCCACTTTGACAGTCGGTGAAGGAAGATGTCGGGGAAAGTGAAGTCGAGAACTGCTGCGAATGCCGCCGACGCAGCAACTCAGTCCGTCAACGAGAGAATTCTGAAAGAGTGTCACACCCTATACATCGATCCAGAAAATGGTATGGGTATTTCTTTGGGTTTAGAAAGGGTTGTTCTTTTCTGGCGCTTATGTAATGTATGCCTAGACGGTGACTCTGCAGACAGCAAATATGCGATTTAGGCGAGACGGTAGACGGACACGCATCAATATATTTCGTTTAAATTCTTATCCACGTCATCAAATTGTGAAAATGACCTGCTTGAAAAAAAACCGCTCTTTCCTGATTGTCTGGTTAAAATATCCAACTTTTTGGTCAGGCGATTGTAGCTAAATATAAATCCGTCTGCAGGGTCTCGCTTGTACCAGCTGATCAAAGGTCACAGAGCCGATGACTCATGTGCCTGGGTTGGGAATTTCCTACGGGTGAAATTTTCAATGAAATAATGGAAAAAATATCTACAATGTCCATTTTGACTATAGACGAAATATTCCTATGCAGAGGTAATGTATTAATCTATGGATGATGCCTGTCTGGATATGTAATGAGATGTTAAAAAAAGTTGACATCTAGGTGGAGGGGCCTTTAAATTTTATGTTTTGACAACACAGCAAAAACTAGTATCCCTTCTTCATGAACATTATCTACTTATTTATCTATAAACATGTTATAAGTATGATTATTCCTGGGAAGATGTCAGTGTCAGGAACAGCTGCTTAAATTCTGTCTTGTGCTTGCAATCAATGCATGATAACTGAAAATATTTTAACAATGCATTTTTTATTTTGCATGTTTGTAAAATCACTTTGAATGTTTTATCTTCTCTTTAGTTAAGTACCTAATATTTGAAATGTTTTCATTTTTTTTGCAAATAACGTAACTGACAAGTCTAACAATTTCATCAAAACTGCTTCACAAGCAAGTCCAAAGGGAAGTCTGCAATGCCCATCACAAAGGCATCTGTAGTGGTGAAATAAAGTATCCATGTTGCATGTTATATTAAGTTATTCAAGATGTATTCGTAATATTTTATCAACATTGCAGATTATTATGCCAAGAAAAGCCAATTCCTGTGCTTCATACCTATCATTGTTATAACAATGTTATGGAATATCATCATTTGAATGCAGATTATAATCAATATTTCTCCACATTATAAGCAGGGACATGACCAGGAATATTTAGATTGTAAGCAGATGAATCCTGTATAGCTTGACATAGGGTTACCTGATCTTTACTATGTTGCCTATAAAACGTTAGTACTTTCAAAGACAATTGTAATGATTCTTAAATAAGTAAATATCAGATGAAATCCTAGTGGTGAACAGTTATGCTTACAGACACAAACACAAGGCGAACCAAACACAGGCAGGTTCCTGTAATAATGTCTACAATATTGATGCTACATTCAAAAATTGCGAACTTGTAATGTAACAGTACAGATTCGAACCCACATCCTTGTCTATATTATTGTTTGCCATATGTGCCTGTCAGTGTGTTGCATGCCTCCTTACCTTGTTGATATGAAAATTTGGTTGTATGTCAACTTGTGGATAACATTTCATGGTTGTCCTCATCCCAACTCATTCTACCAAATGCGAGCACCTAATGAAAAAAAGGGCTGGTTTTTAATTTGTGACTAATAAAATATTATTTCATCAAATATATCATCAAATAAAGATTATTGCTCCTTTATAATATAAGTGTCCCCAATATATTTGTATATATTATGTGTTTATAACACAAATATGGAATATTTCATATTTGTGGCAAATTCTAGGCATGACAATGGTTAGCATCTACTTGCAGATACCTTAGCCTTCTAAAATTTGTATCTTCAAACAAGTGATTCTAGTACAGGCTCTTGTGTGGATTCTTGGACAGAACAGATATCCAACCCCTCATGCTGGAATGGGAATTAGATGGTCACGATTTGTGACCTGGGTCCTGTTTCACAAAGCGATCTTAGCACTGTGATGATCCTTATTTCCATAGAGGGGTCCATTTAATTGCTGGCCCGTTGCCAGTTAAAATTTCAAAGGGCTTTCTCAAACGTAGAGTAGATGGCCCAAGTGGCTAGTCAAAATTTCACCCCTTTTCTTTGTATGTTTAATATTTTTAATTAGACACTGCTTGTGAATCATGTAATTCCGACGAGAAAACAATTAGTTGGGGATGAGGTCATGTGTATGGGTAACTCAAGGAAAGATGTATGTCAATCATCTCAGTAGAATGACAACCAGTTGCCATTTTGTAATGTTGTATACAACAAAAATTTGCTCAAAAATCACCAAGAAATCATGCAAATAGAATCCATGGATGTAAAACAATGCCTAGCAGAACAAAAAAAACAATTTAAACAGTAAATCAGTATGTCTGGTGATTTTTTTATCTCTAATTTCAAATTTGTACTAACCAAACTTCTCATCATCCGTCCGTTACGGTGTAAATCTTTTCTGCGCATAATAATCCGCTAGAGGCACTTTACTCAAGAAAATACAGTATATTAGCTTTGACATCTGCTTGCTACTTATAGAAGGGAATCCCAACCTATTCTGATGTTCAGTGCTTGATGAAAATCAGATATGACGTCTCTGCCTTACAGAAGATCAAAACAACCTACATTTAAAGTTGTTCCAACATATGAATAGACCTGTCTTGTTATGAAGATAAGTTGCAGTTCAATAGTGAAGTGACGCTATTAACATACCTCTTCGTATTCTCCAGAAAATTAGTGACACAGATGTGTCCAGCCAACAGACCAGATTGGTCAGTCTGACACTGTCCAGTCGGAATCAATCATCATTATGGGGGAGTGTCTGACTCAAGATGAGACATTTCACCATCTATGATTCATTGAAGCACCTCTGCTATTGTGACTATAAGTCTGTTAGTTTTGCTTCTGAAAAGGTCTTGCGTCTTGGGCTGGTTCCTGGAAGTTGAAGACGCCTTTGCAGTTTCTTGTTAATTTACCAATTCTCATTCAGAGGTATGAACATGTTGTCAGTCTAATTCATTGATTGTCATGTCTCCGAATTTGCTGATGTGGCAGATTTCAACTAATGTTTTATCATAGACCAGAAAAAATAAAAAATCATATTGATAATTTTGATAGATATTATTAATGGCTATGATTGAATATGCTGAGATTGAATGTAATTGAACATGATTAGCATAGTTTAAAATTAGCTCCAAATTTTTGGGGCATCAGAAAACCAGAAAAAGTGCGTAATTGTGGACAGTATATTTCACAAGATTAAATAGATTTCCTCCTACAAATTTTGAGTGCACGGACCGACATATTTGTGATGAATTTATCTCCGCCAATTAAACCTTTTATCATTGTAGTAAGCAGAAAGTGAAATTCCAAACCATGTTTCAATGTGGGTGTGCTGGTGCTGGTGATATGAAGGTGATATGCAGCTGGTTCTGGTGCAGCTGGTTCTGGTGCAACTGTTTGCTGTCTTGATGCTATTTCTTCTTCATAGTTGCCATGAACAATAGCTTCATGGAGACCCCATCTCCAACAATCTGAGTACAAATTAAAGCCATGTCAGCATTTCAGCCATAACACTTTATATTATAATTTGTGTTTGGATCCTGTCAATGATGACTATACTGACATCTCATCTCTGAAATGAACATATCTTACCAAAAGAAAAAAGTTATCTTAATAAAAATATAATAAAAAGACTCATTTTTACTGATACTGCAGTAATCTAGACTTGCCAAACATTATAGGTTTCAAAAAACAGATTTTCATATAAGACTTAATGGTTAGTGAAAAAACCCCCATTAAAACAACAAATAAATTAGATTCAAACTAACAGCACCTGCTACCTACATGATGCTCCTGCAGGATTTCCACCTTTCCCTTTGGGCATACAAATTGTTAGCAAGCCTAACCAATAATTAAAAAACAAAAACAAATGGGCTATACAATAAAACAGTGGCAGACATGAAAGTGCTTCAAGTGAAATGTACATATCCTTCTTATCAGGGATTTCCAGGACATTGAATTTAGTGTTTGTTGTCAATGGTTTGAGTACAGTAGAACACGGATATAACGAACACGGATAGAGCGAACAAATGGATACTACGAACTGTTAAATCATCCCCGATTTATCTCCTATATATTATCATATAAAATTTACGTACATAACAAACTCTCTACAGCGAACTTACAGATACAGCAAACTGATATCTGATCACCAATGGGCCCATCTACCACTAATTAGTGACGTGTATAGCGAAATGAGAAATCTCACTCAATGTCAAGTGTTAATGACAATTGGATGTACGCAATCAGACGCGAATCAACACAATTACTGGTGACGATTCAATCTAGTTTCAAACTTGCATAAGGGGCGGTCGGGTAGCCTAGTGGTTAAAGCGTTAGCTCGTCACGCCGAAGACCCAGGTTTGATTCCCGACATGGGTACAATGTGTGAAGCCCATTTCTGGTGTCCCCCACGGTGATATTGCTGAAATATTGCTAAGAGTGGCGTAAAACCTCACCCACTCACTCACTCAAACTTGCATATGTTAATACTGATCAAATAGTAACTTCAGATACAATTTTGTCTGACCATTGCATTAAAATGTTGGTACTTTTTAACTGAATCACCGGTAGATGTGGGAGGAAACGTGTATAAATGTGTATGTGTATTGTATTTTGTTTTAGCCAAGATGGCGGACGTTTCCGAGCGAAAACTTATATAACAAACAACTCATATAACAAACTGATTTCTCCCGTCCCTTGTAGTTCGTTATATCCATGTTCTACTGTATTTAAACACTTTGCTCACATTCCATCATCTTTTAAACCAACTTGTAAACAATAAGCGTTATATCTAAACGTCAGTTGCTATTAAATCCCTTATGAATGTCAAGGATGGTGGATTAGCTATGTGCTTGTAAGGCTCTCGTTACTCACAATCAAAGCCCTTTAAGGTAACCTGCAAGAAGACTCGTCTCCCTATTGATCAGATCTACATGCGCTGTCACAACAAATCAATCAGAATGCATGTATAACAATATCAATATATTAATAGTCAGTGTTTGAAATATTATTAAAACTCAACAAGACAGTCAGGCAGTTGACTCATAATTGCTGTCTGCCTTTCTTCAAAGTTACCTGCTCGCATTCAAACATTATAAATATTGAAAAATAGCCTAAAATAAGAGCCAAATCGCATCTTGATTCAGTTGAAATAATGCAAACAATTACTTGAGAATCTACAAGGAGTTATGACAAAACTGAATATGTAAGCAGTCTTAAAATTATCTGCCACAGTTGGGCAGAAAATTTACCAGCCATGGTCGGGCGGGCAGGCAGTTACTTATTGTACACTGTTGATATTTCTAATTTAAGATATAGGTACGGTTTGTTAAAAAAATATACAAAGTGATAGCCGCTAGTGTTTTACCATACTCAATAACAAGTGGTGGTAAATTACAGATATGTTATATTTAGAAATGAGCCATGTAAGCTCAGAAACCAAAGTCACATGCAATAAGTTGACTTCTTTTTTTTCACCTACTCCTGTTTGACATAACTATGTTGAAGACATGGCCACAAGAGAAGAGCATTTGGTTTGTCACACAGGTGGGCACTGATTGAAGCTTATTATCCATTGTATCACCTGAAACTTGGGGGACTCACTGGAACAAAAAGCTGTGATGCAATACATATCATGTTGTGCCACAATATATTATGAGTTGTAACAGTATCATGAGGATGTATGTGGTTTTCTGCATTCCACGTTGTCTTAAACCACTCCCCTCTCACCCCCAGCTCATGGTGTACAACCTAATTGGAAAGCATAAAACCACAAGTACCCCTCGTGATACTGCTACAACTTATTTGTCATGCTGCACTTCATGTAAGTGCGATTTTGACGGTGAGATTTCTATGACACCAGTGAATGAAATCGGCCTGTCCAACTATTGCGAGATCCCTTTAATAAAGGCACTTGTCCGGGACCTCAGATCCTTGAATTTTTCAATCTGTGTTACAGTTGTGTTAAAGATTAAATAAGGGGTCTATGAAATTAGGGGTCTGTAATGAAAAATGCTACTTATTATTTTTCATATTGGCCTATTGTTCCATAATATCTCAATTGTTCTGGGAGATATTTTGACGTTCTTTGTTTGATAGACGGGTATTATTTTGATTGTGACATTAAACTGTGTTTAGAAACTGCAACGGAACGGACCTTGTACTGCTTATGTAATCACTGCTGGAGGTTGACAGCAGGACTATTTCCTTGTGTGAGTGGGATCCTTGACAACAGGGAAATAATGATATGGCCTTGCCAACTATTCTGGATTGTTTATCACTGTGTACATATCAGGACAACATAGTACTGTTTTTTTGTGACCGTCAAATTAAAGCTTGAAGTATGTTCACCATGATTTAACAGTTGCCCTGTTTCAGTACCTGCCTCAATACAGTGTGGTTATTCTTGTCATGATAGGAAATATTAGTCCAGGCTGTTCCCCCATATTGTTAATGTTCTTGGTCAATGTGACAATGCAAGAGGCAGCAAAGAAAACAATAATATATCCTTGTGTTATGGGTTTTGGACACTTAAGAAACATTCATAGTTTTCTTGCTAATCACATGAACAACTGTAAAAGATCTCACTCACTTATAAAAGACAATTTATCTTAAAAACAAGCCATCATGAGAGTATTTACAATGACTGTGACGCCACACCCCTAGTTATAGCTCAAGTAATCCCAATAAACATGGCCGTCTGAAAAATGTATGATGTCTGAAAACACATCATCCGCTGATAATATTGTCAGGGCAAGTTGAGTTCTATACTGATGAGAAAAGTACATTTATTGTGGCTGCTATAGATTGGTCCATATTCTAGGATATTAAATGTTATCTAAAATGGCCAAGATTATTGAAATAAAATTAGAAATGTGTAATAACTTTCAGATACGCTCTATTGAAAATGAAAGACAGTTGTTACTTATTATAGATTGTCCCAATGTCATGTCTCTAAAAACGTCTCTGGCACTACTCAATATTAACAGGGATCTTTCTTCTGTATCAGGATAAATCAAACTGAGTATGTATGTAAAAGTAGATATTACATGAATATATAATCAATTTGTGTATGTGTTCATTGTAATTGAAGCAATCTGATTGGCTGAATAGGTCAATGCACAAATTTTTGTAAGAATCTACCAGTTTGCACATATTTTTTTTATTCCTCAATGAACCGGAAAAAGTACAGTCAATCCTTTAATAAGTAATCAAATAACGAATAGCTCTTATCCTTTTCAAAAGTGTAGTAGTTTGTATCAAGATGATGTTTTTTATGTTACATATTCTAAGAATGTGAACTGAATTGTTGAGTCAGTGCCAAGACTTATGAAGTTAGACCAGTTACAGTGACTTTGTAATACATCATTTAGACACCTGGGAACCTTTTCAAAGAGAGGTAGATGAAGTAATCTGTTTTTTTGTTCTTTTAAAATAATAAAAAAAGAGTCAGAAAATTATGTGGTGTGTCAATACCATTGACATAATTAGGCAAGTTACACACGTTCACTTCAGTCACTAGAATTATCTTGGTTTGTGGCCTGTGGCAGGTGATAGTTGGAGTTACTTCCCTTGTATGGGTCTTTGATGCATATGCACTCATTTCTCCAGATAGGCTGTGAAAATATAACACTTGTGTTGAATTTAAACAAATGTGATCCTGATATTTATGCAGAATTGTTATTTTAGTAGTGGTGCCAGTGATAAAATTATCTTATGCATAATTATATTTTTTATGGGCAGACCAATTTGGAATTTTGTTTTACTGAATTTTATAAAAAAAATACCTGCAATCTGGAGGGAAACAATAGCATAAAGAAATAAAATAAAATGTATTCCTCCACTATACCTATTGCCATATGTTTGTGTGTATAATACGTATGCACTTTTTTAGTATTTGCTAAAAGAGGGAGAGAGAGAGGGGGGGGTGGGGGGAGGGAGAGAGAGAAAGAAAGAGAGAGATATTCTCTATTTCCCCCAGAGTTCATTCCGAAGATTACAGTGAAAATATATTCAATTACACACGGTTATTACAATAAAAAAAAATGCATAATATATTTACAATTACAGTTTATCAAATTCAAATACCAAAACGAAGACGGATATCCACTAAAAGATATATATCAAAAGATGCTTTAGTTTGTACAGATAAGAGGTGAATTGTAGTATGATGGTTTCCCAGATGTGTTGATCCAGATTGTGAGTAAATGAGGTCGTATTTATACAATTGAGAAGCTTGATAAGTGTTAGAACCAACACCGAAACATCATTTCTAATTGTAATAAAGAAGTTGCTCATCCATAAATCTCATCCTTATTTGGTACTCCAACTTCTAAACGCCTCTCAAAGAAGTTGTGACAAGTTTCCTCTCGTAATAGTCTTAATATTCAATACATTAGTGTAAGAATGAAAAGGTTCTCAGAGGTCAACAGAAAGTAGACGCGCCAGATGTCAGCTATTGAGTGAGGCTCTATACACATGTACTATGGTAGATGTCAGCTGTTGAGCGAGGCTCTGTACAGATGTACTAGTTTTCCTTGTTTCGAGGATTTTATTTTAGAAAGATGTGAATATGTGACCCTTTTTCAACAAAGAAAATGGTTGTTGGAAGTGAATTGTCAAGAATATAATACTCCAGCACAAGCATGTAACTCAGTATTGGTTTATCTTTGTTCAAGTTGTAGTATCAGCCCCCTCATCCTGTTCCCCATTTCCAGCCCCACATTCTGGATGATAGTTCCTAGTTCTTGTCTCTTCCCCCCCCCCCCCCCCCCCCCAGCAAGGCTGCAGTCCTTATATGGGGACTTAACCTTGGCTAAATGCGAGGCATGGCAAGTTAAACTCAAGTCCCCAAATTCACTCCTTGGTAATCTTGGTAATCTGCCAGCTCATTTTCCCTTATTAATATCCATCTTCCAACTAGCAGATAATTTCACAAATTACACTGGCAATGTCACAATATAACACATTGCACTCATGACTATGTTGGCTGGGGGATCGGCACCTGACGATCACATTCCATTCAACATGTTCAACATTAAAATCTGATGAGGCATGGTATATTTACTGTCAGCCTTATTCCTTGTACCACATTCCATTCAACATGTTCAACATTAAAATCTGATGAGGCATGGTATATTTACTGTCAGCCTTATTCCTTGTACCACATTCCATTCAACATGTTCAACATTAAAATCTGATGAGGCATGGTATATTTACTGTCAGCCTTATTCCTTGTACCTCATTCCATTCAACATGTTCAACATTAAAATCTGATGAGGCATGGTATATTTACTGTCAGCCTTATTCCTTGTACCACATTCCATTCAACATGTTCAACATTAAAGTCTGATGAGGCATGGTATATTTCTGGTAGTCCACACACCTCCCACTGCTCTCCACTGAACATGCTTCACACCTGAGACACTGAACTTGCAAGGCTACATGTGCAGTCCTTACTACATTTCACATTCCATTCAACATGTTCCAACATTCCTGTTTTCACATTTTAATGTACATTTCTGCTTCACATTCCATTCCTACCCTGAGGAGTTGACTTGCACACCTGCCCAAAGTGCTGACGATTCACATTCCAACAAGCATATTCACTTCTTTGATAAATTCTTATCCTTACTAAGCATATTCACATTTGCCTCCCTTGTGATATTAAGTATATCTGTACAGTTTCTCTGTAGTGTGAGTGAGTGAGTGAGTGAGTGCGTGCGTGCGTGCGTGCGTGCGTGCGTGCGAAGGACTGGACTTAGGCTAACAATATCTGCCTGTGAACTACTACTTGGGGTGATGTGTGTCAAATATGGATTTGGGTGGAAGTAACAGTTGCCTTTCTGATCACAAAGAGTCAATATTTTATCAAACTGACAGGCCAATAATCCTGTCCGAAAATCCAGAACTGGAGGGCCAGATAAACTAGTGAAATTCAACATTTTGCAATTTCAAGTTATTTTCTGAAGACAATTTAAGCTTCAATTGACACTTAAATTGCAGTCTTGTTCTGGTCTTGCAGTCTTATCATACTGACAAGAGGATCCCTTGCATTGCCATAGTCTCTGATGTTAAAAACATTGCTAATTGTTCCTATTCTGTCTTCAAGAGGCAACTAACGGGATCAGGTGGTCAGGCTTGCTGACTTGGTTAATGCATGTCATCGATCCCAATTGCGCGGAACGATGCTCATCCACTGGTTCTAGCTATGTTTTTGTGTTACAGGACTCGTGAAGATTGCTGAGAGTCTCGGCCTGTCCTTCCTGGCACCTAGGAAGAAGATAACAGTCCTCCTCATCGGTAATCATAGCGCTGGCAAATCCTCCTTCATCAACTGGTAGGTCTTCGTCTTCTTACACTGCCAATGTCTGTTGACTGGACGTTTCATACCATTTGTCTGATGGCTACCCTTGCAATGCCTAACTTCAGATTGAACTCTTTTAGTCCCAGGGGGCACGTGTGGCCCAGTCGTCTAAGGTGCCGCGATTTGCTGTTGTGTCCCTTTAGGCACGCCAGAAACCTATGATTGTGGGTTTGAATCCCGGTTCGCCCCTATTATGTTTCTAGATGTGTGGGTTTCACCGAAGTGGTAAATGTCTGAGACCTGCATGACTTTGGGCATTCCTCCCACATTAAGCTGACACACTGCAATATAACTGGAATACTGTTAAAAGCGGCATACTCACTTTTAGTACCATGACCCATCACGTTTAATATATTGACAAGGTATGCAGGGATAGATATAGCCCCTGCCCACTAGCCCAAGCAAGTCTGTCCAGGGTTGGAATGGCCAGGGGGTCCATACTTTTCCCAATTGGAGAGTTTTAGTATTTCAAAGGTCTCCGTGGTCTAGTGGTAGAGTGTCTGCCCGAGGAAAGTCGTGGGTTGATCCCAATCCGCGTCATACCAAAAGATATTAATAGATGATACTTGTTGTTACCCTGTCTGGCACTCGGCATTAAGGGGCTTAAACAAGGACGGGTCGGCTCGGAGTCAGTATACTGTGTCTGAGTGGGGTATTCCTGTTAAACTGCGGCATGGTATCTCTGTGGGTTGGCACTATAAATCGGCATCAGTCCTGGTGAGTACAAGCAGCCACACACACGTGCATGCACGTCGCTATATAAGTGCCATAATGGGTCAGACTTCGTGACTTGGTTGATTGCGTGTCTTCGTACCCTGACTGCATGGATCGGTGATCAAGATATCGATCACTGGCTTGTCTGGTCTTTACTCGATTACTTACAAGCTGCTGTCATATAGATGGAATACTGCTGAGTGCAGCATTAAACAACAAACAGACACTCATATTTTTATGGATAACACACCCTGGTGTGACATCTTCATTGACTTATGTACAACCTCCAAGAACAGACATTGGCAGTTAGTTGGAATGGTAGAGTTAGTGTTTATAGGTTTCTGATTGTTGTGATGTTTACTGTGCAGTGTTTGAAATTGAGAATGGCAATAAATCAAACATGAAATTGCTACATCTGGGCAAGCTACAGTCAGCAACTAGTATGAGGGTTGCTACCACAACCAAGAACCTTAATCGCCCAACACAGGCCTGCCACAGCCGCATCCGCCTGCCCACCTTGGCAACCCTCCTACCTGTTTGCTTATTGCCAGCTTTAATTGTAAATAATTATTCAGGCCTTTTACCACTGGTCTGCCTGGCCCAGACTTGATTATTTACAGTTCACTGAGATTTGGTTGGGATGGTGTCCATTGGCATAAAATAATATTCACTCACTTAATAAAATTTGTTCAGATGTTTGAAATTTTGAATTGCCTCTTACTTTCTGACAGTTGTGTAATGCTGTATGCCTATTGAGCAATGTATTTATGAACAAATTTCTATATGTCCTGTGAATATAACAATTAGCAAGTCTTGTCACAAGTAGTCTTATGAAATATATACTTGCGTGCAACATAAAACTTTTTCTGAAGGTAATGAAATTGTATATCAGATATGACACTTACCTGTCGTAGAAACAAGTCCTTTTTTGTAAAGACCATTGAACATAGGACTCGTGGCTGGGTCCACTCCATCAATGAAAGCTAATGTGGATGACACATCTGCAGACATTCAACATTATCTTTGATCCCCATCAGATGTCCATTCTGTATAAGTGCGTCTTTTGTATGGTAGTCTTGTCCTTTTTTTTGTTGACATAATATGCCCCCCGATTCCCAAGATAGTAGGTTTCAGTATCTTGACTGAATAAGTGTCAAGCAAGCCACAGTGAAGCCAGTGAACTCTCAGGGTTAGTGCCAAGATGGTCACAGTGAAGCCAGTGAACTCTCAGGGTCAGTGCCAAGCAGGTCACAGTGAAGCAAGTGAACTCACAGGGTCAGTGCCAAGCAGGTCACAGTGAAGCAAGTGAACTCTCAGGGTCAGTGCCAAGCAGGTCACAGTGAAGCCAGTGAACTCTCAGGGTCAGTGCCAAGCAGGTCACAGTGAAGCAAGTGAACTCTCAGGGTCAGTGCCAAGCAGGTCACAGTGAAGCAAGTGAACTCTCAGGGTCAGTGCCAAGCAGGTCACAGTGAAGCAAGTGAACTCTCAGGGTCAGTGCCAAGCAGGTCACAGTGAAGCAAGTGAACTCTCAGGGTCAGTGCCAAGCAGGTCACAGTGAAGCAAGTGAACTCTCAGGGTCAGTGCCAAGCAGGTCACAGTGAAGCAAGTGAACTCACAGGGTCAGTGCCAAGCAGGTCACAGTGAAGCAAGTGAACTCACAGGAGAATGGCAGTTTTATAGCTTTGCTCTGGCTGATCGTCCCTGTCGTGTTGCTGTTGTTTTCGCTGTTGTGTTCTTGCTGTGTCCTTGCTGTGTCCTTTTGCACATGAATTTCAAATTTCAGCCCTGATTTTCATGATTTCTACCAAGCTAGATTTGGCAGCCCAGATTCTGCTATTCAGCCTTCTTGTCACAAGGAGACAGTCTGAAGTACAGCTGACTTGTTGTGTTATTACTGACATGTTCAAAGCAGAGACTAAACTCACTCACTTATTCCAAACATACCTATGATGCACAATGGAATGTTTGGACATTGAAAGTAGAGGGGTAACAGCTGATTGAACTGTCAATGTATTGCAGTTGTCCATGGTCTGACAGCACACGTTGCAAGTTAAAACACCAATGCCACCACCCTTTTTGAAGATTTGATGTGTTATATAGATATAAGTTTGCTAATAATTCATATATCAGGTGAATGCGTGATCATTTGCTTTTATAAAAAATAAACATATTCTGTGCATCAGGAGACATTCAAAACTTCCTGCAGAGCTCCACATGAGCTACATATTTGTATAAAATATGAAAAATAAATCACAGGTAACCAACTTATTTGGAGTTGCTTGCTTGCAAATATGCAATAACATCATTGCTTTGTTACCCAATGTAGCCTTTTCTACTTGCGAACCCATTTTTCTTTACGGAGCTACATTTGCTGATCAAATGCAGGCATCACAAATACCTGAGCTTGACAGGGAATAATGCAAAGACAAGACACTACGTCTGGGTCATCATGCTTATAGTTAATTAGACATGTATAGAACTGTTGTGAGTTTTTGTGACATGTTACACATTTGGGGCAGCATATGAACCAATCAGAAGTCACCTGGATCAAATGGCAACAGTGGTTGTTTACTTTAGTACAGAGAGTATTATTTTTACAAATTTGGATATTTTTTTTAAGATTGTAAGTTCTCATATTTCCACCCCTTAAAGGAAATAATGTTTGACCAATTTAGATATGTTATCAGTTAATGCTTTTCTTTGCTGATCAAAATATTCACATCTAAAGAGAAAATGGAACTCGTCGGCTATGGCTGGTGAGGAGCAAAGCTTACATGTGCAATATTCGCACGCAATGCCCTCCCAGCGGCCAGTCTGTCGGCAAATTGTTATTTATGGTTCTGAATTTTAAAATGGGAGTAAAGATTTCTGATGATAGGAAAAGATACTGTTCAAATTTGAAAATAATTTTGTAAATTCTATAATTGCAAGCTTTGGAACTTGTAGTTAAATAGGTATTCCAGTTTTGAACCAGCTGTGACTTACAGAATCGGGTTGATTAAAAACTACAGAAAGACCACACCTGTTTCATAATCTCTTAATGAACTCCATCCGGTTGTTTCTATTGTTTTTAGTTTTATTTATAGAATATATGTATTTCAATATTTGAGTTGATAATTGTATAACAGGTCGATTATTACTTATATGTTCGTACGAAAACAAAACGAAATCATTCTCTTATATATGATTATGCTTATTGGATATCTCCCCAATTCACCATACAACATATAATCTGGTATTGAGTTTCTATGATTGAAGGCAAGTTTAATGAATTTCAAATGTACTCTTTCCAATACTGAATGATGTTTGTGTCCCCAAGTTTCCCAACCATAGGTTAGCATAGGCAAGATTAGTACATCAAAGACTTTGAGAAGACTATCAATAGGTAAATTTAAATTCTGTGCTCTTTTTAATAAAAAGAATAACATGTCTTTTGTAGCCCTATCAGCGTGATTTTGGATTGCACATACAAAACGACGGCTTCGATGGAATAGAATACCAAGATAGACATAGCTATTTACAATTTCTAAATCAACAGTCAACATGAAACTTCAAATTCTGGGGTGTTTTGGTTCCTGATCCAAATATTACTATTTTAGTTTTGCAGGTGTTTACCTCTAATTTCCATTTTTTTGCAATTTTTGTGAAATGATTCATTGGACTTTTAAAGTTCAGGTGCGTTGTCAGCAAATAGGACTGTCGTCAGCGAACAGGATAATAAGGATTTGTAAAATTATATCAAAATGTTGTTCTGGTATGTCAAGCTTTATACCGTTACAGTTATCCACGGATAGGTAATTTTCCAAGAAAAGCGAGAATAGAAACACCCTTATTAAACCACTGATTATGCTCTGAAGGGTGTGACAATGTTAGGCAGTCATGAATCCCGTACTCGCCCGACTACCAACAAGGAGAACCAGTTGTTTTCTCCCCCAAATCTGTTTGTTGCTTGTACCACAAGTCAAAATTGTGTGCTGCAGACTTGTCACATTTGTCTCCTGGTGTCTTTGTCTGAGACACATTAGTAGAAGTCCGGGCAGAAGGGTTCCATGGCTACTTCAGCATTTGACATCAGCATGTAAAAAGGGCAGCAGACGTGATTGGCTCGGTCCCCAATGCTCCATTGCCTACAGCTATGTGTCTGGTATATTGATGTAGATTAAATATTTATTTTGGTGTCTGGGTTATGATTAATGCATTGATGACAAGTTGTGAGGAAATATAATTCATGTTAACTGTTGTGATGAAAGTTAGAAAAATTCCAGTCTACATCGTCTATTACTTTTTCACTTCAAGCCATCATTGATGAGTGTTTTTCGTCAGCTGAAGAATTGGGAGGCAAGATGTCCCTATCATGCCTTTGAGACCTCATAGTTTCCTGTGGCCAAAGTGTACTAATAAATGGTAATTATGCCAGGATGGGTATGTTTAATTACCAGCAGTCCATTTGACCAGTTTAAGAAAGAGACAGGGGAACACTATATGGGGATTGTTCTGGAGTGGACGGCATGTCTTCTTGTCAAGTGGGGGACATGGCACAGTCTGCTGTCAGATGGCATGACTTTGGTGGTCCAGTAGAGTCATTGATCTGTCGGCATCATACCCATGGGTGCGGGTTCCACCAGAGTGGTAGCTCTGTGAACTACATCACTTGTGGCTTATGTTGAATTAAAGCGAGACAATTGTTAATGTGAGAAGAGACACTGACCAAGAATTGGCAACTTTCAAAGCTCACCTGTATTCTAATTTGTGACATCACATATCTTACATAATGCCAAGAATCTCATTAAAGTCAGATATTTACTCTGATACAATACCCCTCAAGTGATGAGGACACCTCCAGAACCCTGAGCAAACTTTGTCTGCCCAATCTAAGTGAAGGATGCATTGGCCAGCTTTAAGAGCCAATTTTGCAGGACAAAAATACACAGGAATGAAAGGATGTATTCAACCATAAATATATACTACATTTTTGCTTTCAGAATTCCTTGATTATATTCCATTTTGAGATACAGAAATCAGATGTACTTGTTTGAATGCTTAACTAACTCATACCGTGAATTTTGAAGTCTCACGCCGATTGGCTGATGAAATTTCCTGACTTGACCTATGGAGGTGTCCTCAGGTCTTCACACAGAGGAGCATTGTATTCGAGTAAAAGATCTGATTTAATGAGATGGTGTCTAAAACTGATCAGTAATAAAAACAGTATAAACATGTCATATACAAATATGTAAACGTCTCAGCATTCTTGGTCAAGCCACATGGAAATATATTATTTGACCTCTTGCACAAGCCCTCTTCAGTGCTTTGCATCTTTAAAGTTTAAAATACATGTAACAAACATAAACTTGTTTACATATTAAACATTCTTTACCGTGTGAACTATTTGTAATAATTACACAAAAGTGAACTATTATTTTTCACATTCCTGACTTTCAAAATCACACCCGAACTATGGACACATTCACATGCCTCCTGTTCAGAAGCCTAGGCAAGTCTAGCAATACAAGCCAAACTCCTCGCAGTGTCAATGTGCAATCTCCACACAGTGAGCTAAAGTTCAATGACCTGGGAAGAGCTAGTGCGGGCACACTGAACTGGCGGTGGAGGCAGTCTGCTGATCTGGGCAGCTTGTGCCTGCAGTCATATTCACTTGATTTCTAGCTGAAACTATTGTCAGGTGATTAGCTTGCAATCTTGGTTCAGTGACAACTTATTACATAAGATTTGTCTGTTCTCATGTGTAATTATTTGGAGAACTGATTGTGACAGATTGTTTTGAGATGGTAACTGCAGTTTGTGAGAGGTTGAAGACTGAACACTTAATGTTGATGGATTATCACTGTATGAAGCTTATGATTGGACATGTTCATGAATTTCCCTATATAGATAATACAGTTATTGGGTTCATACACATTTCAATATTTTACGTGCTTTGTAACTATTAAGTGTATTAAAATTCAGTGTGTGCCACATTGTTTGAGTCCTCTTTCTCAGATCTTCCTTAAAGATTTTTTTTCAGTAGATTTAGTATCATCAGAACCTTTGGGCATTTATGGGCTTATTTTGCTGCATTTAGATTTACTGGACCTATTATTGTTGATTTTCCAAGAAAGTTGTTAAATTAATGAATTCGTAAAGATAATAAAATTGTGTATAATGACACTAATAACAAAGGTTTTATGTCCTGGGTAAATCTTGAGTATGTTACATCATTTCAGGTTGTTTTTCCCTGTATTATTTAGATGAAAGATACAGAGAAAGAATACTTAATTAAGATTTTTCTGTCCACATGCATATTGACCAATAATTGATCAACTCTTTTTCAAATCAAAGGGCAATTTTGAAGAACAATATATAGCAATATAAATGCACAAAATTAGGATAGATCTGAATGATCTGTAAAGCCATATTAAAGGTAATTATTGTAAAATTACATATGTTTCACTTGTGAGAATTTATGAGTTGTCTGGAGTGGTTTTTGTATCCTGTTCAAGAATTGAAAATGTCATCTGTGGAATGATGTACTGATGAAATACAGTCCGGGAATACAGACATTGTTTGATAGCGGTCACCTTCATAGCTGTTGCCTCATCAGCTTATGTGAAATACAAACGAAATAGGGAGGAAATATTACTCTTGACTAAGCAACTTTGTCGGTTTTTTGGTTTGTTGTATAGAACCTTTTAAATTGACTACAGATGATATGTTGAGAATGATATATTTTGGTAAGGTTGTTTCTTTTTATTTGAGGGGCAGTGGGGTAGCCTAGTGGTTAAAGCATTCGCTCGTCACGCCGAAGACCCGGGTTTAATTCCCCACATGGGTAGAATGTGTGAAGCCCATTTCTGGTGTCCCCCGCCATGATATTGCTGAAATATTGCTAAAAGCGGTGTAAAACCATACTCACGCACTCTTTTTATTTCAAATTCCCATTCTGAATAGACCTGCACCATTGCCAATGTGCGTAGTTTTAAAGGGAGGTAATCTTGAAAGACTAACCTTGTCTCCTGAGACCAAGGAGCTGGCAATGTCTGGATTGTGCTCTCGAGGGGGCCCTGATCAGGAGCTCCCGAAATGTACTCTGAATGGCGTGTATCAAACAAAATGTTGGAAGCAAAACCTTCTTCTGAACTTGTATTAACTTACCTCCGTTCTGTGGACTGATGTGAGGAATATTAAAATATTGATTGATTGTGGTGTCACTGAACCAGATCCAAACCTTGGAAAAAGCTGTAGTTTGGTGTGTACTTGATGCACCTTACTTTGTGGAAGGGCTGTGGGGTGGCGTTCAACATGTTTACCATGGTCACTCCAGCAGATTCAGTCAATTCCCCAAATGGGCAGAAAGTGTGAAGCAATTCTTGTCCCTTACATCGATATCACATCGTAATCAAGCAGAGTTAATGTTTTCTTTAAAGTAAGTCTGTATTCCAGGCAGGTTACTGAAAAGGAGATTTTGTTTATACCATGTTTTGTTGAGTATAGTGTGCCACCAAGTATAATGTGCATTCCCCTCCATGGGGTTTAGTATTTTGGAAAAATATATTTTTTTTGTATTATCCCCAGAAAGAAATTATACCGTACCCCTTCTGGTAATTATATACAGAGTTGAATTGTTTTATAGGCATTACTCCAAAGTTTTCCTCCCACATTAAGCATCACTTTGGGCTTTCCTCCCACATTAAGCTTATACGCTGCGATATAACTGGAATACTGTTATGAGCGGCGTTAAACCCGTTTTTATCAATAAATTGTGTCTACTTTGTAACTGTTCACATCAACTCTGTATATCAAACAATGGATGCTGAGATTTTGACAGCTTCTTTAATAAGCCACTCCCTGAGATGATCCATTGATGTGTGACCTGTATTGCCAGGTTGCACTGGGATGAAACTGGTGTGTGACAGGACAAGGATATGACTCATTCCCTTCAATTGCCATGCACCTTGGCACACTTGGGAAAATTGCTTGGTCATTATGTGTGTTCAGTACCTGTGTGATAACATGTCAGTTATATCCTTTGTGCCTCCAGTCAACAGGATGTACCCAGCACACTTGCTGACACTCGACCACTTTGGAAACACTGTTTCTTTATCTAGTGAACAATAAGTAGATATTAAGCAAACCGTTGTAAATGGGTTAGTTTTTAGGTTTTTGCCTAAATTTCACTCCCGGAAGTGCTTTGGTATTAACTTAGCATGGGACATTGTTTTAAAGTTGGGGTGGATGGCCCTGTGCAGAGTTACATCCCTTTGTCATGCCAGGCTCCAATGATCAGGGGTTTGAATTCCAGATCTGCCCTGATCTTGATTCATTATTAGTCAGCACCAAGCATGGGGGTTTCATGGAAACAGTAGACATCTGAGACCTGTATCTCTTCAGGCTTTCGTCCCATGGGGACATGTGGTGATAACTGCACCTCTGTTCAAAGTAGACTTGAACCCAGTTCACTCACTCACTTAGTATATGAAATACATTAGAAAACTATTTACTTTTCATGTTGTGGGTTCTTTTCCAGGTTTTCTAGCTGAAATATTACAGCGTCAATTAGATTTCCAGGAACTCTCGCCAACAATGTGATAGCGTGAGGCAATATGCTCATGCATCAATACTGACTCTGCCAATAGTTCAGGACATGTTGACCCACCAAGATAAGAACATGCCTGCCAAGGTTTTGTTCACTGAAAATTGGGAGTTAGGAACGTGTTCTTGTGTTTGCCTACACAATCTGAGAATGCTGGAAAATTGGGTAGGACTAGATCTTCAGTGCATGTGAGCTGGCATCCATGTATTTTTGAAGGAGTGTGTTATTATCAGTATGGCTGGCATCCATCAGCTGTATTTTTGATGGTGTGTGTTATTATCACTATGGCTGGCATCCATCAGCTGTATTTTTGATGGTGTGTGTTATTATCAGTATGGCTGGCATCCATCAGCTGTATTTTTGATGGTGTGTGTTATTATCACTATGGCTGGCATCCATCAGCTGTATTTTTGATGGAGTGTGTTATTATCAGTATGGCTGGCATCCATCAGCTGTATTTTTGATGGTGTGTGTTATTATCACTATGGCTGGCATCCATCAGCTGTATTTTTGATGGTGTGTGTTATTATCAGTACGGCTGGCATCCATCAGCTGTATTTTTGATGGAGTGTGTTATTATCAGTATGGCTGGCATCCATCAGATGTACTTTTGATGGAGTGTGTTATTATCAGTGTGGCCCTATTTTTCCAGTGGAGCAAACATCACCTTCCCAAATAGCACAGTTGACATGGGATCAGACCAGGTCTGAACTGAAAATAGTGTGTACAGTGAAACCCTGTTAATATGGACTTAACTGTTCCTTGTGGACTTGTGCCTGATGTTGTCTTGCTTGCTCACATGTCAACTCACACACCAACTCACTCATACACCAGCTCACTCACCCAACACCAACCATCTGCTCACTCACTCAACACACCAACCATCCACTCACTCACTCAACACACACACCAGCTCACTCACTCACTCACTCACTCACTCACTCACTCAGGCTGCAATGATGGAACAGCCCTGTCTACTATTAACCTCAGTTATTATCACCGAAGTAGCGTGTTCTCTGGCTTCTTCATTTGGCCTAGGTTAACCTTAAGTTACAAAGACATTAGTGAGTACACACATGCTTGGCTATGTCTCCTCCAGCTAGCATCACCATCTACCTTGGGACCGAACCTTATCCCGGCTAGCTGCCCAATTGTTTGAATGCTCCTGTTTCCATGTGCCCATGGTGAGCGCCTTGTTCACCACTATTGTTGCAGACATCATTATTTGCGGTAATCAAGTGGAGAGTTTGCTGCACCCAAGACTGACCCAGTGCATTAGCAGAGTTGAGGACACCCTGATCTGCAGGAGATAATAGTCGGCTGTTATCGGGAGCGGAATGCAGCCTACACTTCATCCCATCATGCTGGAGCCAGGAATAGCTGCTTTTCTTGTCAGAATCCCAACTATTCTCAGTTATTCACCAGGTCGACAGAATTACATACATATCACTGGTTGATCAAAGTGTATTTAAAAACTAACCACCCGACACGGCAGCTACTTGAAGCTGGTGGTTGATAGAATCTCTAGTTCTAAAGCTACTGCATTCACCTGAAGACCACAGTACTTGAAGGTAGGTGTTGGGGGAATAGCATTGTTCTCAAGGATAGGTTGTTTGCATTTTGAGTCCCGAAAAGTGAATTCATGGTGGTAGTGTGATGTATTTATTGACATGGATATTGGAAATACTTCTCACAGAAAAGGAATTAATATTAAGTAATATTATGTGACTAAATTGTGAAGCAGACATCAGTCCAGATGATTACTTAAAAACATGATCTTGTACATCATCTGAAGTGTTGAAAAGTGACAATATTATTGGATTATTGGTGTATGATACAAATGAGAATGTTTGTATTACACTGTCATGGCCTGTGTCTGTGTATCTCTCCTCTTTGTGCCCCGCGTGTCAGTTGTTTTCAACATGACTTGCTTCTCTTTGTTTAAAACAGCATGAAGACGTTCATATTCTGTACATACTGTTGTCAGACAAGAAAATATAAATTTGACTGACTTCTGCTGAATGTAACTTCTAAGACACTGATTACAACCAGTTGATGTTGTTCTTTGTTTAGAATGTTTGGGGTCATCAGGTGCATATCAGTGTCAGTCTGCCCTTGACTTTGTCAAATGTCAAAGTGAAGGGAAGTTGTCACAGTGGTTTGTCAGTGAGTAGATCTTGGTGAAACGATACATTAATCGCTATTGGGATAACAAATGTTAATATTTCTGATGTTTTATTCTCTTACTACTTGTGATTGTTAATATAAGATTTAAATGATCAACAATTCCTTGAAAATTATGAATAAATTATCAAAAAATATTAAAATGTCAATGTTTCTGCTGCTGAAATATTATGATCAGTACATGTCATATAAGGATAGTGAGTGTATTCTGTTTTTCATTTTCAAGAAATTGATCCCCAGTGCAGGTGATCAACAACAAGTGTCTGTTAAACAAAGGAATGTCAGGGCAGATGTGCCACAAGTTGAGTCTGCTTGGCTGGATTCATCCTTTTGCATGATCTTCAGTGTTTGTTACTATTTAACATGTGGGTTGTGATGAGCTAATCTTACTTGACTGACACGAATGGAACTTAGTTTTATGCACCAGTAACTAAAATTGCACACTGTTAGCATTACTGCCTGTAAAAGTCCAGTTTCCACCCTTGCCAAATTTGGCTGGATTTATGGAGTTACATTTTGGCTGGACTAACGAGTCTATGCACAGTCCAATCAAAGTTGCGTTATGAAATCAACATCCAGTTCATAAACTGCCATGCAGATTTCAGTCGATTGCAAGATTTGCAAAGCATGTGTACCGCCAACTCTGCATCAACAGATATTTTCCCAATCTTTTCATGGTTTTAATCAAGGTGCTTAGATGATTTGATGCAATTCGTGAAGTAAGACCCGTTTTATCACATTATAGATATAGATTATGACCTGATTGCCTTGACTGGGTGCCACCATTTTGTTTGATGCAAATGCAAGCGATATCAGAAGTGGAATTTGATTGGTCAAAAGGAGGGACATAGTAGGGACGTAACTTGAAATAGTTCACTGGTGGCACTTCAATTGAGCCAAGAAATTCCTGCCTTGTTTGGCAAGGTTTGTTCCCACGCTCGATGCTGATTGGCAAGTTAGAAAGTTAACCTTATGTGACCTGCTACAAAGGTGTTCATGCAGAGAGGAATAATATTGGAGTAGAAAATCTGATTTTAAGGAGATTTGGTTTGTGTGCCCCATACCTTTAATGGTGGGTTTTATCAGGGTATGTCTTGTCAGTTTGGGCTTGTGATAATACTGTACTGTTCAAAGGCACGCAGCACCTAAATCGCTCACTGTGCATTGGCACTTGCATACCAGGAAGCTCTAGAGGTTCAAACCAATGCCAGCGAATTGTTCACAATGGCTTCATTGTCTCCTGTCAGTAGAGGCCATCAACCACCAGACGCGGACGGCCTTGAGTCCTCTGATTAGCGAATCAGTTCGTCATTGGTTTCATTTTAAATGACTTAATCAACATGGTGGCGTAATACCTTCCAGTAACAATAAAGGCATTTAGTGACTCCCCCAATTCTTCAAAAGACATTACATGCCATAGAAATCATATGTCTTGTGCTATGATCTGTTTCATTAAAACATTTGGGACGCTTCCTGGTGCCATATTTTCTATGAGAAAATTTCATTCTGTGAGAATCATATGAATCCACTATTCTTGGGTACAGGTTTCGGGAATTGCTATTTTGTATATTGGGCACAGTAAATAACTACGTCGTCTCTCTCCAGGTCGACAAAAAGGAAAACAAAACTCATTTATTATGCACACCCCTCTCCACACAGCAGTATTGTTTTTAGACACAAGTGTGCACAATGAACAAGAAAATATTTAAGGACTGACTGTATATTTTTTCGCTTCATTGAGGTATGAATAAAAAAATCCATGTGCAAACTTTATAAGAATCTGCGTGGCAAGCTTATAATTAGATTAAATATGAAAACATGTTTTATCTAAAATAGTTTAACCAAAAACAGTTGTATTTATCAAAGCACACAAAAAATGACGAGAATGATAAATATTTCAGGTGTAGGAATACATATTGTGGCGTAACATGAATCAGGTGATTGTTTAATTTATGCACATAACTTGACATCCCTACAAAGTCAGTAGCCAATCAATGGAGAGTAGGATCAAAACAAAGTTCATAGGACCTGTCAATCAAGACAAGAGACGAGAAGAACTGCAACAGTCAGACTGTAACAAACAGGGACAAATATGCCCGGGAGATGGCGGCTGTTTCAGATGACATGGTCAGTTACCGCCAGCTTCAAACATAAGTTCCCTGAGAACGGAAAGACACAGTTAGAAAAATGCTAGTTAGGAATGAAACCTGATGACATTAAAGTTGTGGAACCGAGGCAAGTGGGGTTTTCGAAAAAACTGGCGAGCGAGCCTGCACGTTTGCTGTTTCATTCCTTCTCGGCCTTCGGTCTCAAAGGGTTGTTAGGACAATGAATATGCATGAATTCCGCTTAATGTCCTGTGTATGACGATACATGTGAGAAGAAAGTAAATTCCCGCGACTGTAACATATTGGGATTCCCTGACATTCCATAGTAATAAAAGTAGTCTTCTTCGGTGTGCGTGGCTTAATATTTTTCTTTCATTGGGAATGCAATAACACGTGACCAATTCAGCTAATCAGAAAGCAGGAATCACAATGAACACAGCAAAAATTTAATTGCCAGGGACTCCACCAATTTAATGAAAATGAAAAGTGGAAACAAATCTGAAAAGCGCTACCAGTATTTATCTTTTGCCAAATGCAGACTCTCAACAAAACAATTCAGCTAACAATGGGGTGAACTGCAAACAATAGGTTACAAGAGGTTACATTATGAGGCAAGCTTAGCTTCCATGATTGACATGACACAGTGTCCTCTGCACGTCCCAGCCGGGTTCAAACCTAATTGCTGACCATAATGCATTAGGGGCTGGCCACGTGACCCCTTTTGGAAACCATACCATGTGTTACAGATAGACAAAAATCAAACTTTTCAGTGATTTTTGTCGGTCAGTAACCACTTCTACTTCAAGACCAAGGTCGAAAACCCCTAATAGTATGGTATCTGTAGAAAGAGCAGACCCTGGGCAGTAATCTCAATACAGACAAAGAAATGGGAAAAGAAGTAAAAAAAGAAGAAAAGTCCACACACATACATTTAAGCTGGCCAAAGTGTGTGCAGAATGTTTACCCAAGTTCCAAATACATTATTGAGATCCTAACGCATTACCTCATGTGACTGCATACTAGAAACTAGCGATTTGACCTATTTCAAGGGATTCATCAGGGTATATCCGATACCACCCTCATTTTCATTCTTTTTCGACAAATCCCTGGCAGTTCTAAGGGTTCTGAGAATGTTTAGGAGAACCAAAGAATTATCAGAAAATGTGATTAGTACCTACCAGGTTCTTACACGAAAAAAGTCGTTAAACCAAGAAAAAAAGGTCCGAGCTTGTGACTATCTGTGTATTCCCTTGTGTGGATTATGGGGTAGACTATGCCCCGGATAAAGTGACATGGTTAATGCCGTTTTAACATACCCCAACAGCTTTCGATATCAAGGAACTTTGTATCTTGTGTAAACAAGGAATGCAACACGTACCATCTGTGTGAATTACTGTATGTGGAAGATAGAATGCAATTGCCATTTTATCAATATTTTAGCTAGTGGCGTGTAGAAACCATCTTTCACCCTTAAAGTTTTGGCAATATATTTTCAGTTCATTGTGTATTTTTTGTCTGTAATGATAATGATTATAATTTGAAGAAATAAATCTCCATCTAATCTTTACTATTTACTTAAATGAAGGTAATTATGATTAATTTATCAGAAATGTTTGTGCTGAAAGGTTTAACTTTAAAATGTCAAACACTCTGACACAGGAGACAATCTACTTCATTAAAATTTCAGTCAGTCGGAATGAACATCAGTAATTCACAAGAAATTCAATTTCCTATCATCAGTCATTAATTCTCTCGGGATTATGTGCCAGTTTCGTTCTGTCTGGACCACAGATTCTGATAATCAGACAAAATATCTCATAATCTAAATCCTAAATTGACGAGTCAGCACTCCTGCACCGACAGGAGAAAATGCTGTCCTCAAAAGGTCAATGATCCTGCCATCAGGTCATGCTGTGACCCACCCACAGACAAAATGACCTTGGCATTAGGTCAGACTTGGCCAAGCTGACCAGACAATATCCAGCCCCTGGGTAAATATATCCGAGGTTCGTGTGAGGAGCCCCCGTCTGCTGAGCTTTGTGTTGAGATCAGCATTTGTAGAAGGCCATACACTGTTCAGGCTATTATTGATGATTGAGGATATGCAGGATTGACGAGGAAGAGGACGGGTCGCTGCAAGATTCCACACATAATATACTGGGAGGCCAACTATTGACACAGCAGATATTGGCTGGCCTAGTCCAGTTTTGCTGACTCGGGCAAAATCTGTTGACCCGCTAATGTTGTTTTATTTTAAAGATTAAGTAAGAGTTGTAGTTATATGATATACAAATAATTTGATATGTTTCATGAAAGTGATTAATTCTTTGTTTTTATATTTAAGTATTTGCATATTTATTCTGAAAGCCTTTAGATTCCATTTCACTTGGAGTAAAGTTGTTCATATGTAATTACCAATTTATATAGTGTTTCAGTTCTGTATTTGTCTAATTGATCCATTTTACGTGATTTGTGTTTTTTTGTACCAATGTTATTTGAATTAATGAAGAACTTTGTTGCAATTTGTATTTATAACAATTTATTGCCATTTACCCTTTTGCATTGTGAAATATGAATGATCTTTTTTTCCCCTATCAAAACTCGACATTTAAAATTTGCTGTGGTTTACTGGTACTTACAGAAGTGTAAGGTCGTATTAAATGACTTAAATGGTTATGTTTAATTGATTATATTATTTGCTATAATATATGTACATCATGTACATAAATGATTCATCAGTGTACATGTATTATCTTGAAAGTTACAAAAAGCATGATTCCATGCAGGTACTATGTGGATATGTACTATGAGGGAATGAAACAATATCCTTTTTTTATTTTTGAAAACCATGAAGATATATACTCACCGACAAAAGAAACGCGAATACCATACATGTTGGTTAATATATGTAGACTTACTCATATTCAAGAGATATTAGATAGGTTTGCACAAACAAACATACTGGTATGTTGTGTGAACCACCGCTCATGAACACATCCCATGTAATGTCACAGATCCATGACACGAGATGCACCATTTGTCTCGTGCAGGATTAACGTGTAAAGTTTGGAAATCCCGTGCAGCATATTGTGATAAGACTAAGGACTGGTAACACTTGACTGGTTGTTAGTTTTGTCATTAATTGGTACACATTGGCAACATCCCTTCTCAACGTACATACTTCTCTCTATGTTTCTATGGTTCGCATTTCTTTTGGCGGTGGAAGTATATGCTGTGACGATGAGTGCTGTAAACAATTATCTTTGTTCTTCAACATATAGTGATGTTGATGTTTTTCGCAGTGGGCATTGAATACTTATCCTTCTAAAACATCCATGGACATCATGAGCTTGGCCTGTATTGCTGGTCGTATATTTGCTTTGGGTTACACATATCTTACATTTCAAAATGTCTGCATCATTCTGATTAAGATATCTCCCAGGAAATATTTGTAACTGATTGCCACAGTGGATGTTTTTGATAACTCACGAGTTGTTGCAACATTGCCCTCATTCTGGATGGAGGAAAGGTGAATATGTGCATGTATGGCTATCTGACTCATTGGCTTGGGTTAGATGATAGTGATGCACAGATCATATCCTTAGGAATAATATGCATGTTCTTGTTTCATTGAAAGCTTTTCTTGACATTTATTTAGAATCCTGTAACAAATCATTGTTAAGAGTTTCCCCAACTAGTTATATATATATATATATATATATATATATATATATATATATATATATATATATATATATACCCAGTATTGGAATTGAATATGTAATATCTTGAAAAAAGTTATTGATTTAAAAAACAATTCTTGAATAGTTACCAGCCCTTGTGATGAAAATATCCTTCAACACTTTCATTGTAATAGTTTTTGTATAAATCTGAGACCTCGAGATCTGTGTTTGGATATTGTAGACTGCCTTTTTCAGAGCAAGTTCCGTTTCAAGGATGGTTCATTTGAGAGACTACAACCTATGAGGAAATATTGACTGTTCCCAAGTAAAAGGGAGACAGGATAAACATGACAAAATGATAAAAATTATGTCCCACATAATGAAACCCAAACCTTGAAATTAGCTACCTGTGTGCTGTGTTTCATTGAAGCACCTACTTAAATAGAAGCCTGTCTCACACCTTGGTATTAGCAGCCCCATGTCTAACTGTCTGGCCACAGCAGAGCCTAATTTTTACAAAGTGAAAGACAAACTGTGATAAAAGAAAAGTTGCATCAGTGTAAACATTTTGTTGCACAAATGATGGTCGCCTGGCTACCGTCAAACACAAATGGGCAATTCTTAAGACAAGAAGGTGTGTGTATACGCTACACATTCTTGCTCAATGTGTGTGTGTGTTTTAAAGCGACGAATTCTCACTGACAAACCACAGCATTCATGCAAGTTTGTGTAGTTAAACATTCCTTACCAGTTGATCATTGATTTGTGTATTTGTCCCTCCACGCATGCAGTTGGTAATTAAACCAATCCTGGATGAGACTTACATCATCCCTCCAAACCTCCACAATGCCAGATGCATGGAAACTTATTGAAGAGGTGGGTTGTTGGCTGTTTCATATGTTACAGTTTTTTCATTAACATTAGTTGAATGTCAATAGTTTAGCAAGGAAATGTGTGTGTCCTCACTGTCGTGACATACTGGGAATAATTGATTTTGAATCGTCGGTAAATTTGTTTTATGATGTTGGTTGACCATATAGGTAGGGATAGGTAACAAGATCCTGTCTAAACAGGACTTAAAAAACCTGCTGAACCTTTTTTGGAACTTCTCTTTTATTAATGTTAGATAGTGTACGCTGTGTAAATCAGACAGAAATGTAACTGCAATGACGTGATCATTTACGTTTTTTAAAGAACTCTATTTTTCACGTGTTACAGCATGTTAAGTGAATAATGCGGTTTGAGTGAATTGACAGTGTTTTTAAAACAACCAGATTGATACAAAACAGCTGATTGTTGATTGGCACCATTTTTTCCGTTTTTCTTGAAACATGTCTTTAATATGGTTATGGGTAATAAATAGCATAACCCATTCGGTACGAGTGATTACAGAAAATGTCATTTGTGAAATTAATGTTTTTAGTTCCGAGCTTTAATTTCACTTGTGACATACTTTTCATAATCACTCATACTTCGTGGGCTATTCTATAAATCTCTGCCAAATACTTCAAGTCTGATTGCTCAAGCTTGTCACTCTGACAGAAGACGTTTTACAAGACTCCGACTTCTGTGTGATGTCAAGTGATAAAATACAGTAATTTGATCTGTTTTTCCACATTAAATATTCAAAGGTTTTATCGAATGTTACGTTTCAGAAATAAGCATATCGCTGGGATAATGTTAGAATGTTAAGAATGTTTGACAAATAAGTAATGATTGCAGATTTTATGAGCACTTTTGATTGATGTGACTTTGCCAAAAAAGGCAGTCTGACTGATATCTTCATCTGATGGATGGTCTCTGTTGACACTGTATTTATTGGGACTTGGAGAGGTTATATAGTTGGTTTACCTCCGAGGGGAGTGTGTGAGGTGGAGATAGTGAAAGGGACTTGCCCAGAGTTGGTTTAATACAAATACATAAGGCCCCTGCCTCACCCCTACCTCTCCTCTCAGTCTGAACTGTTTAAGATTTTAAAACAGTCGAGTTTGAACATTGTATACTGATGCAGGTTGTGTTAGGGTATAAGTTTTAAACTTAAGCATACTGTAGATAATAATGAAATCAAAAATATGTACATGCCTTAGTTACCAATTTGTGTCATATCTCATAGTGGTCTTTAAATAAACCCTTGTATGAATATAGAGCACAGGAGGGCCCCCTTGAATCCCATGCTCCTTGTAGCAGCCAATGGACCTAGTTGATGGATGTATGACTGACCTGGTTGATTGTGCAGCACCTCGACATTTGACATGTTCCACAGGCAAGGGAGTAAACTGACTATAAAAGTCCAGTTTCCCCCCTTGCCCAAAGAGACTATAATTTTGAGGCTTGATCGTAGCACCACCAGTGGCTGTGTTATGTCCCTTCTTCATCCCTCCTATTGGCCAATCAGATTCCACCTATCATATTACTTGCATTTATTTCAAACAAAATGCCACACCCAGTCAAGATGATCTGATTGATAATCAAGATTTATTTTGTGAAAAAATGGGTCTTCTTCGCAAAGTGCATCATAGTACTTGAGCACCTTGACAAAATGAAAAGATTTGGAAAATATCTGTCGACGCCCAGGTGACAGTACACATGCTTTGCAAATCCTGCAGTCCACTGAAATCTGCACTGCAATTTATGCACAGGGTGTCGATTTTGAATCGAAACATAACTCAATAATTCCAGCCTAGTTTGGAGGTTGTGGGTGGTTTCAGTGTCACCTGGCTGTGACATCAGGCCGTAGGGTTGTGTGTGGTTTCAGTGTCATCTGGCTGTGACATTAGGCCGTGAGGTAGTGGGGAGGTTTCAGTGTCACCTGGTTGTGACATCATGCTGTGAGGTTATGGGAGGTTTCAGTGTCATCTGGCTGTGACATCAGGCCGTAGGGTTGTGTGTGGTTTCAGTGTCATCTGGCTGTGACATCAGGCCATGAGGTAGTGGGGAGGTTTCAGTGTCATCTGGCTGTGACATCATGCCATGAGGTAGTGGGGAGGTTTCAGTGTCATCTGGCTGTGACATCATGCCGTGAGGTTGTGGGGAGGTTTCAGTGTCATCTGGCTGTGACATCATGCTGTGAGGTTATGGGAGGTTTCAGTGTCATCTGGCTGTGACATCATGCCGTGAGGTTGTGGGAGGTTTCAATGTGACATCATGCCGTGAAGTTGTGTGAGGTTTCAGTGTCATCTGGCTGTGACATCATGCTGTGAGGTTGTGGGGGAGGTTTCAGTGTCATCTGGCTGTGACATCATGCTGTGAGGTTGTGGGAGGTTTCAATGTGACATCATGCCGTGAAGTTGTGGGTAGTGTCAGTGTCATCTGGCCGTGACATCATACCCGGGGTGGTTTGTTGATCATGCTGTCAACCCTTGGTTTGTCTTGTCTTGATCAATTTACACTCATCATGATATACGTGGCTAAGACTACTGGTGAAAAAGTCTGTGGACTCAGACACCTAGTTTTAAGGTTGTATTAGTAGCATATATATTTAAGGAGACACATTTAACCAATCCGGTGCCGAGCAGCCAAAGTTGATTAGTTGGCGAGACACATTATATATAGACCAGCACTGACAGCCCTTACATGCATACTCATGTGCGGTGTTCACAACTCGTTGACATTCAAGCCAACTTTCACAGACAATTTGAACTGTTTTTGTAACCTTAAGTGACTAATTTCCAGAATCACATGAGCCAGACAGCTGATCTTGGGAGATAACAGGCAACATTTAGAGAAGACATTTCAATTACAGAGTGTGTTAAATTAACTTATACATCAATAGATGAAAGGTAACGACAATAAAATGTATTATAATAAAATATTCATCTGAACACTTGATTTTAGCTATGTTAAAAAAGCTTAGAAAAAGTATCTGTGGTACGGACTTGTGAAATCTGCTTGTCAATACTCCAGGGGAAACTGTCTTTTCAACGTCTGTCAGTTCGTGTGTTTTTAAAATTAAATTTTAAACAGCTTCAAATCAAATCTGATAGTTGTTTTTGAAAAATGCTTTTCAATAAAAAAACTGCATTTTAATTTTTTATTTTTTGCTTATGAGAAGTTTAGGTTTGAAAAACTGAACAATGGAAATTACCTACAATTAGCACCATAAAATCAGAATGTTTTTGGATTTTTTCATGCCTAAGCTTGTTGTATCCACTTTTCTCTGAGATCAAATCTTTCATATCCAATATGTGTCATCTTAGAGGAATGATAGTGATAGAAATTTGAAGTCATCTGACTATTGACGAAGGAACACCCTTGGACCCTTAATCATGTGAAGCTGCATGGATTCCTAGCTGCTATGTTCAGTTACATACCAGACATAAAACTATTACTGGGGATATACTCTACATGACAGCAAGATTAGTTGGACTTATTGCTCATATTGCGTCATTGTATGATAAATAGCAGACAGCCTATTTAGGATGGGTTTCTGGCGTATACGTATGGAGAGTGAACCGTCAAGGTTCCTGACGGCAGAAAGGGAATTTGGGGATAGAGACAATAAATAAGAGTGGATATATATTTGACATGGAAAACTGTCGGAAAATTTGCGCCATACAAAAGTGACCTCCCCTTCCAGAGTTAAACCTTAAGCTTAAGACTGAAAGTCAGTGAGCACTGACATAAACCAAATGTTCTAAACCAAAATGGAAGGGGGCTCTAAGAAGACAGTATAGTGTTTATCCTAGCTTTTATAAAAAAATGGGCCCATGGACACCTGACTTGAGTTATGTGGGCCATTTAGAAAATAGTGTAGGCCATGTCAAATTGCTGTGATTTGTTAGCTATACAGTACTTAGTAACTAACTATTTCTATCTTCCAATACAGGTAAGGTCAACAATTAGAACACAAAGAAAAGAGAGCAAAATCTATTCAACACATTTATTGAATGTTAAAGATCAATTCATAATGAATTTGTAAACAAATAAAGCAATAAATAATACCCAATTCTCAATGTTCGTTAACTACAACCATAGCAACGAAAGTGTGAAATTGCAAAATGCAACGTGATTGGTTCACTAAAAGAAAGACCAATTGCGATCAGCTTTACAAAGGGCTTCATTTTTTCTCATTACGCTGATTTGTAGGCATCGCACTGTCATTCGTAAGATAGTTTGAAAGTTATTTGCCGAGTTCGAAGTACTCAAATCAATAACAGGTCGCTTCGATGAAGCAAGGTAGTGCTAATTTTGTAAGCAAGGAGTTTGGAGTTTTGCAACAGTTGGCAAGTAAAAATAAACTTGTAATGCATTTTAGATTTATTTTTAATTTTACGAGTGCGCCAACATGACCCGCCTGTACTTTTATAATGCGCCATACAAAACTTCAGTGCGCCAATGGCGCAAGGGTGCGGCCTAGAATGAACACTGACAGTATGTATTAGGAATCCTGAAAGACTCCAGGTTCACCATGACTTCTACTGCTTCCTTCAATGCACTCACTCAATCTGAGCTGTGGTGGTTAGAGTTCTGGATCAATGGGTTTAAGACAGCAAGGTTCCAGTCTATTTTAAGAAAGTGGATTAGTAGTTTTAATTTATCCCTGACCTTTGATGGGTCAAATAAGCTTTATTCTTTAAAACAAATTAATTTAATTCAAAGGCAAGTTTGTAGAATTAAGTTGACAAAACAGATATTGACATATTTGGTAGAAAGTCCAGTTGATAATGACTCTTATTTGACTTGTCTTAAAACAACATTAGAGATTCATAGAATATTGATTCATCACGTAAGCATAGTGACCTTATCAGTTTCAAACAGGAACAGAATCACACAAAGAGCTAAGCGCGTTTGACTTGGAATTCCTTGGAATTCTATCTGCATGGAGTTGAAGGAAGCCAAGCATGTTGACTGGACACTTTTCCTGTTTGACCGATGCAGCTGATGTCAAGAGAACCATGATAACCTCAGTGCCAGAATCTATCTGGCTAGCCGGTGTCTACTGTCAGGATGACACGACGTGATCTCACAACCGATCATTATATGGCATCAGCACATTTCTGAACCCTCTGAAGAATACACAAGCAATCTGGTGATTCTTCTCGAACCAAGCTGCAGTGGCTTGCACTAAATGACCCCCAATTTAATTAGCAGACGTTCGTTTCTGTCTGATTTCACTACCAATGTGTTTCCACCCAGACGGCAAGAAAGCGTGGTCGGTTGGTCAAACAGCGCTGTTGGTACGTCACAGACACAGCGCTGTTGGTACCCCGCATTGTGCATGTTGCATCTTCAGGCAGCGCCTGATATAGCGCTGATTACTCTCCCAATAATGAGATGGCTCAAGAATCAATTGTGGAATCTGCCTGATGTTTAGAGCATGGTCCATCCTGCTAGGACGGTCTGTATTAGCCTTTCTAATCGTTGTTGGTTTATGCTGGGGCTTCCTGCCAAAACAGTGTGTAGACTTTGTGAGTTAGAGTGCATGGGTGCTAGCTACCACTGGCTGGGCTCCAGGTTAGCAAAATTTACCTGATAATATATGTGTCTGCAGCAACAAATTCAATACTGCAGTGGCTGCAATAAACCATGGTCAGATTGTACAGGATTCACATGCTGGAAGGTAGATTTTTACAGTAGGGAGAATATGACATGCTTGAATTTATGGAAATGGCTGCATCTATTGCCTTTGATGCCAAGTACAGAGGCAAAATGGCCCATGCATAGTGATTTTGCAAGAGACAATTGACATTTGAATATTGTCACGATTTTATCAACTTGTGATATGACTTACTTCTGTATCATTGCCGAAATTTGAAAAAGTAAATCTTTAGGACAGTTTGGTTGACCAACAGTGTACAAGAAAATGAACCAGTCTGAAACCTTGCATGCAGGATTGTCCTGAGTTGTGCAATTTTTCGCTGATGACGAGGGACAAAGTAGCATGAAATCATACCATGAGAGGAGCAAAGGTACTGAATTCTGAGTTAAAGGATCACTTGGCCCTGAATTTTTTGGAAATATTTTGCATGAACTTTGAATTCTTGCTTTGACCCGTGAAGAGCAATATGAGAATGTGATGATTCATGCATCTCATCACTAATTATTGCCTCGTGGAGGGTTTGTCACAGGGGTCTGATAGCCAACGACTTTCAATTATGTCATTGCTAGACTAATCAAGAGCTACTGTATCATCAGATGAAGAGTGCTTGAGGTAATCAGATATTTATTTTGTCTATACAGATGAGAAACATCTGGTGAAATTTCCCTGGCGTTAGGAGGTGCTATATTTTTGTTAAATATATCTGATATATGTCTGAATAGTCTGAAAACTTTGAACTGAGAGATATGTTTGGATGTTATCATACACTATTATTGTGATAATTGTAGGTATTCAGTTCGAAGTTGGAAGTGTCAATTTGTTGGGGTCAGCTGTTGCAATACTCTAAGTAATATGTGGTAATGGGTAAAGTACCAAACTGTAGAGTAACTGCAGTTACAGAAACATGGGGATCTATGCTAGAAACAGGGCTTCTGAAACTTATAAAGTGTGTGTTGAACATTTGTGTGTTTGAAGGACAAGACTTTCCCAATCCCTGGGCCCTGCCGAAGTCTAGACATTTTAATTAGTGCCTGTGTGAAACTGAGACAATGTCTGTATAGTTACGGGAATTAATAACTTATAATGTGATTTTTTAATGACTTGAATCCAACTATGACTGCCGTATGACTCCCTTTGACTGATACATTTATATGGAAAATACAGATTGATTGACCATTTCAAAAGAAAGTCTTGCCTCGAACTAAGATTTTGCTCAATCATCTCTTTATGAGGAATATAGTCGAATATGGGAATATAATATCTGTAGACTTGTCTTATTTGCTGCCGCCAGATATTGTTGATGCAACAATAAATTCACTTATGTGCTCCGGAATATTTTAGACAGATCATGTTGTGCTTCAATATATTGTATTCTTATGTTGCTGAACATAGACGCCACGCCACACAAGGATAGTTTCATCAAATTAGCTTTAAGTTTTGTCTACTAATGTTTGACTAGAACTGTATTTTCACCATGTGAATAGTCGTGTAAAATGGACCACAAGGGGCAGTGATAGTCCTCGTGTGTTTGTAGCACTACTGGGAAATGACAAAATTAGGAAACTTCATCGAGAGCTGTCAGAATACCAATTAATGAAATCCATTTCTAGAAAGAAAAATGTCAGAATTACCACATATTACATAATATTCAGTTTCCCCAAAAATGTTATCTTGTGATGAACAAAATATTTTGAAAATAGTCTCCTGAATGTGTAACTGCCATTAGAAAATGATTGTATAAAAAGTATAAGATTTTCGCTTCAGTTCTTGATTTGAGGCTGATGAAACATGAGTTTGCAAAGGTTATATCCACTCAACCCTTTATGACATTAGCTCAACTTTACAGAGAGGAATTATTAACTGTACCGTTTCCTAAGACCAGTCTCAGTGTATCATCTGTTTCATGCGCAATTCCCTGAACAGAATTCATAAATAAATTGCGTTGTTCCCGAGTCTTCAAGCATACTTCCAGACGGCACTTACCGGCATGAGCAGAGGATTATACTTAAAATGTTAAAAAATGCAGACTGTAGTCCAGATTGGATTGAGAGAAAGCTGGAAGTCCAATGTGTCCTCCCCATCCCGCTCCTGAGCCAAGGTGTGGGCTTATCAAAGGCCTTCAGTCTGGTGACCCTCAACCAGGAGCAAGGTGCCTGGCCATAATTAGTGAGCATCACTAGCAGACTGTTGAATAAAACAAAATTGGCGATCGGAGCTTCGGAATTGTCTCCCGCTACAGTAATTTTGGCAAGCTATCAATAATTGTGTTCAGTAAACCCGTCTAGGAGGCTGGCACCAGACAGAATTATGTAAGTATAGGCAGACGATGATGCAGTCAGCATGCAGTGACGATGCGGAGTGGACGTTGCTACATGACTTTTCGCATTCACCATTCCACCTTGTTGGGATTTACATGTATTTCACTGGATTCTGTTTCCTTCTTGTAAAGGTGAGACAGCTATTGTACAAATTTGAAATTATTTCAATCATTATCTGGTATTTTATGAAATATCATTTGATATGAACCGTTGATTCATTATACAAAAGTAACAAATTTATTTTGTCTTGCTCATCTGGCTCAATATGTTTTCTTGTCTGGCTTGTGAGAATATTGAGAATTAGTTACCTCATATGGATTAGTTTGCCAGTTCCGCCAGCCCAGCCTCCCAAAGGATATTTTCATCCTCTTACATAATGGTCTAAAATGACAACTGCGAAGAAGATAACTGAAGGAAAAAGATTTGATAGACGTCCTCTCCTCTTGCCCCAAGCAGAAAGCGTCTTTGAGTATGTCTGCTCACATGACATTTCTTAAAATATCCAGTATTTAGCGGTGAAATGTCGTAGTGGACGGGCATCGCCTGGCCTGTCATGTAATCAACTGTGCTGCAAAGCCAGACAGCAATACTATGCTGTGTTTAAATATTTTGATAGAATGTCTGCATTTTATTACGGCTAATTAAGTGGTTGTCTAATCGATGTCTGGGTTGAGTTACATGTAGCAATTTTATGAGAATGTTCAAGCTTTTTACAGCACATTGTGTTGCATGTGATTTTAAAATAACAACATATTTGGCAGAAATAGTTGAAAGAAATATGCAGGTTTTTTAAGAAATGTACAAACTTCAAAAATGTTGTTTGATAAATGTTTAAGTGAAATTAAGGTTTGATTGTGACTTGTAATGTAAACTGAGAAACCGATATGATGGATATTGTCACGGAATGTGTGAGATGATGTGTAACAGACTCCAAGCATTACATTGTGTGAGTAGATAATGAGTACCAAGTGTCTGGTGGGATCTTTTGAGCTACTAACCATCAATTTATGAGGAAACCAGGGCAAGCGTCCTTGCAAACACAATTGTCTTCCAACAAGTCTCATGTTTCCATGTCATTTTATTGACAAGAACTTGCTTTGGTGTCCCAACAGTCCAAGTTCTATGCGATATTTGGCGTATCTGGTGGTGGTCTAATTGTGTGTTATGTCTTTTTTAAACCGCAGACCTCACTTGATGGTGGTGATGGTCGCAGCAGCATTGATGATGTAATATGGCTGGAATGATGCTAAACGTTCTCTTGAAAGAACATTCCCTCACTCACCCTGTATCTGTAAAATTAATTTGCAAGTCCATACCCCTTTTAAGATATGGACCTGCCCATCAGTAGAAATGTTTCAACTCGATCAAGATGCTTTCGATAATTTCAGTGTACTGACCTCGAGATCATTTTATTTGTCAAACCCCGGTATCTTACAATACTTAAATATGAACAGGAAGGCCTATCCTGATGTATCTCGCCCAACTTCTTGCCATAAAGGAAGTGTTTATTCCACGCTTTGCCTCTAATTTACTGCATGTATGTGTGCGATAACAACCGTATCTCTCAAGTGGATATTGGCAGTCACAATGCATAGCAACCATGGTTATTGATGTTTATTAGCTCTGTATGTCTGAAATTTGCATTTATCTATCTGTAGGTGGAATGTTTGATCATCCCATAGAGAATACTGCCCGAAGAATCTGCTGAATGTGCATTTTTCTTTTCCTGCACGTTTTGCTTTTGCCAAGTCATCTCGTGGAGGAGGTCATTTGAAAGATTACGATATGATGCTGTGATTATGTCTTTAGGTTTAGATTTGATAACTGAAGGAGGTTTCTGGTTTGATGTAAACTGTGTCCTTGTTTGTTGATGTGAGGATACATACATTGGTGTGTATTGAAGGAGGAATGTGGATGGAGATGGCAACAGTTAATCCTTCTTCAGTATCAACCCTGGATTGCTGATTACAGCATTAATAGAATTGCAGAATAGCTTTTAGTATTTTATGTTTTAGGATTCTTTTGTCTAGATTGCGGTGGCCACGCATCATTGGCTCGTCCTTGTGTGAAGTCATGGTTCATTTTGAAGTCCCCATCCTCCATGTTTAATAAGGAACAAATATTACATGAGCAGTGTCAAATGCTAGAGGTGTCCTGAAGATTTCTGCTGTAGTATTTTAATCCAGGGACCACTTACATATTTTTTCTTCAACATTATGTAATGTTTATTTGTTCGTCATTTAACGTCTGAAACATCAATTATCCAGCTTCCATATTTGGTGTTGTGCGCACTTGATTATAATGCTCACCCCTCATTGTTGGGTACAAGTATTGGGATATTGATTCTATATTTCGTCAAGAACTACCTTGTATTACTGCAGGGGAACAAACAGGAGTAACAGACTTGGTCAATGAAAATGAGAATTTTGAAATAAAACATCTCTGGAAATGGTGATTTACAATTTAGATTGTATTTCCTGTTATGCTGGTATTATTGTGTATGCAGAGATTAAGATTATTGCATGTAAGGCGACATTTTTTTATTTCTTGGTTTACGGATTTCAAACTCGTTTCAAAAATGAGGTAGGCAAATTAAAAAACAACAACCAAAAAACCTTTCGAATTGTTTTTTTACCCTCCTTTTATCCTAAAAAAGTTAGGTAGGCATATAAAAATATATTCTGGAGTAACAAAAGTAAAAAACAACTAAATTTTTCAATAACATTTTATTATATCCCTGGCACTCAGCTTGTGCACAAATGGCAAATAGAACAATATTCATGTCATGGTGAAATGCATGAAAGACGCCGCCATTTTGGCAGCATGGGTGACGATGAAACTGTTCACAAATTTCGCTTTGTGTTGACACCCTTTGATGTTATTACATTAGGATCGCAGCAAGAAATATCAGAGTGACTACCCTTTGCTTTACACTCTACGAGGAAACAAAATCTTTTTTTTGTTTGAACTTGAGTAATATTTATTTTTATTTTTTTAAACATTTGGACAGGATGGTGCATCCGTAAACCAAGAAATAAAAAAAATGTTGCCTAATTTTGTTTTGTAAACTAATCCAGAAATTGCAGTCAGCTGTACACAATTTTCTCCCAATCTGCCAGTGATTCAATTAAAAAATATTATAAATGAAAAGAATTTTAATGCAGTGATTGGAAGAAATTGTATCTGAAACTACTTGTCCTATATATTTAAAAACACTTTAGCATAGTTCTTTACTATATTGCCTGGGACATTTTGACAAGTTACAGTTTGCAGCTATTTTGATTGCACAAACAATATATTACCAAAATTAATGTGAACAATATTGGATGAAATTAAAATATATTAGATAACAAAGGTAGGGCCAGATATGCAATGAACACTTTTTTAACCAGATAATGTGATAGTACAGATATTGGTGTCTACTCAGATCTATGGCAGATTCCACAAATCTTGACCTTTCATAAGGGTAATATGATATTTTATGGACCCAAGAAAATGATATTGATCGTCAATAATTGTTGTATTTGATAATATTTGATAATAAAAAAAACCCCATGAATATTTCAAATTCAACAATAATTGAATCAGATGTTAGAGGACGTCACAGGAGATAATGCACAACAAGCCTTGTGTTATGCTCTCTGATTAGCTGATAATATTTCTCTCATTGAGTCCATGGCTTAATCACTCAGGGCAATACCATGTTTAATCGCTGGCAGGGTGGGTCTCAGGGCAATAAAACTGTGTTTTAAGGAAGGTCATGTTACCCTTTCTCGACCAATGAAAATACAAAAATAATGATTTATGTAAATGTAATAATAAACTCTGGCACACAGATGTTGTTACTCCGTGCAGAGTTGCCTCATAGCCATGTCAGAATGTTCAAATCCCAGCTTCACCATGATGTTTCTGGGTTTGACAGAACCATATCTGTGTTAATGGCTTTCACCAAAGTGGTAAACATCTTAAGATCTGCAACATTTGTGCTTCCCCACCACACTTAAAAGCTGATACGAAATGTTGGAGCATAAAGTGTAGGGTGTTACGCCCAACCCTACTCACTCACTCACTCACTCACTCACTCACTCACTCACTCACTCACTCACTCACTCACTCACTCACTCACTCACCCACTCACCCACTCACTCACCCACTCACCCACTCACCCACTCACTCACCCACCCACCCACCCACCCACCCACCCACCCACCCACTCAGGGACCAGGCACTGTCATTTTAGGCATTATAGGCTAACAGTAAATGCAGCCTTGCATACAGCGGGAATACAAGAGCCTTTTCTTGAATGTAATGTTGAATTTAGTTAGTCTGTCGTTATGAAAGGTTGCATTGTACTTAAGTTGGAGAGGGGCTTTGAAGCGATCTGAATAAGCACTGCCACAAGGATAGAATACTAAGTCCATCATCGTCCTACCCTCATCAGTCACTAAGGACTTACTGTTACATCTTTACAGTTGGGAGTGATGTACCGAAAGGAGACTGAGACGGTCTGGCCTGTAATATTCAGTAATGGGGATTATGCAGAAGAGATTAGACTGTCTCATAGGCTGTTATTTATTATCCACATATTTCCATAGGATTAGAGTGTCAGGGTAATTTTGGCCACAGTTGCAGAGCTTCATGTTAAGTACTTGCACAATAATATATGACTATGTATATCATTGCTGTCTCATTTGAGCACAAAGGACATTTTGTTGTTGATCATTTTAACATTTAAGATTCGTCCTTGCAAAACTGCTTTATGTTAGTGCTGTTTTATTTATAATTTTTATAAATTTATATGAACTATGCATTATTTGTATTATTTAATGACTAGACATCTGTGAACATTTATTTCTATCTTGGGTTTCGCAACAGAATTTCTTTGTGAGGTTTGTTGGAGAAAATGTAATATCGTAGAACATTATTTATTATTTAGTCACATTCACAATTGTGTGAAGTTGTTGATTTTGTGAAATGCTTGTACAGGGCGTCTGAAAGGTGGTCAGACTCTGTGACTTGATTGATTGCATGTCATTGTATGCAAACCTCATGGGGTGTTGCACATGATATCAATCACTGGTATAACTGGTCTAGACTCGGGTATTTGCACACCACCAACATGTAGCTGGAATATTTACAGGAAACCAAACTGTAATCTGTGTGAGAGTACCGACTATGTACTCAGCCACTGATTTTGAATAACAGCTAGTCATCTGCTATTTCTGCTGGCCACAGGTAAAATACTGTCAGTTAGGTTGATCTTAACACTTTAATGTGAAGAACATGTTCTGATCGAAAAAATGGGGTAGCCCTGGGTCAATAACAATCCTTGTAACCCCAGCCAATAATCTTTCTGGAAACACCATTGTTTCTGAAGGGGATATAATCCTGCTGGGCAATAGCTGTGGTCTGGATGTGACATGGATCAGTTCAGTCAGATGCCAATGCCCTGAGACCTTGGTCGAGGTGATATCACGTCTTGTACACCAAGTGACAGACTATGGTGCCAGACTGATATCACGTCTTGTACACACAGACCATGGTGCCAGACTGATATCACGTCTTGTACACACATGACAGAGCATGGTGCCAGACTGATATCACGTCTTGTACACACAGACCATGGTGCAAGACTGATATCATATCTTGTACACACAGACCATGGTGCCAGACTGATATCACATCTTGTACACACATGACAGACCATGGTGCTGGACTGATATCATGTCTTGTACACACAGACCATGGTGCCATACTGATATCACATCTTGTACACACATGACAGACCATGGGGCCCGACTGATATCATGTCTTGTACACACAGACCATGGTGCCAGACTGATATATCCGAAACCTATGATTCTTAATTCAAATTACTGATTATGTCTAGATTTGGCAGCACCAAATGGTGTTCATGTTCACACAACCTGCCCGACTTTGCCTTTCCTCCCACAAGCTGAAACATGTGGTGTTACTGAAATATTGTTCTGGAGCTGCATGGAGGTGAAACTCACCCATTCCAGTCCAGATCTCGACCTCCGAGTGCCCTTTGCGAAGGAGACTGTTAACTACTACATTGATGGGCATAAACAAATGGTACTGACAAGGAAGTTTTTGAATGATCTGATTTAAATTTGCTTGGACTGCCTACTTCTTACTACTTAGTTGTATCTTCCCTTTTCCCCTCTTCCCTTCCCTTCCGCCCTTCCCTTCCCTTCCCCTTTCCCGGACTCTGTAGTTCCCTGACTTGATAGTCCCCTTCCCCGGACTCTGTAGTTCCCTGACTTGATAGTCCCCTTCCCCGGACTCTGTAGTTCCCTGACTTGATAGTCCCCTTCCCCGGACTCTGTAGTTCCCGGACTCTGTAGTTCCCTGACTTGATAGTCCCCTTCCCCGGACTCTGTAGTTCCCTGACTTGATAGTCCCCTTCCCCGGACTCTGTAGTTCCCTGACTTGATAGTCCCCTTCCCTGGACTCTGTAGTTCCTGGACTTGATAGTCCCATTCCCCGGACTCTGTAGTTCCTGGACTTGATAGTCCCCTTCCCCGGACTCTGTAGTTCCCTGACTTGATAGTCCCCTTCCCCGGACTCTGTAGTTCCTGGACTTGATAGTCCCCTTCTCCGGACTCTGTAGTTCCTGGACTTGATAGTCCCCTTCTCCGGACTCTGTAGTTCCCTGACTCTGTACTCCCCCTTCAAGAATCCCAGTATTGATCAGATTTCATCTTTTAAAGGTTAAACAGGTTTTTTCCAACTTGACTATCTTTAGCATTAACATTCTTTGATCTTTGAAAAAGAATATGATAACTAGTCATGTCTATGTGTATTATTTCACCATTTGCATTTCAAGCACAAATCTTAATACATAGGTCCATATGTAGTCTTACATCAGAAGCCAACTAATGAGCAGGGACACTTCTGTGTCATGTTGTCTTGAAAATGTCACAGCTATATATGTCTACATCATAGCTTTATCTGCTTCCATTCTTCCAGCTCTGATATTGTTATAGTTTACTTCAGAATCTCATTTATCTTCAGGTATGTGGAAGAACATGTTCAGAAAACAGGGGTTGCCATAGAGACGCAAGGATTCACATTCATTACAAGTGGTCGCAAAAGAGAATCTCTCACGGTGAGAATGTTTGTCACTTTCAATGCTGAGGTATTTTGGTATTACGTAATTTGCTTTCCTGAAGGACATCAGTATCAGTAAGCGTTTGGCCTACCGGCTTACTGTACTCTGGTGGCCTAGTCATCTAAAGCGCAGCAATTCGCTGTGCAGAGTTGCATCCCTTACACATGCCAGCCACCTGTGATTTTGGGTTCCAATCTCAGTTCGCCACAATGATGTTTCTAGGTTTGTCAGCACCATGCCCCTGCTTGTGGCTTTCACCACAATGGTAAATGTCTGGGACCTGTATACGGGCTTTCCTGCCATATTAAGCTGACACCATGATATAACTGGAATACTTTTCCGCAGTGTTCAACCCAATCCACTCACCCACTGGTTTACATGTGTTTGTGATATTCTGTTGTCTCCACTCTGAATGAGTGAGTGACGCCATGTTTTATGCCACACTCAGCAATATTTCCACCTTATCATGTTGGCCTGACAATGTACTAACATGGCCCAGATAGCTGGTGGTAAATATCGTCACCTCCCAGGGACCTGTTTTGACCAAGAATCCCTCAGGGGCAACTGGATATGAACTGGTACTATTTGAACACTTTAAGGTATATTACTTTAATGTTGTTTAATGCATCACTGGGGAATATTCCTGCTATATGACAGTGGCCTGTAAATATTCTAGTCTGTACCAGACAATCCAGTGATTGATACAATGAGCAATGATCCACTGTCGGGACATGATGACGGCTGATCCATTAAAATCTTCTTTTACATCCAATATGGGTTGCTGGGGACCAATTCTAACCCAGAATGCCCATGGATACAGCAATTGCATGAATGAGCTTGCTTCAACACATGGGTGGTTTAAGCTAAGTGGTTCAGACATTCATTCAGCATGCTGAACACTTGCGTCCCAGTTGCCACATGGGTATCTGTGGAGCCCAGGAGCCAGGAGCCCATTCTCAGTGTCCCCTGTCCTCGTATGGCTGGATTGCTGTTAAACATGGAGTAATACCTCTCTCACTCGCCTTTAGTTCAGCCTGAGATTAGCAGGTACTTCACATGGTGTTGAGCGGTCTGTCACACAATGATTTGATGTCTGTATAAAAACTCCCTTATGGATGATGATTACTGGCCAGGTTTGTTAATATTGAGCAGACTAAATATATCATGATACTGATTCTTGTTTGATAGCACCAAAGAATGCACAATTCTATAAGGCAATAATTGTTAGTTTTAATGATAATTTCCAGATTATATGAAAAGTAAGAATATGTTGTCCCCATAAGGAACTGACATCCTTACCATCTGCTTATCTAGCCTTGCCTATTATGAGGATAGAATTATTTTACACCCATGGACTTATCATTTAGTACAGCCTTGGAGCAAGGCTAGATAGCACCATACCCCATGCTCTTGGGTTTCACCAAAATGGTAAATTTCATAAGACCTGCATCACTCCGGGCTGTTTTTAATTGTCATGCCATGATACTTTCAACATATTCAGCTACAATTTTAGAGATTTTCTGTAGTCCGAGTGTGAATACAGGTCAAGTGACCATTTGCCTGTGAGATTGATTGGCTGGGTCTTGTATACAAAGGGCCAAGGCACCCGTTTTGCTCCAAAGTAGAGGGGCTTTATTTTCAGGAATCACAGTCTGGAACACTGGTGATTGATGATAGCTGTGTAGGTGGCCCATCACCTGGGACTATGATTTGCCTGGTATACAAGACTTAGAGCCTTTGGACTACGTCTTCCCAGAACATAGTCTATAATTACAGAAGTTCAAATTTGGCTTTGTGTGCCCTGTAGTCTAGGGTGCCACAATTTCTTTTTTGAGAGTTGAATCCCTGTGACTTGCCTCATTCACACAATGATGACGTGGCATGATATAGCTAAAATACCTAATCAGTTAACCCAACTCACTCGTGGTGGTGATAGCGTCCGCCCGGAGTGAGGAAGGTCCGGGGACGTCAATACCCTGGCCACGTCATACCAAAAGACGTTAAAAGATGGTATTTGTTGTTACCTTGTCTGGCGCTCGGCACTAAGGGGCTAAAACAAGGACTGGTCGGCTACAAGTCAGTATACTGTGTCTGAGTGGGGAATTCATGTTAAAATGCTGCATGGTATCTCAGTGGGCAAGCACTATAAATCGGCCTCAGTCCAGACTAGTACAAGCAGCCACACACACATGCATGCACGTCGCTATATAAGCTGAATAATCTTGGACGCGAGGTTAAACCCCATTTCATTTCACCTGTCGGCGCACAACCGTTTTTCCTCTCCAAGTTGATATTGAGGTTAAGGGGGTTGACAAGTATGTTTCTAATACCATGCTGAAAGAATTTAGAAAAAGGTGGGTTGTTAACTTGGAGAGAATATTTTGTCAAGAAAACATTTGAATATGTAACATCCTGTCTTGCTTTCTTTGTTGCACTGTGTTCAAAGAAAGGCCACATAGTTTTTGTTGTCTACAGATGTTTACTGTCCCAATTATCTTGGGTTGATTGAAAAAAAATTTATAAAAGAAATTGTGTGGCTGAGTTTTAAAAACCTTTTTTTTTTCACTTTAAGTACTTTGAGATCGTGGGATAAAATAAACGTTTGGACTTTTTGAACACGTAGTTAGGTATTTTCTGAATAGTAACGTGTGTGTATGTGCTGCTGAGAAGGTTTTCTTAGAGGTTCGTAGTGGCCAGAGATGATCAATTATTATTTAAAAAGATAGGCATTTAAGTTTGATTTTTGTAGATGTATCGTTTTTCTAATGGAGCAGACATGGCAGGATTGGGCATGTACAATTTTTTCAAAATATTTTCATATTTCTCTTGGTGGATTTTTTATTTGGTCAGTTGAGTCCATAAACCGAAAAATTACTGTAGTGTTGCCTTGGACGTGTCTGAGTGAGGAGTGTCGCAGTGTTTCCTGTCTAGCTTCCTAGACCTGTGAAGTGTGCCAGTGTTTCAGCTCGGCCCACACCTGCCTGTTGGTGCACTCACTCACCTCAGGAGCACATCCATCTTGTCGAGGCCTCTGCTGGCCAAGTGCACCAGCCTCAAGGCAAAGGTCACCACTCGTCATCATGTGTGTTACGTTTGTGCTTTTTCTTGTTGCAATTGATAGCAACTTGTTTGAGTTTATGTGCTTGCTTGGTCATGATTAGAATAATGATAGATATATTATTCATGTTTGTGGTTTCTCGTTTGTATTGCTAGTGTGTGGGGGATTATTTTATTATCTATAATATATCGCAACAATTATCATTTTTGTGATATCCTACTCACTCACTCACTCACTCACTCACTCACTCACTCACTCACTCACTCACTCACTCACTCACTCACTCACTCACACACACACACACACACACACACACACACACACTACCTCACTCACACACTTACACACACTACCTCACTCACACACTCACACACTCACATGAAGTAGTGTCAGATTAGGCTTCTTCGTTGAACGGGGAAGGGAGGTAGAAGACTGCAGAATAGTAGGGGTAGTAAAATTGATTGGCAATATTGTACCATCCCCATTCTCTATACTGTGGAGCTACCCTAACAATATTGCCCCCATCCTCAATACTGAGACACTGAGGTTCACGACACTACTTCAAGGCCAGTTTGCCCATGATAAAATATTTAATACAATGCACATAAACGACATGTATACAATGTCATGACCCATATGTTTTCCAGACATGTAAATGAGAGTCACACCTTGTTTTGGAAGCTGAAGTACTGAGCATTCAATACATTCACAAGACACTCCCAGGAGCAATCCAATGGTACTCTCCTGCAGAAATCCTCTGTCTGCTTGGAAGTGTTTGGGACATGATGTAGAGGTTGAGACTTGTGTGAGGTCCCCACAAGATGCTGCACCAGGAGTGTTCTCCTGATCATGACACATCACAAACATCATCCAGTCTTGGGGATGGGGGTGTCCAATATGTTTAGAAAGGCATTAACATGTGCACTTACTCAGCTTTGGAGCTTCGTTCAAGGTGCTCTGCTCATAATTTGCCTGTTGTGTATGTGGATGTCCATCCCTAGCTTGTGCAGCCATGCAGAAAGGTGAGAGAGGGGGATTATTGGCTTATGTCCTTGGTGATATTTCTGGTCAGATTGTATTAAAATGAGTTTACTGGCTGCCTACTTGAGAGGTTTGTCCTGTGCAGTCCTTGTTGTTGGAAGGTTTGTTATGCAGAGGGGGAATATTGGTTTCCATCCTTGGCGATATTTCTGGTCAGATTCATGTCTGTTCTGGACATTGAATGTTGAAAGGTATACATGTCACACCTTCTTGTTTAAAGGTATTCTGATACTTTTTCAAGTCATGCAGCATTATGCAGTGTGCAGCAAAATTTGCAATGGTTAATGATATTCATGCGCCTGCCCGTAGGCCCGTGGCAGGTAGATTTGTGTCGGGGCCGTAGTTTCAACGTTGTATAGGTCCTTATGGCCTGCAGTAAATTTAGATGTTGATTTATTTGTGACAGTAAACTGCAGTGTTTGACATGAGGGCCTGAAGAGTTTAGTCAGGGCCTGCAGCTTCTAAAGTCTGTGGGTCCTGATGGCAGCCTGGCAACCCCTTTTGTTCAAACACTGTTCTGTAGAAATGATGAAAATGGAGATTGGCATCATACCTGACTCTTGGTTTCGCTGATGTAGCTAAAGTCCGCATCACTTCAAGCTCTCTTCCCAAGTATGTATGCAAGGAAATGTGTTGTGCCATTATTTTATTGTCTGAGGTATTACAAAATGAGACATTTACTGACTCCATAATGAAAAGCTGCTCCAACTATTTGTAGTCAGTGACTTGTAAAACCAGTCAGAACAGCGTGAACTTTGCAGATTCTATGTCCAAACAATTACTTGGGCCTATAAACATTCTGGCAGTCAGTTTTACCAATGTTAGCACCAACTCTTCCTAATTCTATCTTGTCCAGGCTTGGTTATTTACAGCCCACTGTGAATATTACTCAGACATGAAACATCCACTAGCCCATGCATATGCGACATTAAACAGCATGATATTAAAGACATGTTATTGACTAAGAACATTTGTTGGGACTTCATTAGCAATTTTGATTTGTCACTACTGACAGTTGCAGGCACTATGATTGGTTAATTTTATATTTTTCTCACTATGCATTGTATATTTTACAAGACACTTGTTTTTAAATGGACTGAAGTTTTGTCAGTGATTTGAGAAATTGTTTCGTACAAGATCTCAAAATTGGAAGTCTGTATCAAATGCAGTGAAATGGAAATTTTATCCAGTAGGTATTATATTTTTGAGTTGTGACAATAGAAACAGGATTCACAACAAGCATTGGAAAATATATCCTGTTAGAGAAATGAGCCTGGACTTTGGCCTGATAAGTTAATAACCATTTATTATCTGCTTGAACTGAATAGGATGTGAACTTGTCAAACTGATGTTAGGACTTAATGCATGGGTTAAAAACAAATTCCGCCGACATACCGATTTTGAAAACAGGTGGCCAGATTTGCCGTTACATAACTCTTTATCCTTCCTTGTCTAACTCTTTATCCTTTCTTGTCTGGGCCATTCTGACTTGAAAGGATCGAAAATTTATTTCAAATACCGTATTTGACGTAATAAGCGCCCCGCTCTAATAAGCGCCCATGGAGATATTTGCTAATATATTGGCCAGTGAACAATCCTAATTAGCACCCCTTCCAATTGATCAATGTACACAAGACTTATTTATTTGCGTATAATATGCACCCATGTGTTATATGCACACTTAATTATGGGCAATTAAATTCTGGAAAAATATATCTGTCGAACATAAACATTTCAGGCTGTCAGCATAAACCACAAAATTTATCTTTTAACTCGTTTGTTTTCACTAAAATAATATTCTAATAAGAGCCCCCTATTTCTAATTTTGAGAGCGCCCTGGGCGCTTATTACGTCGAATACGGTATGTTCCCGGCACCACATGCTTGTGAGAGAAATGAGAAAACGGTGGTTATCATGTGGTACTACCTGATTGTATGTCATCATGCCCAGACTGCTGGGATCAGGGCTGGCGCTGGGAAACACTGGTCTGCCTCACCCACACTCAATTAGTTACAAGTTGCCATGATATTGCTGGAATATCTACGATACAAGGCATAACACAATATTTACTCACTCACTCACTCACCACTCCCTTCTTGGATCAAAGTTCAGGTTGTCCCGCCCAGGATCTGATACCATTGCAGACAGTATTGAATATCTTCGGTTGGTTACTGGCTTACATTTTTGGCAATTACAGTATATTATTAACATACATTCTGTTGTAAGGGTTATCAAGGAATGTCATTCCTGTGATGTGATGTTTAATTTCACTCCGTTTCCAGCAGTCATTCCTTCTCCATCCTGTTATAGTACCAGCAGCTTCATCTCCCTCTTCTCGTGTTGTTTGCCAGATGTCAGTGACACCTGGATTAATCAGTGTCCTTGTGCCCATGACATAAACCAAACCTGAACCACTGATTGATTAAATACATCACAATAAAAGAGACAAGATATGTTTTCTTTTGAATGAAATTAAAAAGTTATGATAAGAAAATTTAACATAGCTCAAGATGTTATGTTTGTGTATGTATCTACTTGGGTTCTCTTCCCACAAACTGACACACCGTGGTATAACTGAAATACTACTCACAGCCAACCTCTCACTCTGAATGGTTCTTGTGCATCCTCATATGTGTATATATATCATGGTATAAGTGCATTTGAGCAGTTATAAATTGGAAAGTGTGCTATACAAATTAATAACAAGTTAACACTGCAAGATTCTGAAAGTAGCAATCAGCTCAAGTCTGATAGGTTTTGTATGTCTATATTTTTGATGATGGTTGAAACCAGAGAAGTAACAGAGCAATATGGCTGCATCATGACACGATTGCTGAACAGTTTTCTGTGTCAAGCTTGAATTTGCATGAGGCATTTCCAGATTGCAAGTTATGGCACTTTTAACAAAAAAAAAACCATTATAAAATTTATTTCTTTTTGTTTCCAGGGGAATGCTACCCTCCATCTGTACCCTCATTTTGATCCTCTCCGAGAGATTGACGGTGAGAATTTTGTTTTTGTAGCCCTGTTCATTGCAGTATTTTGACTAGCATTCAGTGGAACCTTGTTTGTCCAGAAACCCTGCTACCAGGATAATAACTGTTGGATACATCTGCCAACATACAAAGGACAATGTTCTTGAACAATGGCTTGTTAATGGGAGACCTAGAAAACATGTTTCTCTAAAAATGAATTGTTAAGTTAGAACTAATAGCAGTATGTCACAGCTAGTCTCTTGATAATGTTTAGTTTTATGAAGGTAAGTATTTTGCTGAGTCGTCAAATATTCACTTTTGGTTGGGTAGACGTCTCTCTTCAGGCCGGACTATTGATAACCGTCTGTTGGATGGGCAGCACAGCCATCTGTTATGTTAGGCGAGATGTCGAGTAACATATGTTACCATTTGACAACATCAATTTTATGGACCGTTATTTCCTGGACCCATCAGTTTGTGAAGCCTGATTAAAATTTCAAAGATACGGTGAAAAAAAGATTCCAGGAAAATTTTACTGTGGAGGGCTTGTAAGCAGACATATAAATTCAATTTTCTGTTCGTTTTGCGTCTAAATTATTGATTAGGCCCTGTCTGTTTGCTCTCCTTCACCTTTTTACAGTTAAAGAACAGGCTGTCGGCTCCCCATATATTAATGCTATTCTGGCTAAGCTTAGTAATGTCTAGATGGGAGAGCTTCAGCTGCCCACGGGCTGGTTTTAGACCACGACTACACAAGGAACCCCAGCCAGATTTATGGACAAATTCCCCCAGCTTGTGAAGACAACTATGTTGGTGTCTGGGTCAGAATAGGTTGTGCTTGTTGTACAAGCAGTCTAAAATAGAAACCAGATAGTCAGTTTGTGTTACTGGCTGATTGTGTCATCGTATCCTGATGGCGTGGCTAGTTGTGCATACTTTCAGTCACTGGTTTGACTGGTCCACACTTGTGTATTCACAGGTTGCCTTGATGTAGCTGGAATATTGCTGACTGTAGTGTTAAATAACATCCAATCACACTCACAATGCCAACTTGCATTGTATTTGAAGGGACACGTGGACACAATTTTATATTTTAACCCTACATACATTTTCTATTTGTTTCTCAAATCTGGTAATTTTTGCAATTGATTGTGTCAAAGGAAGGCAATTATAATCATTTTAGATTAGCAGCTGACTATATGCTGGTAGTCATCCCCACATGATGCAGGGTGTGATAGAGCATAACACTAACAGGAGCAGACATGCTGAGCCTAATCATACCAGTCCATAATTCTCTCGAGACTAGTCGATTGGTAGCACAACTGCATATGTTCCCTGGCCACTAGTCATCACTAGTGGCCAAGTCAGATCCAGGGTTAAAAGGTGGTAAGTTCGAGAAATAAAGAGAAACCCTACTTTTCTAGTTTGATAATATTAGGGAGGTGTCTTGTGATGGCATAACTGTCACTTTGACCCCTTGGTCCGATGTTGTCCCGAGCCCTGGTTGCCGTCAACAGTGAGGAGGTGGTGACTAGTGGATCATTCTTCTCATTGTGTCATCATACCCTGTGTTACCCTGTCCCCAACGATGTGGGTCATGTCTTGTGCTGTCAACCACTGGTGGTATGGCCCAGAATCAAATATCAAGTCAACCTTGTAATAACTGGAATATTGCTGACTGCAGCACAAACATTTTCTGACAAATAGCCTTTACAACAACAATGCTGCTGATTGTGTAGGGTATAATTATGTTGGATCTGAAACATGGTGTTACGCACTCACAAGTCCTTCACTGTTGCGAAGGAAAATCCATATTGTGTTGATCTGACTCCCACCAACAATATGTCCAACTACTGCTTCACAGAGGATTCAGCAAACAGGTTACCTTATGTGCAGTTCATTTAGATAGCCATGAATTGTCATGTCAAGGCATCATTGTTGGAGCTTTGTGTACATGTGAAAATTCACTTTTTTGAATTGGGGGACAAATCTGCATAGCTCTTATGGCCTGTAGTTCTTGTGAGACCCAACCAGGGCTAGCCCATTAGGAGACAAATGGATGGGCCATTTGGGATTACATAAACAGTGTAGTTATTTTGGGTTGTATGTCATTTTTGGCCATTTCTGCATTATCATCCTGAAATTTAATATACGCCAAGTATGTGGTTTGGGGAATGACATATGTCTTTGATTTTCACATACCTCTGTTTTTCTGGTCTTACAAGCTGCTGTGATGTGACTTGAATATTGCTGACAGCATTTTGCACCATCCTTCGCATGCCCTGGCGGAGGTGTTCACTTCATGATCCTGATCTGTGGACCTTTGACAACTACCAGAAGAAGCTGCCTTATGTTGATCCACACAGGCCAAATGTCTGCAGCATATCCACATGGGATAAATGTCTTGCATTAGGAGTGTTTAGTTTCCAGTTGATTAGGCATGAAGCTTGCACTTCTTGAGAGCTACATCTCAGACATCAGAGGGAGGTGGAGGCAAGATGAAGGATTCCAACTACCCTAATTCTGTGAAGATTTGACATTACATTTCATCCTTGTGATGATAGATGTCACTGGAAAGTTGCCAAATAACTCATTGAGTTATCAAAGAAAATGAAATCATGTAACAGTATAAAGCTCCAGTAGTTATATGTATCAGCCGTCAGTCAGCGTTTTTACGGGCATATTTGATGCCTTACTTTGTTAGACTGTTTCCTGTTCGGATTTTCTCAGTTAGATTTGTCCTCATCAACCTATGCTTGTCGTAAGAGGAAGCCAAAGGGATTACATGGTCAGACTCTGTGACCTGGTTGAGTGCGTGCCACCATACCCAAAGGCATGGATCATTGCTCACAATATCAATCATTAGATTGTCTGGTACAGATTTGATTACAGATCGCACTCACTAGAATAGTGCTGAGTACTGCATTAAAAATATAATGTTTCTTGCACTTCTCATTTGCCCTGGACATAGTTTAGATTCAGATCAAACTTGTGTTAAACCTCACTCACTCACTCACTCACTCACTCACTCACTCACCTTGGAAGTATGAAAACCCAAGAAGTGATACACTAATGTTATGTTGTGTAGTTAGAAGTCCTACTTTTTATGTAATTTCTGTGCTTCTTAATCACTTTTGTTAAATCCACATAAATATATGTGTGTGAAGCTAGTTTTTACATCTGTAGTTGTCATAGTGATAACACCACTGATCTTTTATTTCTTCATGTGTCAACAAATTGCTGCTTTTATTTTCGAATCCCCATATGAAATTATCCTGGTTTTCCTTCTGCATGATGGCAGTCGAGGTCCAAACTTGAAATGTCTGAAATGTCAGATAATGCACAATAAGTGCAAGATGTATAGATTTTCTTGGTTTTATAGCAACTACGCAGTTGGCAACTTCTTAATCCATTACAGCGTCTGCTGTCTACTGTAGCAGTCTAGTCAGTGTGCCCACATGCTGTCAGAGTTCAACTGAAGTTGAACATTGATTTTGTGAAGCAGTCTGTGCAGAACATAGGTGTCAAGTCACTTTGTCTGCCGCTGCCAGCCACTGCTGAGGATCTATGTCCGGGCTTTTACACCACCACACAGCTGCTTCGTGTAATGTCGCTTGTTGGACATATGTCTCCTTACTCATTTGCCCAATAAAATCTTTAGTGTGCATGGTGTCCTAGGCCTCTAGAAACTTGTCCTTCTGTCACATATTGTTGATCAATTCATCAAAGGACTTGTCACATCTCAACCCATCCATCTGAAAGGGGAAACGATCAATTGAATAACCTCAATGTGGATTGTGACTTCATCGGTTGTATACCCTCAACCTGAAAAGATAAACCATCCAGTAAATAGTGCCACAGTGACCGGGGAAACCATCCAGTAAATAGTGCCACTGTGACCAGGGAAACCATCCAGTAAATTGTGCCACAGTGACCGGGGAAACCATCCAGTAAATAGTGCCACTGTGACCGGGGAAACCATCCAGTAAATAGTGCCACTGTGACCGGAGAAACCATCCTGTAAATAGTGCCACAGTGACCGGGGAAACCATCGAGTGAATAGTGCTACCGTGACCGGGGAAACCATCGAGTGAATAGTGCCACCTTGAACGGGGAAACCAAGTGAATATTCTACCATGAATTTAGATATTACTTGCTTCTGATCAGAGGTTTCAAATCACAATAACCACCACCTATTTTGAAACAGCTGATATGACATCCACTGCACAATGAACATCATGTTTATAGAAAAGGACTTCTTTCTCAGGCAGTTTTCAACAGTCTTGGGTCCTGTTAAAGTTAAAACTGGTGAAACCATCAACAGTCTAGCCTTAACCCAAGCGATGAACATATTTTTCACAAACAAAATTATAAATTGAGTTTTTGTCATTTGTGTGCATACAGCCATGCATGTTTGTGACCAGGGGAAGATGCTGAAACCTCGGCACATGTTAGCATGGTTAGTGTGGATATAACACCTGCATACTTCAGTATGTGTTTGATGAATGGTTAATGAATGCTTGCGACGTGTCTTGAATTGTGGTTTACTGACCAGTCTGATTGTGAAGCCTTGGATACGAGAACTACATTAAATTACATTCCAACAGTGGTGCAGGGGAGAAAACTCTTGATTTGGATGGTTTAGTGTTTAAAAAACATACCACTGCTACTGCGTGATATTACTTGATTCAAATTGCACAAACTTAATTTGAATCAGAGTGGCAGAAGTTTGTTTTTAGTAGACTTATGAATGCGTTAATGTGTCAAGCCTGATTTGATTCTTGACATCCTTCTAGCCTTTAATCATTGTCTCCACATGCAAATGTTAATTAAATTATATTTTTCCTTCATAGATTAAACTTTGTACTCTGAAAACCTTTGTAGCTGAATCTTTTCAGTGATGATCCCTTCTATGGTGTCTCACAGAAATCTGACCCACTTACACACATGGCAGCTATATTGAAAATGTACATTTTTCAATTCTTTGACAATTCTACATGTACCATCACATGCTCTAGTTTTTATGCATTCCATAAACCAGCCCTCCTTCCAAACATATGAACTGGAGCACACTACACCGTGAGATGTCCCCTCGGCCCTGAAGCCCTATCCTGTGAGATTTTCCCCTCGGCCCTGAAGCCCTATCCTGTGAGATTTTCTCCTTGGCCCTGAAGCCCTATCCTGTGGGGTGTTCCCCCTTGGCCCTGAAGCCCTATCTTGTGTTGTGTTCCCCCTCGGCCCTGAAGCCCTATCCTGTGAGATTTTCTCCTTGGCCCTGAAGCCCTATCCTGTGTTGTGTTCCCCCTTGGCCTGGAAGCCCTATCCTGTGTTGTGTTCCCCCTCGGCCCTGAAGCCCTATCCTGTGTTGTGTTCCCCCTTGGCCCTGAAGCCCTGTCCTGTGTTGTGTTCCCCCTTGGCCCGGAAGCCCTATCCTGTGTTGTGTTCCCCCTTGGCCCGGAAGCCCTATCCTGTGTTGTGTTCCCCCTCGGCCCGGAAGCCCTATCCTGTGTTGTGTTCCCCCTTGGCCCGGAAGCCCTGTCCTGTGTTGTGTTCCCCCTTGGCCCGAAGCCTTATCCTGTGAGATGTTCCCCCTCGGCCCTGAAGCCCTATCATGTGAGGTGTTCCCCCTTGGCCCTGAAGCCCTATCTTGTGTTGTGTTCCCCCTCGGCCCTGAAGCCCTATCTTTTGTTGTGTTCCCCCTCGGCCCTGAAGCCCTATCCTGTGTTGTGTTCCCCCTCGGCCCGAAGCCTTATCCTGTGAGATGTTCCCCCTCAGCCCTGAAGCCCTATCATGTGAGGTGTTCCCCCTTGGCCCTGAAGCTCTATCCTGTGAGGTGGTCCCCCCTCGGCCCTGAAGCCCTATCCTGTGAGATGTTCCCCCTCAGCCTTGATGTCGTTGGCATCTGTGCTGTGCTGCCATCATGTCTGCACCCAAGAAGCCGGCATGTTGTCTCTGGTCAGGTGTTTCACCTGCTACAGCTAGGACTCGGTTGAAGCAGTTACAGATGAAGGCAAGCCCAAGTTTCTTCTGCTCTCAGTTTACAGTTTCACTACAACATTCAAGATCAGTTTAATCAAATCGGATACCTTCCAGTGGCATTAGACAATCTTTGAGTTACTTGGGCAGACCCAATGTTAACTGTAACTGTTTGTCCCAGAGGTGACTTGCCAGCATTGTCTTTTTCCCAACTGACATAGTATACCATAGTCCCAGTGTAGATTCCGGCCCAGAATAGTTTCACAGCACCCCAAGCCTTTAGACAGAGCCAACTCAATGAGTATCAGGGTTACAGTGTGTTATTTACCCTGAAGCCATGGATCCATGTTCATGCTGTTACTTAAGTATAAGCTGCACTGATCTAGCAGGAACATTGCAGTGTCATACAACAGCAGTAACTAGTATATCCCACAATCGTGTGTCCTTTTTTCCTTGAAGCCGTGGACCATGATGCTGTCAACCACCATTTGACCTGGCGCGTGATGCTGTCAACCACTATTTGACCTGGCCCGTGATGCTGTCAACCACCATTTGACCTGGCCCATACTTGATTAATTATAGTGGGAAAATAACTCGCATACTGTAGCATTTGCAGAGATATATAATGTAACTTTCATTGCTTGGAAATCTGAAGTTGGTGGTAACACTGACAATGAAATCTGACCCTTTGTGTCAAATTGAGAAGTAATTCACTGCAAAAGTTCCTATAGATGCTTGATGCATAAGTACAAACAGATGCAATTATTAATGAGATAAGCTGCTGCCTATGGTAGACTGCCTCGAGGAGACACTGGTGTGGTGGGGTAGCCTAGTGGTTAATGCGATTTCTTGCCACGCAAAAGACCCCGATTCGACTCTCCACATGGTTACAATATGTGGAGCCCATTTTCCGTGCCGTGGTATTGCTGAAATATTGTTAAAAGTGGCGTAAAACCTCTCGCTCACTCACTCACTCGGTTCACATTCATGTGTGCTCATTTATCCCTCTAGGTACTGTACAGGATCACTGACTGGAATACTTCTTCTGCCAGTTACATTTCTGTGTTGTCAGGGTAGTGTCAGAAATTGTTTTTGCATTAAACAATTAACATGCCAACACCAGTGAGATGTGTGTAGACAATACACCAGTGGGGAATTTTTCAAATTGACATATTTACTGACCATTTTTGTTTATTCACGCCATTTGAAGTTGCCAAGTTTAAGTGATATCAGAGTGCTAGTGGGTAGTTTCAATTATGGAATATTTGTTTTTCCTGCAAAATTCACAAGCAATGTTTCCATGGTACACAGGCTCATACCTCCACTGTGTGTCAGCTGTGAAGGTATGCCATGAATTTGCTGAGTCATAGTTTCCTCTGCCGGTCTGACCCCACAGGTGAACCTGATTGGGAAGGACAGAGGGAGGCATTGTGATGGCACCCTGCCAGTCTCTTCGCATTTGGGTGCGACTGCGGCTGACGTAAGCCACACACCTTTTTGTGAATGAATACTTCTGGAATCAAACAACACAACTGCTGGCTTGATTCTGCACATGTCTAGACAAAATTTGATTTAGTTTATTATTCATTGTTCTATTAGCCAAATGAAGCTGATATGAAAGGATTTCAGCAAAACGGTGAACCAATAAAAGAAGTTTGGGTGAAGGATTGGCAAACAGTGCTAGGCTGTTAATATAATTTGTGCTATTTTTGTTTGGAAGTTTACCTATGGGTTTATTTTTGTGCTGAATTGTGTTCCAAACAGTAAACTTTGTATTGTATTGCATACAGTACACTGAAATACCACAGTTCAACTGGCTCAGAATCCTTATTTCATCTTTTCATTGCCTCATTCTATTGTATGTATGTCAGTCATCTTTCTTCAATACTTGCGTCAGCTTCTAAAGAGACATTTATTTGTTTTGTCTTATCTTTCAGTAATGAAAAGTTATTTATTGTTTTCACATTGTCATTTGTGTCATATGTCTGATTACTTTTTCCTTGCTTGTCTTTTGTCTTTAATGTGCAGACTCCATCTTTTATTTCCCTTTCTGACGATTGTTGTGGCCCATCATGTTTAACCTTAAATACGGAATGATCATGGACAGACACTCAATCACTCACTCACTCACCTACTCACTCACTCACCCAAACACCCACCCGCTCGTTGCTCACTCACTCATTCACTCACTGTCGCCATGGAGACTTGGCCTGTCAGCAGCCGGCTCGTCATGAGGTAGCCTTGTAGTCGACTCAAGCTGCCTGATGAAGAGCTGTTCTGCTGAGAGGAAAAAACTGCAAAGGGATGTCACTCTTGACATTACTTTATACAAAGGGAGACAACTGATGCCAGGGATTGGATTTGTTGAACAGACTTTTGTGTTTGTTTTGACTCTTGTGTGTTGATAAGTTTATAATCTGTTTTGGTTGTTCATTATTGTTCAGTCAGTGCCTCAAGATATACCATCTTTTTCTGTGAAAGGAGGAACAGATGTATTAACCCACAACAGATAGCATTTCAGTACATTCAGCTGGTCCTTCTGCAGCCTAGACTGTCCACCATCGCTCTTCCTTTGGTCAGCTGTCTTGACACACCAAGAGCTGCCAAATGAAGGGCTGTGGTTGGTGGTAACATCAACACGGAAGGGATAGCTAACTGGGTATTCAGTTTGGGGCGGCTAACTTGTTCAGTTCGGAACAGCTAACTTGTTGTAGTTTGGGCTGTCTACCTTGGTGTTCAGTTACAGATGGCTAAATGATTGTTCAGTTTGTGACTACTAATCCTGCGTTCAGTTTGGACAAGGGCAGGGTTTCACTTACTGTAATGTTAAAGTTTTGGTTCGTTTCACCACAATTTGTTTCCTTCTGTCACTGGGGTTGTCAATTAGCCCTGGTCCATTTTCCTACACCACAAAGCTCAATAGTAAAGGGAAATATGCACTTGAAGCAAGAAATGAGCTTTAACATTTGTTGGCTGCAGAACTGTGAGAGTTTTCCCGCAGCAGTTATTTTTTTCAAATATTAAGAGAGATTCAATATTCCCAGAGTTTATTAACAAATAGAAATCCAATATTGTTTGTCATTCACAAAATTCTTTCTTCAATAGAAGCCATTTACTTCACCATAACGGCCATGAACAAAGCAAATCTTTTCAGCATCTTATTTTACAGAAGACGTATCTAGCTCTGAACTCGGCGCAGTCGCCATTATTTTGTTATTGACTCCAGGCTGTAATTTCTTTGGTCACATTGCCAATGTTCGTTCTGGAAGTTCTGTCAGGGGTCCAGGTTTTACCGCCATGTCCTGTCAGTGGCGTCTGCGCTCTTGCTGCTGCAGATGACAAGCAGGTCAAAAAGGAGACCCCATGCTTGTAGACACTGCATGGCGTTTTGGAAGTCTCTTCAACTTTAATGTGTAAATCAACCCATGTCACGGTTCGGCCAAGCAAACCCTCTGTAGATGTAATCAATAGTGCATTGGTAACTGTTTATCAAGTTCCGTGTGACTTAAGGTTGTAGAACAGGCCATTGACCTGTGTGTTGAATCACATGATCTGGATGGATTGTATTTTAATACTTGTAAGGGCAGACCATGTGGAGAGATGGTGTGTGTGTGAGATGGTGTGTGTGTGTGAGATGGTGTGTGTGAGATGGTGTGTGTGTGAGATGGTGTGTGTGTGAGATGGTGTGTGTGTGTGTGAGATGCTGTGTGTGAGATGCTGTGTGTGAGATGCTGTGTGTGTGAGATGCTGTGTGTGTGAGATGGTGATTGAGAGATTGTGTGTGTGAGATGGTGTGTGTGTGTGATGGTGTGTGTGTGATGGTGTGTGTGTGATGGTGTGTGTGTGAGATGGTGTGCGTGTGTGATGGTGTGCGTGTGTGATGCTGTGCGTGTGAGATGGTGTGCGTGTGAGATGGTGTGCGTGTGAGATGGTGTGCGTGTGAGATGGTGTGTGTGAGATGGTGTGTGTGTGTGTGTGATGGTGTGTGTGTGTGAGGCTGTGTGTGTGAGGCTGTGTGTGAGATGCTGTGTGCGTGTGATGGTGTGTGTGTGTGAGATGGTGTGTGTGTGAGATGCTGTGTCTGAGATGCTGTGTGTGTGAGATGCTTTGTTGGAGATGCTGTGTTTGAGATGCTGTGTGTTAGATTCTTTGTTGGCGATGATGCTGTGTTGGAGATGCTGTGTCTGAGATGCTTTGTTGGAGATGCTTTGTTGGAGATGCTGTGTGTGAGATGCTGTGTTGGCGATGCTGTTTTGGTAATCAGTTATGAATAGTGTTGTTATAATGGGGATGTACCGCAATGTTAATTATTGTGGACACAACATTAATAAGAGCTGTTGTTTCAAATATGGGAGACAAAATTGTTTTCTTTGTAAGCAAAACCTGAGTCATTAATCTTTGTGTTCTTTGTCTCTGTGTTCTTTCCAAGTCAGGGAATGATGCCATCAGTTCAGCTATGTATTGACCCCATTGTTCATGTGGCATTACTTCATAGTGGGAGGAGACCACAGGCTCCAAAAAATAGGGGTCATGTTAAAACCTGCAAGCAGAGATGTTCACTTTCATTTCCGCCATGATGGGTCTACAAGTTATCTATTCAATGCAAATAATCTGTCACAACAGCAATTTCTTAACAAATGTCCGTTCACTAAATGCTGCCGTATTTTCTTGTGTTCTCCCAAAACACCAACTGTAGAAGCGGTTGCAAACTTAGGATTCATTTTATAATAACACAATATTAGATTGTATTATTTCTTGTTCAATAATGGTTACAGATGTATTTCTTCCGATCATGCATTAACATTGTTTTGATTTATTATACTGGCTCTGTTGTAACTGAGTCACCGCTAGAACATGACATGTACAGGATATGTGTACAGCTGACTGCTATTTCCGGCTAGTTTTATGAGATAATTACATGCGATAATCTTAATCTCTGTGTACGAAAAGAAGCCTGTCCAAACAGGAAATGCAACTGATATTGTAAATCATCATGTCTAAACTTTAATCACAGAAGCATTATCTCCCGTTTGTTTACCTGAAGACATATAAGGCAGTTTTGACTGCTCGCAATTCACAACATAGCAATTTGCTCCGAAGTATGGTGCATGTGGATCAGGCTCAAGTGCGTACTAGGGGCGGTCGGGTAGCATAGTGGTTAAAGCGTTTGCTCGTCACGCCGAAGACCCGAGTTTGATTCCCAACATGGGTACAATGTGTGAAGCCCATTTCTGGTGTCCCCCGCCGTGATATTGCTGGAATATTGCTAAAAGCGGCTTAAAACCATACTCACTCACTCAAGTGCGTACTATACACAAGAAAATAGGTGTGCAAAAACATGACATAGGGTTGAAGATCATGTCATGCGGACAGTGAAGTCAGTTTCTTAAGCATTTTTCGTAGAAATGGGATTGTTTTTTATTTTGAATTCATTGAAAGTGTTCCCTGACTTCTATACTGTGTCCCAATGTTTCCTAGGGATGGCAGTATACTGGTGTGGACAGTTTGTCAAAGACGCCATATTAGCAGCTTTTTGTGGCTGTCCAGTTCAGGAAAAGGGGCGGAGTAACCCATTATGTATTTGGCTTGTTCCCTTGTGACTCCCCCACATGGGGGCAGTTTGTGAAGCCCTAACTTTGTGTCCAGTGATTGCAGAAGTACTGTTGGAATAGACAATGAAGCTGACTACCTTACTTCTTTCAGAAAAGCTTTTACTGTAACGTTTAACTCAGTATTGTCTGTTTCATGATGTAACAGATATAACTTCTTTTTATTTTTTTGTAGGGGTCATCGATTACCTGACAACAGAGATCTCCACATCCAAACAGAAGAAGTTCAGCCTTGTTACATTTGTGGACACCCCCGGTCTTGTTGATGGGGACATGAAGTACCCCTTCGATGTGAACAAGTCCATCCTCTGGCTGGGTAGGTACTGGAGATAAAACAAGGACATGCAGTTTAGTTATCAGGATGTGTTTTCATATGTGAATGTTTTTGACAGTGGTAAATCCTATTCGCTCAAAATCGATGGCGAGTGGTGATTGGATGGTGATGAAAACTAAAGTGGGGATTGGCTGGGGATGGGTAGTAACCTGGGGATTGGCTGGGGATGGGTAGTATACTGGGGATTGGCTGGTGATGGGTAGTAAACCGGGGATTGGCTGGGGATTGGCTGGTGATGGGTAGTAAACCGGGGATTGGCTGGGGATTGGCTGGTGATGGGTAGTAAACCGGGGATTGGCTGGGGATTGGCTGGTGATGGGTAGTATACTGGGGATTGGCTGGGGATGGGTAGTATACTGGGGATTGGCTGGTGATGGGTAGTAAACTGGGGATTGGCTGGGGATGGGTAGTATACTGGGGATTGGCTGGGGATGGGTAGTATACTGGGGATTGGCTGGGGATGGGTAGTATACTGGGGATTGGATGACCATGGGTAGTAAACTGGGGATTGGCTGGTGATGGGTAGTAACCTGGGGATTGGCTGGTGATGGGTAGTAAACTGGGGATTGGCTGGTGATGGGTAGTAAACTGGGGATTGGCTGGGGATGGGTAGTATACTGGGGATTGGATGACCATGGGTAGTATACTGGGGATTGGCTGGGGATGGGTAGTAAACTGGGGATTGGCTGGGGATGGGTAGTATACTGGGGATTGGCTGGGGATGGGTAGTATACTGGGGATTGGCTGGGGATGGGTAGTATACTGGGGATTGGATGACGATGGGTAGTAAACTGGGGATTGGCTGGTGATGGGTAGTAAACCGGGGATTGGCTGGTGATGGGTAGTAAACCGGGGATTGGCTGGGGATTGGCTGGTGATGGGTAGTAAACCGGGGATTGGCTGGTGATGGGTAGTAAACTGGGGATTGGATGGTGATGGGTAGTATACTGGGGATTGGATGATGATGGGAAGTAAACTGGGGATTGGATGGTGATGGGTAGTAAACTGGGGATTGGCTGGGGATTGGCTGGGGATGGGTAGTAAACTGGGGACTGGATGGTGATGGGTAGTAAACCGGGGATTGGCTGGTGATGGGTAGTAAACTGGGGACTGGATGGTGATGGGTAGTAAACCGGGGATTGGCTGGGGATTGGATGGTGATGGGAAGTAAACTGGGGACTGGATGGTGATGGGTAGTAAAATGGGGATTGGATGATGATGGGAAGTAAACTGGGGACTGGATGGTGATGGGTAGTAAAATGGGGATTGGATGATGATGGGAAGTAAACTGGGGATTGGATGGTGATGGTTAGTATACTGGAGATTGGATGGCGATGGGTAGTAAAATGGGGATTGGATGATGATGGGAAGTAAACTGGGGACTGGATGGTGATGGGTAGTATACTGGAGATTGGATGGTGATGGGAAGTAAACTGGGGATTGGATGGTGATGGGAAGTAAACTGGGGACTGGATGGTGATGGGTAGTATACTGGAGATTGGATGGCGATTGGAAGTAAACTGGGGATTGGATGATGATGGGAAGTAAACTGGGGACTGGATGGTCATGGGTAGTATACTGGAGATTGGATGGCGATGGGTAGTAAAATGGGGATTGGATGATGATGGGAAGTAAACTGGGGACTGGATGGTGATGGGTAGTATACTGGAGATTGGATGGCGATGGGTAGTAAAATGGGGATTGGATGATGATGGGAAGTAAACTGGGGACTGGATGGTGATGGGTAGTATACTGGAGATTGGATGGCGATTGGAAGTAAACTGGGGATTGGATGGTGATGGGTAGTAAACTGGGGATTGGATGGTGATGGGTAGTAAACTGGGAATTGGATTGTGGTGTTGAGATTGAGTGGTCATGCAGACACAAAAGGGCATTGAATGGTATTGAATGTTTACGGAAGGTCGATGTGTTGCCAGTAACTTGAGTATGAAGAGGATTGGATGGCCGATTGTGATGTTGAAGAATAATGCCCAAATCTATGTCCTTTTGTTTAATTAATTACATTTTGCAATCTGATATCATATCAGTAAACCCATGTTGAGTCATGCAGTCAGACTTTCTGAAAATTATCTATTTTGTCTCACTGCATCGCATTTATTGTGACCAACAGGCGACCTGGCAGATTTGATCTTTGTGTTCTTCGACCCAATTGGTCAGGCACTATGCAAGCGAACTCTCAACATTGTGGAGAAGCTGAATGACAAACATGCTGACAGGATGAAGTTCTACCTGAGTAAGGCTGACGACGCAGGACATGAGAGTGACCGACAGGTTAGTAGGGGCTGATGTCCGCTCAGTAGGAACCAGTGTTAGTATAGATGTGGAGCACTTGGTTGATTGTGTAGTCATCCGACCCAGCCATTGTCCTTCGATTCTATTTCAATGTATGGCCTCTGGCCCAAGATGTTGTTTGTTTACATCCTGTTAAACAAGATAATGAAGTCAATATATAATATTGCCTGTGCAAATACAGGATGACAGTCATTCATGGTGTTATATTTGCTGTAGTCACTCTAGAATCTACGATGTAGCTGTATAAAACATGCACCAATGCAACCTATTATTGAAACATGCAACCTAATATATATGTCTACTTGTACATATGTCAACAAATCTATCTCAGAACACACTCAATACCTCTTAAGTTTATTCACCATACTACATTACTAATCCCAAGTGTCTAGTGAATTGTTCCCCATAGATGTAGCTGGTCAACATAGATATACGCAATGCTCGAAGGATTAAATCCAAATGTGGAAGAGATATGACATTTGGTATTGGGAGAAAGGGTACGGACAATCGACATGAAAATTGTGAGAATATCCAGGAAATATCAAACTTTACAGAGAATGGATTAATATATTTAAGAAATAACAGCTCTTGGTCGTTGTTTAGCGTACGATATAACTCGCTGGGCCCCTCATGGTTTATTGTCCCTGCAGTACTTTATTGTACGATAAACAACTCCCATTCGTCGTGTATTTCTTAAACATATTAAACCAATCCATTCTCATCCCCTTCTCAATACCAACAGTCTATTTTTATCCTCTTTTCATAAACTTGAGGATTCCTTAATGCTTGATTGATAGATTCTGGAATTATTCCTATTAATCCATACACAGTAGTTTAGTTGTGGGCTTGATGTGTTGTTTCCTGCTGCAGCGCGTGATGATGCAGATCGTACAGGAGCTGTGCAAGCGCCCGGGTCTGAACCGCACCGGCTTCGACATGCCCACCATCTACATCCCCTCCATGAACCAGAAGGTGAGACACACAGACAACACATGATATTCTGCTCAAAGGTTGAGGTCCACCCAGTTCTTTCATAATACTATAGTTGATCTGTCATGCCATGCCATGCCACCTCTGTGGTCTAGTGGTTGAGCGTCCGCCCAGAGAGTTGAAGGTAACAGGGTTCGATCACCGGCCGTGTCATACCAAAAGACGTAAAAGATCCAATCGCCCTGTCTGGCGCTCGTCAATTAAGGGGCTAAAACAAGGACAGGTCAGCTCGGAGTCAGTATACTGTGTCTGCGTGGGCTATTCATGTTAAACTGTAGCATGGTATGTCAGTGGGCCATTTCACCTCACCACACCTCGCCTGTCATGCCATGACAAAATAACTAGTAATGTGAAAGAATCAGGTGATCCTAAACTTTTTGTTTTGAGTAGACTAGGTCATTTGGGTACCCAGAGTAGGTCTGCTTGACATCAGACGGGGCAGTGTTGAGTTTCTACAATGGCATGGACCCTTGCTCATGTTATTGACCACTGACTTGCCTGGTCCAGCCTACGTTATTGGTGTGGCATAGCTGGAATATTTCAGTGGTGTGAAGTAACTTGCATGCAGCCATCACTTTACGCGATCTATTGATTGGCAGCAGAATAGAGAAATGATAGATGATTTATGACATGCTCAGTCAAGGCATCATGCATCAGGGTCTTATATACTTTGCAACTATTTGTAAAGAGAATTTGTTTTCTATCTAAATTTTGTACTGCAGGTTGATACTGAAATGTGTATGAGTTTAATGTGAAGGTGAAGACTTCATTTGGACTTAGTGATTGAACTGGGCAAAGTTTGATCAAGGGGAGATAACTGGGATTTCTTGATATTCAGACACTGAGAGCCTTTGGTCAAAGTTGCATTATTGGATTGTAAGTTTGTTTATTTCACATCTATTTTCATTGGGATGATTTTAGATGTCTTGGACTTACTTTCAACATTTTTTGTAATATGTATAAAATAATCTACCTTTTTAGAAAAGATTTGTTTTCCACTTTGATGATGTTATCTTGTTTTCTCCCTCCCCATCAGCTGCCAATTTATGTTGATATTTTGGTGTAGATTACACTAAATGATATTTTGTCAACATCCACAATTACAGCTCTTGTTGGATTTAGTGTAAGGACTTCTTGGACTCAGAATGATTTTCTGAAATGTGTTATTTTGTTGTTAAACTAGCCCAGTGATTAAAGCTTTCATTCATTAGTCATACCAGAGAATACCAGGGTCAGTTCCCACCAATGCTTGTAGCCAATTCCTGTGGTCCTATGCCAGTAGTTTCACTCACTCAGATTACGCATATGCTGTGCTTTGTTACAGACCAGTCGGTGTGCCAACCAGATTGAGGAAGTGTGTAAGGAGGTTGAGAAGACCATCAATCAGACCATACAGAACACATTGAATGCTCTGGAGAGAGACTGTGACCACATAGCTGACATTGTGCAGAGAAACCTCCAGGACGACAGGTGAGAGAAACGTATTGTTTAAAGCTTCATTCAACAATATTCCATCTGTATGATTGTAGGGGGGCTTGGGTGGCCCAGTCGTCCAAGGCGCCGCGATTCGCTGTGCAGTGGTGCATCCCTTGGGCACGCCAGAAACCTATGATTGTGGGTTTGATTCCCGGTTCGCCCCGATTATGTTTCTAGATTTGTCAGCACCATACCCGTGTTCGTGGGTTTCACTGAAGTGGTAAACCTCTGATACCTGCATCACTTCGGGCTTTCCTCCCACATTAAGCTGACATGTTGGATATAACTGGAATACTGTTAAAATCAGCATTAAACCTAACTCACTCACTCACTGTATGATTGCAGCCTGTAAGGAATTGAATCTGGTCCAGACAGTCCAGTGATCAACATTATGAGCACTCATTCACACCAGCTACGACTCCTCATACAATAAGCTCACTGTTGGTTGGATTGTGTTTGTGTGGCACAACAAACATCCACAAAACATGAGTTTTTAAAGAACTGTAATGAAAAAGACAGTTGATCATATTGAATGTTTTCTCCATCAGTGTGAAGAGGTCAAATAACATGCGAGCGAGGTTGCGAGGGTTCTGCTTCAGTCTTTTTGGGATGTTAATGCCGCTGTTACTGCTAGCAACATTCCTCATCAGCACATCTCCAAAGACCCTCAGCCAGTTTGTTGGGGAGAGCCTTGTTGTGACGATGGCCACATATCTGGTGAGTGAAGAATGGATCAGTAAATACTATTGTTGTGATTACAATGCTTGTAATTGAGATCTGTAAGGGCTTGTTGATTGTGTGGTCCTGTGGGAGTCTGTCCCTATGTTGATTGTGTGGTCCTGTGGGAGTCTGTCCCTATGTTGATTGTGTGGTCCTGTGGGAGTCTGTCCCTATGTTGATTGTGTGGTCCTGTGGGAGTCTGTCCCTATGTTGATTGTGTGGTCCTGTGGCAGTCTGTCCCTATGTTGATTGTGTGGTCCTGTGGGAGTCTGTCCCTATGTTGATGTAGTGGTCCTGTGGGAGTCTGTCCCTATGTTGATTGTGTGGTCCTGTGGGAGTCTGTCCCTATGTTGACTGTGTGGTACTGTGGGAGTCTGTCCCTATGTTGATGTAGTGGTCCTGTGAGAGTCTGTCCCTATGTTGATTGTGTGGTCCTGTGGGAGTCTGTGCCTATGTTGATGTAGTGGGAGCAGAATGAAGTAGGTGTTGCTGATTGTGTCCTTGCATCCCACTGGCTGCTCTCAGACCATTGTTGGGGTCTCCCATCCTGGTTTGGAGGGAATAGTGTTGACATCATTGTTAAACAAACAACAGGCTCGCAATATGTAGATGTTGTTGATGACCTCATTCACTGTTGTAATACTGTTGTAGCAGATGTATGTATGATGGGGTCTGTTCTTGTTAGTTAGAAATTAGCACAGGCTAGTCCGAGGTCTGTATACTTCAGGAATGACTAGTAACATTTCCTTGGTGACCACCACTTTTGCCATTTCCAGAAGGCAAATCGAGTGAAAAAATACAATTTTCTAACACAGCTATTCATTTATCATAATCTTCTTAGGCCCTGAAGATCCGAGTGCATATGTTTGCTCCAGTTCTCAACCCCTCTTTTGCCTGGTTAAGATGAGGATTACTCACATTTGTTCACTTTCCTGAAACATGAAACACCTTCAGACAGATTTGTACTCAGACCCCAGTGCTGGTAGTATGAAGCAGCTAATGTGTGAATCGGTGATCAGAATGGCAGCACAAGGTGACACACTTATCTAATCCTTGTCTGATGAATAATAGGGGTGGTGGGGTAGCCTAGTCGTTAAAGTGTTCGCTCATCACACTGAAGGCCCAGGTTTGTGTGATGCCCATTTTTAGTGTCCATCTGCTGTGATATTGCTGGAATATTGCTAAAACGTTTAAAACCTCACTCACCCACTCACTCTCTCACTCACTGATGTACACTGTGGTCTTGGTGTGTTACAGGGCCCCCTGTCCAAGCTGTGGAAGACTGTCCCAACGGATTACACCAACTACGTCATCATCGGGATCTTGACACTGGCCCTGCTGCTCCTACTGCTGGCCAAGTTCTCCTCCAGGTGAGGACCACTCCCCTCAACGCCACAGAGCCACCTGTGCCCCCACTCCCCTCAACACCACGGGGCCACCTGTGCCCCAACTCCCCTCAACGCCACGGGGCCACCTGTGCCCCCGCTCCTCCATCAACACCACAGAGCAACCTGTGCCCCCACTCTCCCATCAACACACACAGAGCCACCTGTGCCCCCACTCCTCCATCAACACCACAGAGCAACCCATGCCCCCACTCCTCCATCAACACCACAGAGCCACCTGTGCCCCCACTCTCCCATCAATACCACGGGGCCACCTGTGCCCCCACTCTCCCATCAACACACACAGAGCCACCTGTGCCCCCACTCCTCCATCAACACCACAGAGCAACCCATGCCCCCACTCCTCCATCAACACCACAGAGCCACCTGTGCCCCCACTCTCCCATCAACACCACGGGGCCACCTGTGCCCCCACTCTCCCATCAACACACACAGAGCCACCTGTGCCCCCACTCCTCCATCAACACCACAGAGCCACCTGTGCCCCCACTCCTCCATCAACACCACAGAGCAACCCATGCCCCCACTCCCCTCAACACCACGGGGCCACCTGTGCCCCCACTCCTCCATCAACACCACAGAGCCACCTGTGCCCCCACTCCTCCATCAACACCACAGAGCAACCTGTGCCCCCACTCTCCCATCAACACCACGGGGCCACCTGTGCCCCCACTCTCCCATCAACACACACAGAGCCACCTGTGCCCCAACTCCTCCATCAACACACACGGGGCCACCTGTGCCCCCACTCCTCCATCAACACCACAGGGCCACCTGTGCCCCCACTCCTCTATCAACACAAACAGAGCCACCTGTGCCCCCACTCCTCCATCAACACACACAGAGCCACCTGTGCCCCCACTCCTCCATCAACACACACGGGGCCACCTGTGCCCCCACTCCATCAACACCACAGAGCAACTTGTGCCCCCGTTCCTCCATCAACACACACAGAGCCACCTGTGCCCCCACTCCTCCATCAACACACACAGAGCCACCTGTGCCCCCACTCCTCCATCAACACACACGGGGCCACCTGTGCCCCAACTCCCCCATCAACACCACGGGGCCACCTGTGCCCCCACTCCTCCATCAACTCCACAGAGCAACCCGTGCCCCCACTCCTCCATCAACACACACGGGGCCACCTTGTGCCCCCACTCCTCCATCAACACCACAGAGCCACCTGTGCCCCCACTCCCCCAACTCCCCCCAACTCCCCCATCAACACCACAGAGCCACCTGTGCCACCTGTGCCCCCACTCCTCCATCAACACACACGGGGCCACCTGTGCCCCAACTCCCCCATCAACACCACCTGTGCCCCCACTCCTCCATCAACTCCACAGAGCAACCTGTGCCCCCAATCCTCCATCAACACACACGGGGCCACCTGTGCCCCCACTCCTCCATCAACACCACAGAGCCACCTGTGCCCCCACTCCTCCATCAACACCACAGAGCAACCCATGCCCCCACTCCCCCATCAACACCACAGAGCATGTTGGTTTGAGCATGATCTGAGAAAATCGTGTGTAGTCCAATTTGTAGTCCAATTTGTAGTCCAATTTATAGTCCAAGTTAGTTGCTGGCTTCTAATGTGATAGAAATTGAAACCCTTTCAGTATTTATTTCTTTGTGTCTGCAGGACCAAGACGACTCTGAGTAGGAAACAGAAGAGGAACCTTCTGGAGATCCGAGACTATGTACAGAGCACCGTGAAATCCAAGAAGGTAATCCCCATCTCACGGCTCATTGCTGCCCAGATATGTCCATTGTGTGTTGAGCTGTTGTGAGAGTTGACTAAGCTGTGAATGAGACCCCTCTCCACATTCCTGCGAAGATATGTCCATTGTGTGTTGAGCTGAGATCGTGTGCAGGGATTGAAATTAACATAGAAAGTCTACCAGCCTGAATAGTGACAACATATAGGAACAACCCCAAAATGCTCAAAATTCTACCATCCCTTAGGATACCTTCAACATTACTGAAACGTACTGGCTCAGGCTAGAGGACAAGTGCTAATTTCTAACCCTGCTAGTAGGATGTGATTTGTGTATTTGTTGAACCTAATATCTCACAGATGTTTTTTTTTTTTCCAGCAAACATTATACCAGGAGTACTTACAGCAGAGTGTGGCTGACCACGACATGTAGCCACTGCTGCCACCGCCTCCATCGCTGTCCACAACCGTGCCATACATCTCATGTTGCAAAATGTCATCTCACTTCACTGAACACATACATTTCATCCTACTTGTCAGTGTAACTAAATTAGTAAGCAAGAGATTAAACATGAGTGTGCAGTGGGGAAATTGCCACTGCCACAAATTACCTGGATTCCGGCAGTAACGCTTATCTTCAGATACCTTCTGTAGTATTTCACTTTTACATAAATATTTTTACAGATCTATTTTACTATTGATGTTCCAGTATTATACATGACTGACATCGAATACCAGTGTGTCCATACAACTTTTGTCTCATTACCAAAGTATCACCTCGAGAGTTCTTGCTCTTCCATCCTTGCTGTTATTGAATATTTGAATAATTATATATTGAATATGTTAATACAAGCCCCTGTACTATAAACTGATATTCAGAACGTCTGCTGGTCTGTGTTGAGAGTATTTAACAGTTTGTACATTAGCTTCAATCTGTTGCATTGTGCTTGATCCACTTTACAATAGAAACTATATGGGCAGTCACTCCATGTAAACAGGTCTTTCTTAATATAGAATTATAAGTGTGTAACTTTTTTAATATTTGAAACACAAAACGTTCATCTAAAGGAAAACATAAATTCCACAGGCTAGAGAGTAATTTAGAGCTCAGTCAAACATCGTTGTGGTGAAGGGGCCTATGTAAACACTTCAAGGTTCCTTGCAACCGAACATGATGAATATAGAAGGAAAACGCACAGATGAAGTTTTTACTTCGAGACAATTTGACACATCAACTTTTGACACAATTTTGACACATTCAAGTGGGAATCTTGGACACTGTTTGGAATGAGGACTGACAAAACTTAATGGGCAGAGCAAAGAAATTCGAGTAGTTAGACCTAGAGGGTCATCCCACTAACATGACTTTGTGTCAGTTGATTTGGGATGGGATGATTTTTTAATTATTTTTTTTAATAAATATATCAGGAAAAAGATGTACTTACCAAGCTCTAAAATGAAATTGAGTATTCTGATTGAGATTGTTATGAAGAAATATTGTGATTACTTTCTATGTGGAATCTGTTTCCCATCTTCTATAATTTGGAAAAACTGTACAAGATATTGTTGTTTTATTGATGTCCAATGTATTTGTACATCTCGACAAGGGCTGGAACCGACACCATGCCCCCTTTCATTATGGCTCTTGTAAAGTGTACTTAATGATTGTATTGGACTATGGGAAGGTATTGATATAAATCTCTGCAGTATAGTATTTTGTGATACATATTTTCCCAGTCTTGTCCTGATTCATGATGGCATAACTTGATTAACTGATGTATTGATGTGGTGCAATAACAGTGTGGCCTTTTGCCCTCAAACACTGCTTCTGTGCGCTGTGTGCCATGCTTCATATGACAAGTCTCCAAGGCTATGAGCCTACATCCAACCGGTTCCATCTACCCATACGTTACAATTAGGGTCATTCTTTAAGGTCAATTTTAGTACCTGTTTTTTTAGGGGGAAATGTTCTCCATTGCTTCAGGTGAAGTGTTTGCTGGAGTGGAGAGAAAAACCTTCAGAATGTCGAAGTAACTGGAGACAATTATTTACTTTACCAACTTGTTTGTGTAAATATTTTGATTGGTTAAGCAGCATTTGTTAAACAACTTGTGAAACTATCTGGCCTCATCGATTAACATTGGTGATATAAAAGAAATGTACAACTGTTTTATTTCAGTCATCTAAGCCTTAGACATCAAGATCATCATCTTTATTTTGAGATGAGAAATCTTTCAGTTCATATATTTATTGTTTGAAGACTTTGGTGCCAAGGTGAGAACAAAATTAAAAATCATTGCAACCAATTGCAGGGTTATGGTGCTAGATTCTGGCTTTTCAGAATTTGGTTTTGATAGTCAAGGCGTCATCAGTTTTGATGAGTCAGGAGGCAGCAGTAGATTAGAATTGTACTGTGCAAGATGAAAGGACAATCCTATATTTGGTGAATGCTGAGTGAATGGACTGATTCATGTTCTGATGTCGGGTGTTACAACCAAGATAATCTGACACGTTAACATTTATGTTGCTATTGCTCTCTTCTTGTATAGTCTAAATAATATACACATGGAGAGACATAGGGTCCAGTATTCAACATACAGGGTAACCTTGTCAGTTGGGATTTCCAGCCTTCAACACCACTATGTAGGTGCCTATTGATTGAGATGAATGAGGTTTCCCTGTGTGGAATGTTAATGTGTTCAGTGTATGGCTACATCTGGTGTCAAAATGCTAACTCCGGCCATCTAAAAAGTTGATCATGTAAAGCAAATGTTACTCTCCATCAGTTTATTAGATATTTGACAGAATGGTACATAATTATATGTCTATGATTGAAGGTCCTTTGTTATGTAGACTAAATAACATCAATTCTAGTTCCCTTCAGCCAGAGATCAATTCTTGATCATGTAGTTGTTGTAGTACTGCAGATTGTTTTGTCAGGTGTAGGTGAGTATTCTCTTTTAATAGATGATTAACTAAGGTGAGACTTTACATCTGTACAAAAACAATTGGTTTGTTTTATCCAGTCATTTCCAGCTAAGGTTCTAATGATCTTTGATATTTTACACTTACAAATAACACGTTTACATATCCTACACTTGTGGATGTGAGATTATGTTTGGTTGTTGGGTAGCAGATTTGGTGTCAAAGTTCCAAAGTCTCGCTATTGATACTTGTGATAACTTCTAGGTTCTATTCATGTGTGGGACCAACAAAATCTTGCTCAGCTGTTTGGCAAATGTTTGTTTTTGGATGTCTATGGAACTTTGATACCCTCTGCATGTTCTGGGTTTCTGTTTGATAGTCATTGTTTCAGCCTTGTCCCTGTCAGTTAAAGTGTCTGTGGGCACATCTTGGCATCAATGAGTGATGTCCGTTTATTATCTTGGGGTGGGTTGGAAGGGAATTTTTTTGTTTTTTGGTCATGGTTTCAAAACAATTTTGTTCTCTTGGAGGAGGAACCAGCATATTCAGCAAACAATGTTTTATGTTGTTTTGAGAAAAACCTAAAGCAAAAAAATAATTCAAACAAATTATTTTATTGTACATAAATAGCAATAAAACAACAATCTGACTGATAAAAGAAACTATAAGTATCCATTTTTAGTATTCATGTGTTTAGTAAGGTGAGGCCTACACTTCCAGTCATATCATGTTGCTGAATTGTACAATACACTTCGTGTGACTGATTCAGTGATAGGTATAAGTTCTCATTGTTCATTATTCCTGCATCACATGCTTATATTTCATTATCATCCTTGACAGGGACGAGGTGTCTCATCTATTACTACTGGTCGTTCTTCAAAGGCAGCTCAATATTGTTCATGTTTACTGGTACAGAGGTTTAACTATCACTCAATAAATGTCTCCCAGATTATACCGGCTTTCTGTTGTTGCTTCGTGCCTCCTGTGTAGCGCTGATGGGTGGTCGGCTGCCATATGGCATGGACTTGCTCATGCCTACTGTGTAGCGCTGATGGGTGGTTGGCTGCCATATGGCATGGACTTGCTCATGCCTCCTGTGTAGCGCTGATGGGTGGTTGGCTGTCATATGGCATGGACTTGCTCATGCCTCCTGTGTAGCGCTGATGGGTGGTTGGCTGTCATATGGCATGGACTTGCTCATGCCTACTGTGTACCGCTGATGGGTGGTTGGCTGCCATATGGCATGAACTTGCTCATGCCTCCTGTGTAGCGCTGATGGGTGGTTGGCTGTCATATGGCATGGACTTGCTCATGCCTACTGTGTACCGCTGATGGGTGGTTGGCTGTCATATGGCATGGACTTGCTCATGCCTACTGTGTAGCGCTGATGGGTGGTTGGCTGCCATATGGCATGGACTTGCTCATGCCTACTGTGTACCGCTGATGGGTGGTCGGCTGCCATATGGCATGGACTTGCTCATGCCTACTGTGTATTGCTGATGGGTGGTTGGCTGCCATATGGCATGGACTTGCTCATGCCTCCTGTGTAGCGCTGATGGGTGGTCGGCTGCCATATGGCATGGACTTGCTCATGCCTACTGTGTACCGCTGATGGGTGGTTGGCTGCCATATGGCATGGACTTGCTCATGCCTCCTGTGTAGCGCTGATGAGTGGTCGGCTGCCATATGGCATGGACTTGCTCGTGCCTCCTGTGTACCGCTGATGGGTGGTTGGCTGCCATATGGCATGGACTTGCTCATGCCTACTGTGTACCGCTGATGGGTGGTTGGCTGCCATATGGCATGGACTTGCTCATGCCTACTGTGTACCGCTGATGGGTGGTTGGCTGCCATATGGCATGGACTTGCTCATGCCTACTGTGTACCGTTGATGGGTGGTTGGCTGCCATATGGCATGGACTTGCTCATGCCTCCTGTGTAGCGCTGATGGGTGGTTGGCTGCCATATGGCATGGACTTGCTCATGCCTCCTGTGTAGCGCTGATGGGTGGTTGGCTGCCATATGGCATGGACTTGCTCATGCCTCCTGTGTAGCGCTGATGGGTGGTCGGCTGCCATATGGCATGGACTTGCTCATGCCTACTGTGTACCGCTGATGGGTGGTTGGCTGCCATATGGCATGGACTTGCTCATGCCTCCTGTGTAGCGCTGATGAGTGGTCGGCTGCCATATGGCATGGACTTGCTCATGCCTCCTGTGTAGCGCTGATGGGTGGTTGGCTGTCATATGGCATGGACTTGCTCGTGCCTCCTGTGTAGCGCTGATAGGTGGTTGGCTGTCATATGGCATGGACTTGCTCGTGCCTCCTGTATAGCGCTGATGGGTGGTCGGCTGCCATATGGCATGGACTTGCTCATGCCTACTGTGTACCGCTGATGGGTGGTTGGCTGTCATATGGCATGGACCTGCTCATGCCTCCTGTGTATTGCTGATGGGTGGTTGGCTGTCATATGGCATGGACTTGCTCGTGCCTCCTGTGTAGCGCTGATGGGTGGTCGGCTGCCATATGGCATGGACTTGCTCATGTTGAAAACTGGTTCAGTCCATGGCAACCACTGTTAAGTTACAGTCTGAGTCTTATTGATATCAGAAAATAATCAATATTGCCCACTTTTTTTCCGTTTGGGATGATGGCAAGAATTCGCCACTGGTGTCCTGGTGGATTGTGCACCTTGGTGTAAGAACGCCATGGATTGAGCTGTTGTAGTCACAGGTTTGGCCATCATGATAGTGTTGGAACAGTGCTTCCTGCAGGCTGGATTTGTGACCACCACCCCTTGGGGTACTGTAGAACACATACCACCCGGGGGCAAGGGTGGCCCAGTCGTCTAAGGCGCCGTGATTTGCTGTGCAGAAACGCCAGAAACCTATGATTGTGGGTTGGAATCCCGGTCAACTCTGATTGTTTCTAGGTTTGTCGCACCATACCCACGTTCATAGGGTTCACCGAAGTGGTAAACGTCTGATACCTGCATCACTTTGGGCTTTCCTCCCACATTAAGCTGACACGCCACGATATAACTGGAATACTGTTTAAAGCGTTAAACCCAACTCACTCACTCACATACCAGCCTCTTGGCTGGGCATATATATCGAGAGAAAGTTGCTTGGACAAGTGGCAATTATTAACACCCTTACGTGTTATCACCATTACGTCAAGTTGTCTTTCCAGGTTAATTTCTATGAACAGGCAAGGCATCCACGTGTTAGCATGGAGCCAAAAAACTCAAGGAGCACTGACATAATATGGTTTGCTCCTGTTCTGACTGTCTAACACTGAACTGATAACAAATAAATTTATAAATAGCCATCTCAGTCCACATGGCAGTTTCAGATTTGTACCACGCTGGTGAAACTCAAGCCTCGGTGCTGACATACCAAGAATATAATGTGGGTAGTCTTGGATTTGGGCCCATCGCTCCAAACATGTTTAGATACCACCAAGGAGGGACTTGTTACTACATGGGGGTTCGAACCCAGACCTTTCATCGTGACAAGTCAACACTTTATCTGTAAAGATACCTCACTGTCACATCAATCAGGAACTTTCTCATTTGTAGATGCACCAGTGTTTTCAGTGATCGTGATTAGTCGTGTTTGTCGGATGGTCCGTCTGCCATATCCTTGAGAATTGTGCAACAGTCTAGACAAGGTGATGATGTCTAGACCAGATGATGAGACACCTACACTGGTCTGGCCTTTCAACAGTCAGTGAGCAGAATACTGCTAGACTGTATATCCTAGTGCATGAACACACACTTCACTCTCAAACATGGAATAACATATGTTGTAGGGTAAAACTTGAACACACACTTAACTCTCAAACATGGAATAACATGTTGTTGGGTAAAACTTGAACACACACTTCCTTCTTAAACATGGAATAACATATGTTGTAGGGTAAAACTTGAACACACGCTTAACTCTCAAACATGGAATAACATGTTGTTGGGTAAAACTTGAACACACACTTCCTTCTTAAACATGGAATAACATATGTTGTAGGAAGACACTTGAACACACACTTTCTTCTTAAACATGGAATAACATATGTTGTAGGAAGACACTTGAACACACTCTTCCTTCTTAAACATGGGATAACATATGTTGTAGGAAAACACTTGAACACACTCTTCCTTCTTAAACATTGAATAACATATGTTGTAGGAAAACACTTGAACACACTCTTCCTTAAACATTGGATAACATGTGTTGTTAGTAACTCTTGAACACACACTTCCTTCTTAAACATGGAATAACATATGCTGTAGGGTAAAACTTGAACACACACTTCCTTCTTAAAGATGGGATAACATGTGTTGTAGGATAACACTTGAACACACACTTCCTTAAACATTGGATAACATGTGTTGTTAGTAACTCTTGAACACACACTTCCTTCTTAAACATGGAATAACATATGTTGTAGGGTAAAACTTGAACACACACTTCCTTCTTAAAGATGGGATAACATATGTTGTAGGATAACATTTGAACACACACTTCCTTCTTAAACATGGGATAACATGTTGTAGGATAACATTTGAACACACACTTCCTTCTTAAACATTGAATAACATATGGTGTAGGATAACATTTGAACACACACTTCCTTCTTAAACTTGGAATAACATATGTTGTAGGGTAAAACTTGAACACACTCTTCCTTCTTAAAGATGGGATAACATATGTTGTAGGATAACATTTGAACACACACTTCCTTCTTAAACATGGGATAACATATGTTGTAGGATAACATTTGAACACACACTTCCTTCTTAAACATGGAATAACATATGTTGTAGGGTAAAACTTGAACACACTCTTCCTTCTTAAACATTGAATAACATATGTTGTAGGGTAAAACTTGAACACACTCTTCCTTCTTAAACATTGAATAACATATGTTGTAGGATAACATTTGAACACACACTTCCTTCTTAATCATGGGATAACATATGTTGTAGGATAACATTTGAACACACACTTCCTTCTTAAACATGGAATAACATATGTTGTAGGGTAAAACTTGAACACACTCTTCCTTCTTAAACATTGAATAACATATGTTGTAGGATAACATTTGAACACACACTTCCTTCTTAAACATGGGATAACATATGTTGTAGGATAACACTTGAACGCACACTTCCTTCTTAAACATGGGATAACATGTGTTGTAGGATAACATTTGAACACACACTTCCTTCTTAAACATGGGATAACATGTGTTGTAGGATAACACTTGAACGCACACTTCCTTCTTAAACATGGGATAACATGTGTTGTAGGATAACACTTGAATGCACACTTCCTTCTTAAAGATGGGATAACATGTGTTGTAGGATAACACTTGAACGCACACTTCCTTCTTAAACATGGGATAACATATGTTGTAGGATAACACTTGAATGCACACTTCCTTCTTAAACATGGGATAACATGTGTTGTAGGATAACACTTGAATGCACACTTCCTTCTTAAAGATGGGATAACATGTGTTGTTAGTAACTCTTGAAAACACACTTCCTTCTTAAACATGGAATAACATATGTTGGAGGGTAAAACTTGAACACACTCTTCCTTCTTAAACATTGAATAACATATGTTGTAGGATAACATTTGAACACACACTTCCTTCTTAAACATGGGATAACATATGTTGTAGGATAACATTTGAACACACACTTCCTTCTTAAACATGGGATAACATATGTTGTAGGATAACACTTGAACGCACACTTCCTTCTTAAACATGGGATAACATGTGTTGTAGGATAACATTTGAACACACACTTCCTTCTTAAACATGGGATAACATGTGTTGTAGGATAACACTTGAACGCACACTTCCTTCTTAAACATGGGATAACATATGTTGTAGGATAACACTTGAATGCACACTTCCTTCTTAAACATGGGATAACATGTGTTGTAGGATAACACTTGAACACACACTTCCTTCTTAAACATGGGATAACATATGTTGTAGGATAACACTTGAATGCACACTTCCTTCTTAAACATGGGATAACATGTGTTGTAGGATAACACTTGAACACACACTTCCTTCTTAAACATGGGATAACATGTGTTGTAGGATAACACTTGAACGCACACTTCCTTCTTAAACATGGGATAACATGTGTTGTAGGATAACACTTGCATGCACACTTCCTTCTTAAAGATGGGATAACATGTGTTGTTAGTAACTCTTGAAAACACACTTCCTTCTTAAACATGGAATAACATATGTTGGAGGGTAAAACTTGAACACACTCTTCCTTCTTAAACATTGAATAACATATGTTGTAGGATAACATTTGAACACACACTTCCTTCTTAAACATGGGATAACATATGTTGTAGGATAACATTTGAACACACACTTCCTTCTTAAACATGGAATAACATGTAGGGTAACACTTGCTGGGGATCACACATGGATGGGCTTCCAATTCCTGATGGGGAGCACACATGGATGGGCTTCCAGTTCCTGATGGGGAGCACACATGGATGGGCTTCCAGTTCCTGATGGGACGCACACATGTATGGGCTTCCAGTTCCCGATGGGGAGCACACATGGATGGGCTTCCAGTTCCTGATGGGATGGATGGATGGATGGTTTGTTGTTAACGCCTCACTCAGCAATATTCCAGCTATATGACGGCGGTCTGTAAAATAATCGACTCTGGACCAGACAATCCAGTGACTGACATCATGAGCATCGAGCCACGCAATTTGGATCGATGACATGTATCAACCAAGTTAGCGAGCCTGACCACCCGATCCCGTTAGTCGCCTTTTACGACAAGCATATCGCCTTTTACGGCAAGCATGGGTTGCTGAAGACCTATTCTACCCCGGAATCTTCACGGGTCGTCCCTGATGGGAAGCACACATGGATGGGCTTCCATGAAATTATCCATACCCGATATTTCACTACACCAAATTGGGAACAACCCTTTCATCAAAGTTTTGGGAAAATAGTGTACATGGAATCGGTTTATACATCACAAGTGATTTAATGAAAGAAAACAGTTTTTTTTAGACTGTGATGATGCATTCGTCAATGAATTTGAAAATAACTTCATTCTGATTGGTCAATCAGATGTTGTCAAATCACAATTAACCCACTCTGATTGAAACAGCTGAATTGACGGTCGCATCACCGCGGAAGATAATATTCATAGAATAGTACGTTTTCAGTCATTGTCGGTAGACATTTTTAAATAGTTATAACTACAATTATAGGTTACAAAATCCAAAGTTGCGGTTACTACGATATTCAAAGGATGTGTGGCAATACATTTCATGCAGACAACATGATATAATTTTACAAAGAGAACGTATTTTACGTTTTGGGGGAGAACAGGGAGCTTGGAATGTGGCGGTTTGTGACGTCATATCTTTTGCCCCACAATGAGCAATATGACGTCTAATGGAGACTTTCGGGGTAGATCGAAAGCAATCTGCCAACAGGCGGCACTGGCATAACCAGTCTTTCTTTCCGGGCTTGACGGAAATTGCCGAACTTAAGATTGGAAGGAAAGCTTTTCAAGGCTTGGTTAGTTTTCTTTAGGGGTGCCCGCCTCATGTCAGCTGACCAAGTTGCCGTTCTTATATGCTTACAATGCCTGTCATAGGTTCGAGTGACGTATTACCGTGTAAACAAACTGCTTAAGCATATACAGCGCAGCATTTTGTTTACAGGCTGTTGTCGATGAGTCCGTAATTCAGATCGACAACCCACTCAAAACACTGGACCCAACCCGTGCCGCTTTGTTCCATATAGTTACCAAAGAGTTCGCGTTTTATTTAGTCATGGTAAAATGGAGATAAACACACTGTTACCCGTATATTTAATTGCGCTAAATTTAACATTTGAAATCTCAGGCTGAGCGTTCAGTTATTAATTCAATTTAACTCGGTTAAATCTACAGGTAACCTAGCTCTTCATTGAAAACACAGTAAGTTTATCTCCTAAATATTACAGTGTTTGGCCAAGATAGAATCCTTGCTAAATATACACCTAAATACTTAAAAAGATGACACACATTTAACTAGAATAAGACCATACTTCTAGTGATGTAGACATGTAATATAAGAGGGACTATATTATTAGTGGGAGACATAATGTTGCAGGGGCAGTTCATTATGAAAAATGACAAGCTGCGGTTGTGTGTAGAGGTGACATTTATTCCATGATTTAGCAATCAATCCCTCAATCAATCACCTTGTAATGAAATATAACATGATATACTCTACATACTATAACATTCAAAGATACGGCTGCATATTAGTTATATCATTCATCCATACATGCAACACATACAGTTACATGTCACTAGTTCCTTGTAGATAACTTATATAAGATACAATTTGCAGAACTTTAAGATTACTAATATACTGAACCGCAAAAGAAACGTCACTAAAAGTAACATTGCATGGAAAGTTTGCATTAAATATCTGGTAATTTTTGTCAAAGTTTCTAAAATTTAACTTTACCTTGTCCGCGAAAATGAAATTTAATGATAAAAAAACAAAGCAGATGACAATAAAACCGATCGCACCAAGGCAACGGCCACGGTAACGAAGGTGAGTTCCGTGCAAATTGAAATGCACGTGCGTTCCCTCATTTCTTGCCCTATAAAAATCCACCCAGATCGGATAACATTCATTCGTTAATGAATTGCAACAACATGCCAAGATTGACAAGAAATCAGCGACACCAAGCCCTTGGACGATTGCAAGCTGGACAAACCGCCCGGCAAGTAGCCAATGCATTTCAAGTCCACGTAAGGACCATATACAGGCTCCAGCAACTGTACCAGATCACTAACACTACAGATGACCGACCACGTAGTGGAAGACCAAAGGTCACCACCCGACGTCAGGATCGTCAGATTGTGCGACAGCGTCTTCAAGATCGCTTTGTTACTGATGTGGAAACTGCTGGACAGACCATGGGGACACACCAGCGACACATTGGTGCGGACACCGTGCGCCGACGATTGACGAGCAGACACCTCCACTGTCACAGGGCACACCGAGGACCCATTCTGACACCACGTCTTCCGTGGGGCAACACGTCTTATCCGACGAGGGCCGTTACTGTATCTCAACAGCAGAGAGAGAGAGAGAGAGAGAGAGAGAGAGAGAGAGAGAGAGAGAGAGAGAGAGAGAGAGAGAGAGAGAGAGAGAGAGAGAGAGAGAGAGAGAGAGAGAGAGAGTGAGTATGGCGACGCCGTGGGGATCGTTATTCGGATGCTTGTGTTGTTGAGAGAGACTCGCGTGGGGTGGTCCGAGCATCATGGTGTGGGGTGGAATTGGTCTTGCACAGAGGGTCGGCCCTGTGCTCTTCCAGAACGTCGGTCTAGGGAAAGGCAATGGTGTCACAGCAGCTCGGTACATCAGGTTTTGAGTTTCAGCATGATAACGCCCGTGTCCACACTGCGAGAGCAACAAGAGACTTCCTCCAGCAGAATGGCATTAGAACCACGTAGTGGCCTGCCCTCAGTCCCGATTTAAATCCCATTGAGCACCTGTGGGACGAGATTCAGAGACGGCTGAATGACGTCCGACCAAGGCCGACAACTGCAGCTGAACTGCGTCAGGCGTTCCTCAGAGTGTGGGCTCAAGTGCCTATGGCCTTCATCAACCACCTCATCCATTCCATGTAACGTTGCACGGCAGTCATCAATGCACATGGCGGACACACGAGACACTGACTTGTGATGCCATTTTCTCAGAGACTAGTGTTGTTTCACTTTAAGAACATTTGACACTTTAATTTCAACCTTGATGATCAGTTTTGCCAAGTTTCATCTTTTTTATATACTGAAAAGCAAAAGTTCCTGTGACATTGAATAAGATTTAATGCAAAGTTATGTTTTTTAATAAATCTGAAACAATTTTGGTTTGCAACAGATAAAAGACTCCTGTAAGTGATCAAATGGTTTAATTTGCCATACTGACTTCAGAAAATGCGCGATTCCATAAAAAAAACCCCATGAACATGCCAAAATGTCAATTTACAAATCAGTAGCGTGTGTGTCCACCTCTGGTTGCGATGCAAGCAACACATCTTCGTCTCATGCAATGGACCAGGCGTCGCACAAAGTCTTGTGGGATATCTGTCCATATGTGCTGGAGCATGTTTCGAAGTTCCTGGAGTGTCTGTGGTTGACGTCGAAGGCGCCGATCCATCTCATCCCACGATTGGTGAGAGATCAGGGGAGCGAGCCGGCCAGGGGATGACATTCACGTTGTTTTGTTGAAGAGCATCCTTTACAAGTCAAGCAATATGAGGCCGGGCGTTGTCATGTTGAAAGGTAATGCCTGGGCCATGACGACGCAAAAACGGTAGAACAACAGGGCCGATGATCTCGTCGCGGTAGCGCTGTCCATTAAGATTTCCCTGTACCACTATCAAACGGGTCCTCTGTCTTGCTGTAATCCCACCCCATACCATAACGCTGCCGTCCCCGAACCGATCTTCTTCCATGACACAATGATTGACGCAACGTTCACCTCGACGTCGGTACACTCGAATCCGTCCATCGCTGTGGCTGAGGTGAAAACGGTACTCGTCAGTGAAAAGGACTTGTCCCCACTGCATGGCCGTCCAGCGTTAGACGCTGTCAGCACCACTGTAAACGTGGTTTCCTGTCAAAATGGGACGTCTGGCGACATTCCCTGCACATCTGAGGCGACGACGTACGGTTTGTGAAGATATTCGTCGAAGGCCAGGTATGCTTTTTGCAGTCACTGTTGCCGGCTGGAATCGATTTCGTAGGTGTGTTGTTCGAATCCAGTTGTCTTGTCGATTATTAGTTACGCGTGGCCTTCCACTCCGAGGATGGTCTCTGACTGCATTCGTCTGTTGCCAACGTTGCCAACGTTGCCATAAACACCAAAAGTCTTGCAACATCACGTTGACTCGATCCTGCTTCAAGCATACCAATGGCTCGCAGATGAATAATTGCGTAATTTTGTTGTTTTTCTGAGTGGTTGTTGTCAGCACGATGCTTAACAATGCATATGGAATCCCGTTAACGCACATGTTTTATATTTATTCTTGGGTAGTGAAATGCATGGGGCTTGCATAAAAGTCAACTTTTGCATGGAATGCATGCTTTTCTGTAGCAGTTGCGTTTTTGTGACTTGATTCATACATGTACTACAATACTGAAAACCAAACTTTACTTGTTTGAAAAATACACTAAAATATTGGTGTCACGGGAACTTTTGTTGTTGAGTATATATATATACAATATCCTGTTACAATAATAAAAATAAATAATTTTATGTTTCATTTATTTCTTGGATTGGCTGCTTTTCAGTAGCAGTGGTGGGTCTGTGAAGTGAAAATTATAATGTGTGGCCCCTCATAACCCATGTCAATGTCAACATTACAGTTGGTACTTAACACAATCAGATGATAAAACTATTTCAGTATTAATAACGTGTAACTTATTCCCGAGACAATGCACTGAAAATGTATATCAACACTTCGATGTTAGACATTCGTAACCGAGACTGCTCTGGTTAATACCACACCAGCCCACACTGAGGCACCACCTGTGCAAGAAAGCTGGCAGTTCAAACATATCGATCACAAGGGCCTCTCTTCTACCCTATAACCAGTCAGTTGCTTTGTACTGACCTTTTGCTTGTTGTTGTAGGATCCATTTTTCTACACACATAATTTTAAAATAATGATAGTGTTGTATATTTTTTTCTTTAACACTTTCTTTTGCCTATATCTAAGACTGCAATATGACCTTATACAAAGGTTGATTGATAGGTTCTACGCCTCACATGTAAGGAATTTCCTAATAGCGGACATTACACGATGTGATGGAGGTATATACACAGATACTTGAGTCAATTGGGCAAATTGTTTATGTGTAAAATCAATAAAATAAACAGGGGTCTGTGACCTTTGGAAAATGGAGCAATTTGTTGAACGTGAAGTGATTGTTTGGTTTGATTGAGGTTTCATCCATACACACAATTTATTGCAAGAACCTTCCTGGTCAGCAGATGTCAGAAGCTTTGGAACCCAAAGAGCTGATACCTCTTCACTGCCAAAGTTCGGTGTTTGGTGTATACTCTCTCTGGGACGGACCTACTGACATACGAATATGATGCTCAGTCAGTCGCCGGTCGGTCATAACCATATTGGATTCTCTGGATCTTTTCTGATGTTGCTGACATGACAGGACTTCCAGGACGGGTGTCGTCTTCAAACTCTGCTGCTCTCATCTTTACAGTGGCACAAGGAGGGCACCCTGCCATAGTGTTTGTATTTATATCTTCAAGCATGGTTTCGGTGCCAAGCCCTACTTGATTACTGCATATTCCTCAATTTTGTCCCTTTTCAAAAGATCACAAACCCTTGCATATTTTACTGACTCGTCACAGCGAAACAATTTGCTCAAGTTTTACATCGGGTTCAACATTTTCACTTAAAAAACAACATGCATGCACACCTGTGTGTGGCTGCTTGTATTCGTCTGGACTAATGCTGGTTTCATAGTATCCTGTCATCCAGTCCTTGTTTTATCATCTTAAATGCCAAGCCTCAGGTAGGGTAACAACATCCATACTTTAACATGTTTGGGTATGATGCGGCCAGGGGATCGAACCACTGATCTTCCACTGTATGGGCATACACTCTATCCACTAGACCATGAAGGTGTTTGCTGGAGCTTTTCTCATACAGACCTGAAACTCTTGACACTTCTCATACAGACCTGAAACTCTTGACACTTCTCATACAGGCCTGAAGCTCTTGACACTTCTCATACAGACCTGAGACGCTTGACACTTCTCATACAGACCTGAAACTCTTGACACTTCTCATACAGACCTGGAGTTCTTAACACTTTTCATACAGACCTGAAATCTTGACACTTCTCATACAGACCTGAAATCTTGACACTTCTCATACAGACCTGAAGTTCTTGACACTTCTCATACAGGCCTGAAGCTCTTGACACTTCTCATACAGACCTGAAACTCTTGACACTTCTCATACAGACCTGAGACGCTTGACACTTCTCATACAGACCTGAAGCACTTGAGACTTCTCATACAGACCTGAAACTCTTGACACTTTTCATACAGACCTGAAACTCTTGACACTTCTCATACAGACCTGGAGCTCTTGACACTTCTCATACAGACCTGAAGCTCTTGACACTTCTCATACAGACCTGAAGCTCTTGACACTTCTCATACAGACCTGAAAGTCTTGACACTTCTCATACAGACCTGAGCTCTTGACACTTCTCATACAGACCTGGAGCTCTTGACCTTACATTCTGGGCACTACAGCAACTTTATGGGTCTATTCTGATGAATCCTCTTATAGCTTACATATGTGCAGAGAATGCCCTTTGAACACACGAGTTATTTCTCAGTATGGTGGAAGGTGGAGCCTAAAGGTTCTGACGCTCACACGAGTTATTTCTCAGTATGGTTGATGGTGGAGCCTGAAGGTTCTGACGCTCACACGAGTTATTTCTCAGTATGGTGGATGGTGGAGCCTGAAGGTTCTGACGCTCACACGAGTTATTTCTCAGTATGGTGGAAGGTGGAGCTGAAGGTTCTGACGCTCACACGAGTTATTTCTCAGTATGGTGGATGGTGGAGCCTGAAGGTTCTGACGCTCACACGAGTTATTTCTCAGTGTGGTGGAAGGTGGAGCCTGAAGGTTCTGACGCTCACACGAGTTTTTTCTCAGTATGGTGGATGGTGGAGCCTAAAGGTTCTGACGCTCACACGAGTTATTTCTCAGTTTGGTGGATGGTGGAGCCTCAAGGTTCTGACGCTCACACGAGTTATTTCTCAGTATGGTGGAAGGTGGAGCCTCAAGGTTCTGACGCTCACACAAGATATTTCTCAGTGTGGTGGAAGGTGGAGCCTGAAGGTTCTGACGCTCACACGAGTTATTTCTCAGTATGGTGGATGGTGGAGCCTGAAGGTTCTGACGCTCACACGAGTTATTTCTCAGTATGGTGGAAGGTGGAGCCTGAAGGTTCTGACGCTCACACGAGTTATTTCTCAGTATGGTGAAAGGTTGAGCCTCAAGGTTCTGACGCTCACAAGAGTTTCCCCTGAACTTTATGCATTTCATAATTAGGTCACACACAAACGTAAACAACAGTATGCAACAGCATGAATGTTTGATAATGACCACATCATAAAATGGCAGGATAAGGTCAATTTGACATTTTTAAAACGACTATAATTCTATGAGAAATCATTTGAGACACCATTTCTGCTTCAAAAACTCTTTGGTTTCAGAGGAGATGTGGAAACCCACGAGCATGTGTATATTGTTCACATATCCTGTGAAGACCACAAACATGTGTCTAGTGTTCACAGATCCTGTAAAACCGACAAGCATGTGTATACTGTTCACTGATGATGCGAAATCCAAAAGCTCATGTAGAGTGTTCACACGTCAAAGATCAGTATCATAAGTAAAACAGGATATCATAAAATTATTTGTACAGAATATTTTAATATTACTAATGAAAAAAAATATCTGAGCTTCATATAAAGTTCAATAAAAATACATTTATTCTGAAATTGAATAATCCAACTTTCAATACATACTCATGAAGACTGTAAGGTTGTGATTCATAATTTGCACGTTTATGATCATGCATGGTTCACAATTTGGTTGTGTACGTGTTTGTTGGGAGATGTGAACAGCTCACAATAATTGTTTAGCGAACAAGTGCTCAAATAACACTTTTGTTTAACAGTAACTAATGCTTATACAAAGCCGAAGATTGCTGCAAATCAACGTCTTCGCGTCTTGTGTATGCTGCAAACTGCAATGTCACAAAACAAGGCTGCCAGACACCCAAATGTTCATCAAAACACAAAATCATTTTCTTGGAGACATTTTCTACAGCAGGGCAACACTCCTGATTTGTCATGGGCTGGTCGTTCTTGTGAGACTTCACGTCATCAAAACAACCATATTTGGTTGGTGTATCTATGATACCAAACTGCCACATTAAAAGCTTTGGCAATTCCTTGGTTGAGACCAATTAGTGACAGAACCGTATGCAACCGGTTGAAGGAGCCAAATATCCTGCCCCTATGTCCAGCGATACGCCAACAGTCTGGACAGCGCTGATGGTCTAGCAAGGATCTACAGGCATCCAGGAGAACGTTTTAGCAATGATTGCATTACTCAATGTCATCAGTTTAGGCTTGGAAGTGTAATGGTATGGCAACGTCACCTTGCAGCAGGATACCCGCCGACTTGTTGCACGTGTTGTAACATACTTTTTAAAGGCAGCATAAACATAGCTGTACTGCAATTGTCGTCTGTTTCTCCAGACCTCTCCCTCATAGGATGAGATGGAGCAACGCCTACGACAGGATCAGAACCAGCCTGTAATGCTACTTCAGTTTGGGGCAATCTTTGGTTGACATTTGGAACAACAGGCTGCTTTCAATCATCCGATGTCTTCAATGTGCCCTCGCTGCCTTGCCTGTATCAATGCAAACGGTGATCACATCCGACATCGACATTGCTATTTTTACACCATCCCCTTTTAGGGTCTGTCGCTCAGCCTCATGTTGCCAGGTATGGCTTTTTTGTCAATAAATTTGTTGTGATCAAACATTGATCAGACAAATGACCAAATATTATGTTGTCATCTTCATTGACATAACATTTACATCACTTTATATGAAGCACGGTCATGTTTTTCTGCTAGTATATATTACCAACAGTCTTATTTCAATCAATTACTTCAAAAAATCTGGTTGTGAAATCAATTCATGAACTATATGATTATTATATTGACATTAATAAATCTGAACCTTCCATATTAAATATTGTGTAAACAACAGTTGCCATCCAAAGCTGCTAATTTTCCCTCTGAAGGTCACTTTAACCAAAGTGTATAAAAAACAACATTTTACATCAGCACAAGCAGCATAAAATGTAAATAATACAATTGTAACAAATAAAATGTTAAAACATTATTACAATTTGGATTTGGGAGGAAAACAAATGGATTGGTGTAGGGCATCTATCAAGCATCTTTATCCCCATATCTGTATCTAACTCCTGAAATATGTGCCGTGGAATGAATGTATGCCTGCACAGACTTGCAATGGTTTAAACTCGGCTGGGCTGCTTCGTCTCACGGTATTGATCAATTCATCTGCGTTGTTCCCCAGCCTATTCTCACTGAGTTTCACATTTATAGCACTCGGGGCAGCGTCTAGTCGATGACATTTGTCGTGCAAGTCAACTTGTCCTGACATAAAACTAGACTCCTCTCTTTCACTGCTGTTCAGTCATCTAACAACGATTAACACGCAATGTAGTACAAAATCAAATATCAATTCGTATTCCTAGGCCACAAAAAGAATTTGTCCTTAAGATTAAAAAACACTATGATCACGATCACTTCTCCATCAAGAATGACAATTCATGACTTCTTGATCAGTAATTACATTTCCGATTCTTGATTCCGATTTCAAATGGCTCTTTTATGTTCTTCTTGTAGCTTGGATGGTGAGATGTCATTGTCTAGCTGATCACAGAGAATGTTTTACATCATTTTTTCAAGACAGTGTTGCTTGACACACATATGCTTTGATTCAGCTAAATCGTAATTACATCATACAAATTATTTTTCAAACATGCCTTATTGCAGGGGTTCCATTACAACTGTTGATTGTTAACAACACTGTTACTGACGGTTCACTGTACTCTGTCCTACGGGGCGGTCGGGTAGCCAAGTGGTTAAAGCGTTCGCTCGTCACGCCGAAGACCCGGGTTCGATTCCCGACATGGGTACAATGTGTGAAGCCCATTTCTGGTGTCCCCCGCCGTGATATTGCTGGAATATTGCTAAAAAGGGGTAAAACCATACTCACTCACTCACTCTGTCCTACAATGGGTAGCATGTTTACACATTTGGCATCTGGGTAGTTTTGAAAAAAGGAAATGGTTTTCTTCACAATCATCAATTCTACCAAATTTCAGAACTGTTCCAGTCAGCAAACCAAAATGAGGTTTAGACGTCAAACTGTACACAGAGACGTACTATTTCCATACAATTAGCGTACTCTTCCTTTTACCCAATTAAGTGAGTGAGTGAGTGTGGTTTTACGCCGCTTTTAGCAATATTCCAGCAATATCACGGCGGGGGACACCAGAAATGAGCTTCAAACATTGTACCCATGTCGGGAATCGAACTTGGGTCTTCGGCGTGACGAGCGAACGCTTTAACCACTATGCTACCCGACCGCCCCTTTTACCCAATTAAAACTTCATCTGCTTGTACAACTGCGGTCACATAAGGACGGTGGCGGATGCTCAGGACGATGTCTTCTCATCAGCTGATGTAAACATTTTCATGTATGAGAGACAGGTGTCAACATTTCCCTGTATGAGAGACAGGTGTCAACATGTCTCTATTTAAGAGGCTGGTGTCAACATGTCCCTGTATGAGACACTGGTGTCAACATGTCCCTGTATAAGAGGCTGGTGTCAACATGTCCCTGCATTTGAGACTGGTGTCAACATGTCTGTATAAGAGACTGTTGTCAACATGTCCCTGTATGAGAGGCTGGTGTCAACATGTCCCTGTATGAGAGACTGGTGTCAACATGTCTGTATGAGAGGCTGGTGTCAACATGTCTGTATGAGAGACTCGTGTCAACATGTCCCTGGATGAGAGACTGGTGTCAACATGTCTGTATGAGAGACTGATGTCAACATGTCCCTGTATGAGAGGCTGGTGTCAACATGTCTGTATAAGAGACTGGTGTCAACATGTTTGTATGAGAGACTGGTGTCAACATGTCCCTGTATCAGAGGTTGGTGTCAACATGTCTGTATGAGAGACTGGTGTCAACATGTCCGTGAATGAAAGAGAGGTGTCAACATGTCCGTGTATGAGAGACTGGTGTCAACATGTCCCTGTATGAGAGACTGGTGTCAACATGTCCCTGTATAAGAGACTGGTGTCAACATGTCTGTATGAGAGACTTGTGTCAACATGTCTCTATATGAGAGGCTGGTGTCAACATGTCTGTATGAGAGGCTAGTGTCAACATGTCTGTATGAGAGACCGGTGTCAACATGTCTGTATGAGAGGCCGGTGTCAACATGTATGTATGAGAGATTGGTGTAATCATGTCTCTATATGAGAGGCTGGTGTCAACCTGCCTGTATGAGAGACTGGTGTCAACATGTCTCTATACGGGAGGCTGGTGTCAACATGTCTGTATGAGAGACTGGTGTCAACATGTCCCTGTATGAGAGACTGGTGTCAACATGTCCCTGTATTTGAGACTGGTGTCAAGATGTCTGTATGAGAGACTGGTGTTAACATGTCCCTGTATGAGAGACTGGTGTCAACATGTCCCTGTATTTGAGACTGGTGTCAAGATGTCTGTATGAGAGACTGGTGTTAACATGTCCCTGTATGAGAAGCTGGTGTGAACATGTCCCTGTGTAAAGCTGATGTCAACATGTCTGTAAGAGAGACTGATGTCAACATTTCCCGGTATGAGAGACTGGTGTCAACATGTCCCTGTATGAGAGGCTGGTGTCAACATGTCCCTGTATGAGAGACTGGTGTCAACATGTAACTGTATTTGAGACTGGTGTCAAGATGTCTGTATGAGAGACTGGTGTTAACATGTCCCTGTATGAGAGGCTGGTGTGAACATGTCGTTGTGTAAGAGACTGGTGTCAACATGTCTGTATGAGAGACTGGTGTCAATATGTCCCTGTATAAGAGACTTGTTTCAATATGTCCCTGTATGAGAGACTGGTGTCAACATGTCCCGGTATGAGAGACTGGTGTCAACATGTCTGTATGAGAGACTGGTGTCATCATGTCACTGTTTGGGAGGCTGGTGTCAACATGTCTGTATGAGAGACTCGTGTCAACATGTCCCTGTATGAGAGGCTGGTGTCAACATGTCTGTATGACTAACAGGTGTCAACATGTCTGTATGAGAGACTGGTGTCAACATGTCCCTGTATAAGAGACTGGTATCAACATACCTGTATAAGAGACTGGTGTCAACATGCCCCTGTATGAGAGGCTGGTGTCAACATGTCAGAATGAGAGATTGGTGTCAACATGTCTGTATGAGAGACTGGTGTCAACATAACCCTGTATGAGAGACTGGTGTCAACATGTTTGTATATGAGAGGCTGGTGTCAACATGTCTGTAAATGAGACTGGTGTCAACATGTCTGCATGAGAGACTGGTGTCAACATGTATCTGTATGAGAGTCTGGTGTCAACATGTCCCTGTATGAGAGAGTGGTGTCAACATGTCAGTGTGAGACGCTGGGGTCAACATGTCCCGGTATGAGAGACAGGTGTCAACATGTCTGTATGAGAGGCTGGTGTCAACATGTCTGTATGAGAGACTGGGGTCAACATGTCCCTGTATAAGAGACTGGTGTCAACATGTCTGTACGAGAGACTGGTGTCAACATGTCCCTGTACGAGAGATTGGTGTCAACATGTCTGTATGACAGACAGGTGTCAACATGTCTCTATGAGAGGCTGGTGTCAACATGTCCCTGTATAAGAGACTGGTATCAACATGTCCCTGTATAATAGACTGGTGTTAACATGTCCCTGTATGAGATGCTCGTGTCAACATGTCTCTATGAGAGACTGGTGTCAAAATGTCTGTATGACAGACAGGTGTCAACATGTCTGTATGAGAGACTGGTGTCAACATGTCCCTGTATAAGAGACTGGTGTCAACATGTCCCTGTATGAGACGCTTGTGTCAACATGTCAGTATGAGAGATTGGTGTCAACATGTCTGTATGAGAGACTGGTGTCAACATGTCTGTATGAGAGACTGGTGTCAACGTGTCCCTGTATGAGAGGCTGGTGTCAACCTGTCTCTATGAGAGACTGGTGTGAACATGTCTGTATGTTGGGCTGGTGTCAACATGTCTGTATGAGAGACTGGTGTCAATATGTGTGTATGAGAGACTGGTATTAACATGTCTGTATGAGAGGCTGGTGTCAACATTTCTCTATGAGAGACTGGTTTCAACATGTCCCTGTATGAGAGACCGGTGTCAACATGTCTTTGTATGAGAGACAGGTGTCAACATGTCCCTGTATGAGAGGCTGGTGTCAACATGTCTGTATGAGAGGCTGGTGTCAACATGTCTTTATGAGAGACTGGTGTCAACATGTCCCTGTATGAGAGGTTGGTGACAACATGTCTGTATGAGAGACTGGTGTCAACATTTCTGTATATGAGAGGCTGGTGTCAACATGTCTGTATAAGAGTCTGGTGTCAACATGTCTGTATGTTAGGCTGGTGTCAACATGTCTGCATAAGAGGCTGGTGTCAATATGTCTGCATAAGAGGCTGGTGTCAATATGTCTGCATAAGAGGCTGGTGTCAATATGTCCCTGTATGAGAGGCTGGTGGTAAAATATCTGTATGAGAGACTGGTGTCAACTTGTCCCTGTATGAGAGACTGGTGTCAGCATGTCCCTGTATAAGAGACTGGTATCAACATACCTGTATAAGAGACTGGTGTCAACATGTCCCTGTATGAGAGGCTGGTGTCAACATGCCAGAATGAGAGATTGGTGTCAACATGTCTGTATGAGAGACTGGTGTCAACATGTCCCTGTATGAGAGATTGGTGTCAACATGTCTGTATGAGAGACTAGTGTCAACATGTATTTGTATGAGAGACTTGTTTCAACATGTCCCTGTATCAGAGACTGGTGTCAACATGTCCCTGTATAAGAGACTGGTATCAACATACCTGTATAAGAGACTGGTGTCAACATGTCCCTGTATGAGAGGCTGGTGTCAACATGTCAGAATGAGAGATTGGTGTCAACATGTCTGTATGAGAGACTGGTGTCAACATGTCCCTGTATGAGAGATTGGTGTCAACATGTCTGTATGAGAGACTAGTGTCAACATGTATTTGTATGAGAGACTTGTTTCAACATGTCCCTGTATCAGAGACTGGTGTCAACATGTCCCTGTATGAGAGACAGGTGGTAAAACGCCTGTATGAGAGACTGGTGTCAACATGTCCCTGTATGAGAGACTGGTGTCAACGTGTCCCTGTATGAGAGACTGGTGTCAACATGTCCCTGTATAAGAGACTGGTGTCAACATGTCCCTGTATGAGAGACAGGTGGTAAAACGCCTGTATGAGAGACTGGTGTCAACATGTCCCTGTATGAGAGACTGGTGTCAACGTGTCCCTGTATAAGAGACTGGTGTCAACATGTATCTGTATGAGAGACCGGTTTCAACATGTCCCTGTATCAGAGACTGGTGTCAACATGTCCCTGTATGAGAGGCTGGTGTGAACATGTCTGTATGAGAGATTGGTGTCTACATGTCCCTGTATGAGAGACTGGTGTCAACATGTCCCTGTTTGAGAGACTGGTGTCAACATGTCCCTGTATGATAGGCTGGTGTCAACATGTATGTATGAGAGACTGGTGTCAATATGTGTGTATGAGAGGCTGTTGTCAACATGTCCCTGTATGAGAGACTGGTGTCAAGATGCCTCTATGAGAGACTGGCGTCAACATGTCCCTGTATCAGAGACTGGTGTCAACATGTCCCTGTATGAGAGGCTGGTGTGAACATGTCTGTATGAGAGATTGGTGTCTACATGTCCCTGTATGAGAGACTGGTGTCAACATGTCCCTGTTTGAGAGACTGGTGTCAACATGTCCCTGTATGATAGGCTGGTGTCAACATATCTGTATGAGAGGCTGGTGTCAACATGTCTGTATGAGACGCTTTTGTCAACATGTCCCTGTATGAGAGACTGGTGTCAAGATGCCTCTATGAGAGACTGGCGTCAACATGTCCCTGTATGAGAGGCTGGTGTCAACATGTCCCTGTATGAGAGACTGGTGTCAACATGTCCCTGTATGAGAGACAGGTGTCAACATGTCTCTATATGATAGACTGATGTCAACATGTCCATGTATGAGAGGCTGGTGTCAACATGTCTGTATGAGAGGCTGGTGTCAACATGTCTGTATGAGAGACTGGTGTCAACATGTCCCTGTATGAGAGACTGGTGTGAACATGTCCCTGTATGAGAGACTGGTGTCAACATGTCCCTGTATGAGAGACAGGTGTCAACATGTCTGTATGAGAGACTGGTGTCAACATGTCCCTGTATGAGAGACTGGTGTCAAGATGCCTCTATGAGAGACAGGTGGTAAAATGTCTGTTTGAGAGACTGGTGTCAACATGTCCCTGTATGAGAGACTGGTGTCAACATGTCCTTGTACGAGAGACAGGTGTCAACATGTCTCTATATGAGAGACTGGTGTCAACATGTCCATGTATGATAGACTGGTGTCAACATGTCCCTGTATGAGAGGCTGGTGTCAACATGTCTGTATGAGAGACTGGTGTCAACATGTCGCTGTATGAGAGACTGGTGTGAACATGTCCCTGTATGAGAGACTGGTGTCAACATGTCCTTGTATGAGAGACAGGTGTCAACATGTCCATGTATGAGAGACTGGTGTCAACATGTCCCTGTGTGAGAGGCTGGTGTGAACATGTCTGTATGAGAGACTGGTGTCAACATGTCCCTGTATGAGAGACTGGTGTCAACATGTCCCTGTTTGAGAGACTGGTGTCAACATGTCCCTGTATGATAGGCTGGTGTCAACATGTATGTATGAGAGACTGGTGTCAACATGTGTGTATGAGAGACTGGTATGAACATGTATGTATGAGAGACTGGTGTCAACATGTCTCTGTATGAAGGACTGGTGTCAATATGTCCCTGTATGAGAGACAGGTGTCAACATGTCCATGTATGAGAGACTGGTGTCAACATGTCCCTGTGTGAGAGGCTAGTGTGAACATGTCTGTATGCGAGACTGGTGTCAACATGTTCCTGTATGAGAGACTGGTGTCAACATGTCCCTGTTTGAGAGACTGGTGTCAACATGTCCCTGTATGATAGGCTGGTGTCAACATGTATGTATGAGAGACTGGTGTCAACATGTGTGTATGAGAGACTGGTATGAACATGTATGTATGAGTGACTGGTGTCAACATGTCTCTGTATGAAGGACTGGTGTCAATATGTCCCTGTATGAGAGACAGGTGTCAACATGTCCATGTATGAGAGGCTGTTGTCAACATGTCCCGGTATGAGAGACTGGTGTCAAGATGCCTCTATGAGAGACTGGCGTCAACATGTCTCTGTATGAGAGGCTGGTGTCAACATGTCCCTTGTATGAGAGACTGGTGTCATCATGTCCCTGTATGAGAGACAGGTGTCAACATGTCTCTATATGAGAGACTGGTGTCAACATGTCCATGTATGATAGACTGGTGTCAACATGTCCCTGTATGAGAGGCTGGTGTCAACATGTCTGTATTAGAGGCTGGTGTCAACATGTCTGTATGAGAGACTGGTGTCAACATGTGTGTATGAGAGACTGGTGTGAACATGTCCCTGTATGAGAGACTGGTGTCAACATGTCCCTGTATGAGAGACAGGTGTCAACATGTCTCTATATGAGAGACTGGTGTCAGCATGTCCATGTATGATAGACTGGTGTCAACATGTCCCTGTATGAGAAGCTGGTGTCAACATGTCTGTATGAGAGGCTGGTGTCAGCATGTCTGTATGAGAGACTGGTGTCAACATGTCCCTGTATGAGAGACTGGTGTCAAGATGCCTCTATGAGAGACAGGTGGTAAAATCTCTGTATGAGAGACTGGTGTCAACATGTCCCTGTATGAGAGACTGGTGTCAACATGTCCTTGTATGAGAGACAGGTGTCAACATGTCTCTATATGAGAGACTGGTGTCAACATGTCCATGTATGATAGACTGGTGTCAGCATGTCCCTGTATGAGAGGCTGGTGTCAACATGTCTGTATGAGAGGCTGGTGTCAACATGTCTGTATGAGAGACTGGTTTCAACATGTTGCTGTATGAGAGACTGGTGTGAACATGTCCCTATATGAGAGACTGGTGTCAACATGTCCCTGTATGAGAGACTGGTGTCAACATGTCCATGTATGAGAGGCTGGTGTCGACATGTCTGTATGAGAGGCTGGTGTCAAGATATCTGTATGAGAGGCTGGTGTAAATATGTCTGCATAAGAGGCTGGTGTCAACATGTCTGTATAAGAGACTGGTTTCAACATGTCCCTGTATGAGAGGCTGGTGTCAAGATGTCTGTATGAGAGGCTGGTGTCAACATGTCTGTATGAGAGGCTGGTGTCAACATGTCTGTATGAGAGGCTGGTGTCGATATGTCTGCATAAGAGGCTGGTGTCAATATGTCTGAATAAGAGGCTGGTGTCAATATGTCCCTGTATGAGAGGCTGGTGGTAAAATATCTGTATGAGAGACTGGTGTCAGCATGTCCCTGTATGAGAGACAGGTGTCAACATGTCCCTGTATGAGAAACAGGTGTCAACATGTCCCTGTATGAGAGACTGGTGTCAGCATGTCCCTGTATAAGAGACTGGTATCAACATACCTGTATAAGAGACTGGTGTCAACATGTCCCTGTATGAGAGGCTGGTGTCAACATGTCAGAATGAGAGATTGGTGTCAACATGTCTGTATGAGAGACTGGTGTCAACATGTCCCTGTATGAGAGATTGGTGTCAACATGTCTGTATGAGAGACTAGTGTCAACATGTATTTGTATGAGAGACTTGTTTCAACATGTCCCTGTATCAGAGACTGGTGTCAACATGTCCCTGTATGAGAGACAGGTGGTAAAACGCCTGTATGAGAGACTGGTGTCAACATGTCCCTGTATGAGAGACTGGTGTCAACGTGTCCCTGTATGAGAGACTGGTGTCAACATGTCCCTGTATAAGAGACTGGTGTCAACATGTCCCTGTATGAGAGACAGGTGGTAAAACGCCTGTATGAGAGACTGGTGTCAACATGTCCCTGTATGAGAGACTGGTGTCAACGTGTCCCTGTATGAGAGACTGGTGTCAACATGTCCCTGTATCAGAGACTGGTGTCAACATGTCCCTGTATGAGAGGCTGGTGTGAACATGTCTGTATGAGAGATTGGTGTCTACATGTCCCTGTATGAGAGACTGGTGTCAACATGTCCCTGTTTGAGAGACTGGTGTCAACATGTCCCTGTATGATAGGCTGGTGTCAACATATCTGTATGAGAGGCTGGTGTCAACATGTCTGTATGAGACGCTTTTGTCAACATGTCCCTGTATGAGAGACTGGTGTCAAGATGCCTCTATGAGAGACTGGCGTCAACATGTCCCTGTATGAGAGGCTGGTGTCAACATGTCCCTGTATGAGAGACTGGTGTCAACATGTCCCTGTATGAGAGACAGGTGTCAACATGTCTCTATATGAGAGACTGATGTCAACATGTCCATGTATGAGAGGCTGGTGTCAACATGTCTGTATGAGAGGCTGGTGTCAACATGTCTGTATGAGAGACTGGTGTCAACATGTCCCTGTATGAGAGACTGGTGTGAACATGTCCCTGTATGAGAGACTGGTGTCAACATGTCCCTGTATGAGAGACAGGTGTCAACATGTCTCTATATGAGAGACTGGTGTCAACATGTCCATGTGTGATAGACTGGTGTCAACATGTCCCTGTATGAGAGGCTGGTGTCAACATGTCTGTATGAGAGGCTGGTGTCAACATGTCTGTATGAGAGACTGGTGTCAACATGTCCCTGTATGAGAGACTGGTGTCAAGATGCCTCTATGAGAGACAGGTGGTAAAATGTCTGTTTGAGAGACTGGTGTCAACATGTCCCTGTATGAGAGACTGGTGTCAACATGTCCTTGTACGAGAGACAGGTGTCAACATGTCTCTATATGAGAGACTGGTGTCAACATGTCCATGTATGATAGACTGGTGTCAACATGTCCCTGTATGAGAGGCTGGTGTCAACATGTCTGTATGAGAGACTGGTGTCAACATGTCGCTGTATGAGAGACTGGTGTGAACATGTCCCTGTATGAGAGACTGGTGTCAACATGTCCTTGTATGAGAGACAGGTGTCAACATGTCCATGTATGAGAGACTGGTGTCAACATGTCCCTGTGTGAGAGGCTGGTGTGAACATGTCTGTATGAGAGACTGGTGTCAACATGTCCCTGTATGAGAGACTGGTGTCAACATGTCCCTGTTTGAGAGACTGGTGTCAACATGTCCCTGTATGATAGGCTGGTGTCAACATGTATGTATGAGAGACTGGTGTCAACATGTGTGTATGAGAGACTGGTATGAACATGTATGTATGAGAGACTGGTGTCAACATGTCTCTGTATGAAGGACTGGTGTCAATATGTCCCTGTATGAGAGACAGGTGTCAACATGTCCATGTATGAGAGACTGGTGTCAACATGTCCCTGTGTGAGAGGCTAGTGTGAACATGTCTGTATGCGAGACTGGTGTCAACATGTTCCTGTATGAGAGACTGGTGTCAACATGTCCCTGTTTGAGAGACTGGTGTCAACATGTCCCTGTATGATAGGCTGGTGTCAACATGTATGTATGAGAGACTGGTGTCAACATGTGTGTATGAGAGACTGGTATGAACATGTATGTATGAGTGACTGGTGTCAACATGTCTCTGTATGAAGGACTGGTGTCAATATGTCTCTGTATGAGAGACAGGTGTCAACATGTCCATGTATGAGAGGCTGTTGTCAACATGTCCCGGTATGAGAGACTGGTGTCAAGATGCCTCTATGAGAGACTGGCGTCAACATGTCTCTGTATGAGAGGCTGGTGTCAACATGTCCCTTGTATGAGAGACTGGTGTCATCATGTCCCTGTATGAGAGACAGGTGTCAACATGTCTCTATATGAGAGACTGGTGTCAACATGTCCATGTATGATAGACTGGTGTCAACATGTCCCTGTATGAGAGGCTGGTGTCAACATGTCTGTATTAGAGGCTGGTGTCAACATGTCTGTATGAGAGACTGGTGTCAACATGTGTGTATGAGAGACTGGTGTGAACATGTCCCTGTATGAGAGACTGGTGTCAACATGTCCCTGTATGAGAGACAGGTGTCAACATGTCTCTATATGAGAGACTGGTGTCAGCATGTCCATGTATGATAGACTGGTGTCAACATGTCCCTGTATGAGAGGCTGGTGTCAACATGTCTGTATGAGAGGCTGGTGTCAGCATGTCTGTATGAGAGACTGGTGTCAACATGTCCCTGTATGAGAGACTGGTGTCAAGATGCCTCTATGAGAGACAGGTGGTAAAATCTCTGTATGAGAGACTGGTGTCAACATGTCCCTGTATGAGAGACTGGTGTCAACATGTCCTTGTATGAGAGACAGGTGTCAACATGTCTCTATATGAGAGGCTGGTGTCAACATGTCCATGTATGATAGACTGGTGTCAGCATGTCCCTGTATGAGAGGCTGGTGTCAACATGTCTGTATGAGAGGCTGGTGTCAACATGTCTGTATGAGAGACTGGTTTCAACATGTTGCTGTATGAGAGACTGGTGTGAACATGTCCCTATATGAGAGACTGGTGTCAACATGTCCCTGTATGAGAGACTGGTGTCAACATGTCCATGTATGAGAGGCTGGTGTCGACATGTCTGTATGAGAGGCTGGTGTCAAGATATCTGTATGAGAGGCTGGTGTAAATATGTCTGCATAAGAGGCTGGTGTCAACATGTCTGTATAAGAGACTGGTTTCAACATGTCCCTGTATGAGAGGCTGGTGTCAAGATGTCTGTATGAGAGGCTGGTGTCAACATGTCTGTATGAGAGGCTGGTGTCAACATGTCTGTATGAGAGGCTGGTGTCGATATGTCTGCATAAGAGGCTGGTGTCAATATGTCTGAATAAGAGGCTGGTGTCAATATGTCCCTGTATGAGAGGCTGGTGGTAAAATATCTGTATGAGAGACTGGTGTCAGCATGTCCCTGTATGAGAGACAGGTGTCAACATGTCCCTGTATGAGAAACAGGTGTCAACATGTCCCTGTATGAGAGACTGGTGTCAGCATGTCCCTGTATAAGAGACTGGTATCAACATACCTGTATAAGAGACTGGTGTCAACATGTCCCTGTATGAGAGGCTGGTGTCAACATGTCAGAATGAGAGATTGGTGTCAACATGTCTGTATGAGAGACTGGTGTCAACATGTCCCTGTATGAGAGATTGGTGTCAACATGTCTGTATGAGAGACTAGTGTCAACATGTATTTGTATGAGAGACTTGTTTCAACATGTCCCTGTATCAGAGACTGGTGTCAACATGTCCCTGTATAAGAGACTGGTATCAACATACCTGTATAAGAGACTGGTGTCAACATGTCCCTGTATGAGAGGCTGGTGTCAACATGTCAGAATGAGAGATTGGTGTCAACATGTCTGTATGAGAGACTGGTGTCAACATGTCCCTGTATGAGAGATTGGTGTCAACATGTCTGTATGAGAGACTAGTGTCAACATGTATTTGTATGAGAGACTTGTTTCAACATGTCCCTGTATCAGAGACTGGTGTCAACATGTCCCTGTATGAGAGACAGGTGGTAAAACGCCTGTATGAGAGACTGGTGTCAACATGTCCCTGTATGAGAGACTGGTGTCAACGTGTCCCTGTATGAGAGACTGGTGTCAACATGTCCCTGTATAAGAGACTGGTGTCAACATGTCCCTGTATGAGAGACAGGTGGTAAAACGCCTGTATGAGAGACTGGTGTCAACATGTCCCTGTATGAGAGACTGGTGTCAACGTGTCCCTGTATGAGAGACTGGTGTCAACATGTATCTGTATGAGAGACCGGTTTCAACATGTCCCTGTATCAGAGACTGGTGTCAACATGTCCCTGTATGAGAGGCTGGTGTGAACATGTCTGTATGAGAGATTGGTGTCTACATGTCCCTGTATGAGAGACTGGTGTCAACATGTCCCTGTTTGAGAGACTGGTGTCAACATGTCCCTGTATGATAGGCTGGTGTCAACATGTATGTATGAGAGACTGGTGTCAATATGTGTGTATGAGAGGCTGTTGTCAACATGTCCCTGTATGAGAGACTGGTGTCAAGATGCCTCTATGAGAGACTGGCGTCAACATGTCCCTGTATCAGAGACTGGTGTCAACATGTCCCTGTATGAGAGGCTGGTGTGAACATGTCTGTATGAGAGATTGGTGTCTACATGTCCCTGTATGAGAGACTGGTGTCAACATGTCCCTGTTTGAGAGACTGGTGTCAACATGTCCCTGTATGATAGGCTGGTGTCAACATATCTGTATGAGAGGCTGGTGTCAACATGTCTGTATGAGACGCTTTTGTCAACATGTCCCTGTATGAGAGACTGGTGTCAAGATGCCTCTATGAGAGACTGGCGTCAACATGTCCCTGTATGAGAGGCTGGTGTCAACATGTCCCTGTATGAGAGACTGGTGTCAACATGTCTCTGTATGAGAGACAGGTGTCAACATGTCTCTATATGAGAGACTGATGTCAACATGTCCATGTATGAGAGGCTGGTGTCAACATGTCTGTATGAGAGGCTGGTGTCAACATGTCTGTATGAGAGACTGGTGTCAACATGTCCCTGTATGAGAGACTGGTGTGAACTTGTCCCTGTATGAGAGACTGGTGTCAACATGTCCCTGTATGAGAGACAGGTGTCAACATGTCTCTATATGAGAGACTGGTGTCAACATGTCCATGTGTGATAGACTGGTGTCAACATGTCCCTGTATGAGAGGCTGGTGTCAACATGTCTGTATGAGAGGCTGGTGTCAACATGTCTGTATGAGAGACTGGTGTCAACATGTCCCTGTATGAGAGACTGGTGTCAAGATGCCTCTATGAGAGACAGGTGGTAAAATGTCTGTTTGAGAGACTGGTGTCAACATGTCCCTGTATGAGAGACTGGTGTCAACATGTCCTTGTACGAGAGACAGGTGTCAACATGTCTCTATATGAGAGACTGGTGTCAACATGTCCATGTATGATAGACTGGTGTCAACATGTCCCTGTATGAGAGGCTGGTGTCAACATGTCTGTATGAGAGACTGGTGTCAACATGTCGCTGTATGAGAGACTGGTGTGAACATGTCCCTGTATGAGAGACTGGTGTCAACATGTCCTTGTATGAGAGACAGGTGTCAACATGTCCATGTATGAGAGACTGGTGTCAACATGTCCCTGTGTGAGAGGCTGGTGTGAACATGTCTGTATGAGAGACTGGTGTCAACATGTCCCTGTATGAGAGACTGGTGTCAACATGTCCCTGTTTGAGAGACTGGTGTCAACATGTCCCTGTATGAGAGGCTGGTGTCAACATGTATGTATGAGAGACTGGTGTCAACATGTGTGTATGAGAGACTGGTATGAACATGTATGTATGAGAGACTGGTGTCAACATGTCTCTGTATGAAGGACTGGTGTCAATATGTCCCTGTATGAGAGACAGGTGTCAACATGTCCATGTATGAGAGACTGGTGTCAACATGTCCCTGTGTGAGAGGCTGGTGTGAACATGTCTGTATGAGAGACTGGTGTCAACATGTCCCTGTATGAGAGACTGGTGTCAACATGTCCCTGTTTGAGAGACTGGTGTCAACATGTCCCTGTATGATAGGCTGGTGTCAACATGTATGTATGAGAGACTGGTGTCAACATGTGTGTATGAGAGACTGGTATGAACATGTATGTATGAGAGACTGGTGTCAACATGTCTCTGTATGAAGGACTGGTGTCAATATGTCCCTGTATGAGAGACAGGTGTCAACATGTCCATGTATGAGAGACTGGTATCAACTTGTCCCTGTATGAGAGACTGGTGTCAACATATCTGTATGAGAGGCTGGTGTCAACATGTCTGTATGAGAGGCTGTTGTCAACATGTCCCGGTATGAGAGACTGGTGTCAAGATGCCTCTATGAGAGACTGGCGTCAACATGTCTCTGTATGAGAGGCTGGTGTCAACATGTCCCTTGTATGAGAGACTGGTGTCATCATGTCCCTGTATGAGAGACAGGTGTCAACATGTCTCTATATGAGAGACTGGTGTCAACATGTCCATGTATGATAGACTGGTGTCAACATGTCCCTGTATGAGAGGCTGGTGTCAACATGTCTGTATTAGAGGCTGGTGTCAACATGTCTGTATGAGAGACTGGTGTCAACATGTGTGTATGAGAGACTGGTGTGAACATGTCCCTGTATGAGAGACTGGTGTCAACATGTCCCTGTATGAGAGACAGGTGTCAACATGTCTCTATATGAGAGACTGGTGTCAGCATGTCCATGTATGATAGACTGGTGTCAACATGTCCCTGTATGAGAGGCTGGTGTCAACATGTCTGTATGAGAGGCTGGTGTCAGCATGTCTGTATGAGAGACTGGTGTCAACATGTCCCTGTATGAGAGACTGGTGTCAAGATGCCTCTATGAGAGACAGGTGGTAAAATCTCTGTATGAGAGACTGGTGTCAACATGTCCCTGTATGAGAGACTGGTGTCAACATGTCCTTGTATGAGAGACAGGTGTCAACATGTCTCTATATGAGAGACTGGTGTCAACATGTCCATGTATGATAGACTGGTGTCAGCATGTCCCTGTATGAGAGGCTGGTGTCAACATGTCTGTATGAGAGGCTGGTGTCAACATGTCTGTATGAGAGACTGGTTTCAACATGTTGCTGTATGAGAGACTGGTGTGAACATGTCCCTATATGAGAGACTGGTGTCAACATGTCCCTGTATGAGAGACAGGTGTCAACATGTCCCTGTATGAGAGACTGGTGTCAACATGTCCCTGTATGAGAGGCTGGTGTCAACATGTCTGTATGAGAGGCTGGTGTCAACATGTCTGTATGAGAGGCTGGTGTAAATATGTCTGCATAAGAGGCTGGTGTCAATATGTCTGTATGAGAGACTGGTTTCAACATGTCCCTGTATGAGAGGCTGGTGTCAATATGTCTGTATGAGCGGCTGGTGTCAACATGTCTGTATGAGAGGCTGGTGTCAACATGCCCCTTTGTACGAGAGACAGGTGGTAAAATGTCTGTATGAGTGACAGGTGTCAACATGTCCCTGTATGAGAGACTTGTGTCAACATGTCCCTGTATGAGAGACTGGTGTCAACATGTCTCTATATGAGAGACTGGTGTCAACATGTCCCTGTATGAGAGACTTGTGTCAACATGTCCCTGTATGAGAGGCTGGTGTCAACATGTCTGTATGAGAGGCTGGTGTCAACATGTCTGTATGAGAGGCTGGTGTAAATATGTCTGCATAAGAGGCTGATGTAAACATGTCTGTATGAGAGGCTGGTGTCAACATGTCTGTATGAGAGGCTGGTGTCAACATGTCTGTATGAGAGGCTGGTGTCAACATGTCCCTGTATGAGAGACTGGTGTCAACATGTCTCTATATGAGAGACTGGTGTCAACATGTCCCTGTATGAGAGACTGGTGTCAACGTGTCCCTGTATGAGAGGCTGGTGTCAATATGTATCTGTATGAGAGACCGGTTTCAACATGTCCCTGTATCAGAGACTGGTGTCAACATGTCCCTGTATGAGAGGCTGGTGTGAACATGTCTGTATGAGAGATTGGTGTCTACATGTCCCTGTATGAGAGACTGGTGTCAACATGTCCCTGTTTGAGAGACTGGTGTCAACATGTCCCTGTATGATAGGCTGGTGTCAACATGTATGTATGAGAGACTGGTGTCAACATGTGTGTATGAGAGACTGGTGTGAACATGTATGTATGAGAGACTGGTGTCAACATGTCCCTGTATGAGAGACTGGTGTCAATATGTCCCTGTATGAGAGACAGGTGTCAACATGTCCATGTATGAGAAACTGGTGTCAACATGTCCCTGTGTGAGAGACTGGTGTCAACATATCTGTATGAGAGGCTGGTGTCAACATGTCTGTATGAGAGGCTGTTGTCAACATGTCCCGGTATGAGAGACTGGTGTCAAAATGCCTCTATGAGAGACTGGCGTCAACATGTCCCTGTATGAGAGGCTGGTGTCAACATGTCCCTGTATGAGAGACTGGTGTCAACATGTCCCTGTATGAGAGACAGGTGTCAACATGTCTCTATATGAGAGACTGGTGTCAACATGTCCATGTATGATAGACTGGTGTCAACATGTCCCTATATGAGAGGCTGGTGTCAACATGTCTGTATGAGAGGCTGGTGTCAACATGTCTGTATGAGAGACTGGTGTCAACATGTCGCTGTATGAGAGACTGGTGTGAACATGTCCCTGTATGAGAGACTGGTGTCAACATGTCCCTGTATGAGAGACAGGTGTCAACATGTCTCTATATGAGAGGCTGGTGTCAACATGTCCCTGTATGAGAGGCTGGTGTCAACATGTCTGTATGAGAGGCTGGTGTCAACATGTCTGTATGAGAGGCTGGTGTCAACATGTCTGTATGAGAGGCTGGTGTCAATATGTCTGCATAAGGGGCTGGTGTCAACATGTCTGTATAAGAGGCTGGTGTCAACATGTCCCTGTATGAGAGACTGGTGGTAAAATATATGTATGAGAGGCTGGTGTCAACATGTCCCTGTATGAGAGACTGGTGTCAACATGTCCCTGTATGAGAGACATGTGTCAACGTGTCCCGGTATGAGAGACAGGTGTCAACATGTCCCTGTATGAGGGACTTGGTGTCAACTTGTCCCTGTATGAGAGATTGGTGTCAACATGTCTGTATGAGAGGCTGGTGTCAACATGTCTGTATGAGAGGCTGGTGTCAACATGTCTGTATAAGAGGTTGGTGTGAACATGTCCCTGTATGAGATACAGGTGTCAACATGTCCCTGTATGAGTGACAGGTGTCAACATGTCCCTGTATGAGAGACTTGTGTCAATTTGTCCCTGTATGAGAGACTGGCGTCAACATGCCTGTATGAGAGACTGGCGTCAACATGTTCCGGTATGAGAGACTGGTGTCAACATGCCCCTGTATGAGAGATAGGTGGTGAAATGTCTGCATGAGAGACTGATGTCAACATGTCCCTGTATGAGAGACTGGTGTCAACATGCCTCTATGAGAGACTGGCGTCAACATGTCCCGGTATGAGAGACTGGTGTCAACATGTCCCTGTATGAGAGACTGGTGTCAACATGTCCCTGTATGAGAGGCTGGTGTCAACATGTCTGTATGAGAGACTGGTGTCAACATGTCTGTATGAGAGGCTGGTGTCAACATGTCTGTATGAGAGGCTGGTGTCAATATGTCTGCATAAGAGGCTGGTGTCAATATGTCTGCATCAGAGGCTGGTGTTAATATGTCCCTGTATGAGAGGCTGGTGGTAAAATATCTGTATGAGAGGCTGGTGTCAACATGTCCCTGTATGAGAGACTGGTGTCAACATGTCCCTGTATGAGAGACAGGTGTCAAAATGTCCCGGTATGAGAGACAGGTGTCAACATGTCCCTGTATGAGAGGCTGGTGTGAACATGTCCATGTATGAGAGACTGGTGTGAATATGTCCCTGTATGAGAGACAGGTGTCTACATTTCTCTGTATAAGAGCCTTGTGTCAACATTTCTCTGTATAAGAGCTTTGTGTCAACATGTCTGTATGAGAGGCTGGTGTCAACATATCCCCGTATGAGAGACTGGTGTCAACATGTCCCTGTATGAGAGACTGGTGTCAACATGTCCCTGTATGAGAGGCTGGTGTCAACATGTCTGTATGAGAGGCTGGTGTCAACATGTCTGTATGAGAGACTGATGTCAAGATGTCCCTGTATGAGAGACAGGTGTCAACACGTCTCTATATGAGAGACTGGTGTCAACATGTCCCTGTATGAGAGACAGGTGTCAACATGTCCCTGTATGAGAGGCTGGTGTCAACATGTCCCTGTATGAAAGACTGGTGTCAACATGTCCCTGTATGAGAGACTGGTGTCAAGACGTCCCTGTATGAGAGACTGGTGTCAACATGTCCCTGTATGAGAGGCTGGTGTCAACATGTCTGTATGAGAGGCTGGTGTCAACATGTCTGTATGAGAGACTGGTGTCAAGATGTCCCTGTATGAGAGACAGGTGTCAACACGTCTCTATATGAGAGGCTGGTGTCAACATGTCCCTGTATGAGAGACTGGTGTCAACATGTCCCTGTATGAGAGACTGGTGTCAACACGTCCCTTATATGAGAGACTGGTGTCAACATGTCCCTGTATGAGAGACAGGTGTCAACATGTCCCTGTATGAGAGACTGGTGTCAACATGTCCCTGTATGAGAGACTGGTGTCAACATGTCCCTGTATGAGAGACAGGTGTCAACATGTCTCTATATGAGAGACTGGTGTCAACATGTCCCTGTATGATAGACTGGTGTCAACATGTCCCTGTATGAGAGGCTGGTGTCAACATGTCTGTATGAGAGGCTGGTGTCAACATGTCTGTATGAGAGACTTGTTTCAACATGTCCCAGTATGAGAGACTGGTGTCAACATGTCTCTATATGAGAGACTGGTGTCAACATGTCCCTGTATGAGAGACTGGTGTCAACATGTCCCTGTATGAGAGGCTGGTGTCAACATGTCTGTATGAGAGGCTGGTGTTAACATGTCTGTATGAGAGGCTGGTGTAAATATGTCTGCATAAGAGGCTGGTGTCAATATGTCTGTATGAGAGACTGGTTTCAACATGTCCCTGTATGACAGGCTGGTGTCACCATGTCTGTATGAGAGGCTAGTGTCAACATGCCCCTTTGTACGAGAGACAGGTGGTAAAATGTCTGTATGAGTGACAGGTGTCAACATGTCCCTGTATGAGAGACTTGTGTCAACATGTCCCTGTATGAGAGACTGGTGTCAACATGTCTCTATATGAGAGACTGGTGTCAACATGTCCCTGTATGAGAGACTGGTGTCAACATGTCCCTGTATGAGAGGCTGGTGTCAACATGTCTGTATGAGAGGCTGGTGTCAACATGTCTGTATGAGAGGCTGGTGTAAATATGTCTGCATAAGAGGCTGATGTCAACATGTTTGTAAGAGAGGCTGGTGTCAACATGTCTGTATGAGAGGCTGGTGTCAATATGTCTGCATAAGAGGCTGGTGTCAATATGTCTGCATAAGAGGCTGGTGTCAATATGTCCCTGTATGAGAGGCTGGTGGTAAAATATCTGTATGAGAGACTGGTGTCAACATGTCCCTGTATGAGGGACTGGTGTCAGCATGTCCCTGTATGAGAGGCTGGTGTCAACATGTCTGTATGAGAGACTGGTGTCAACATGTCTCTATGACAGACAGGTGTCAACATGTCTGTATGAGAGACTGGTGTCAACATGTCCCTGTATAAGAGACTGGTATCAACATACCTGTATAAGAGACTGGTGTCAACATGTCCCTGTATGAGAGGCTGGTGTCAACATGTCAGTATGAGAGATTGGTGTCAACATGTCTGTATGAGAGACTGGTGTCAACATGTCCCTGTATGAGAGATTGGTGTCAACATGTCTGTATGAGAGACTAGTGTCAACATGTATTTGTATGAGAGACTTGTTTCAACATGTCCCTGTATGAGAGATTGGTGTCAACATGTCCCTGTATGAGAGACTGGTGTCAACATGTCCCTGTATAAGCGACTGGTGTCAACATGTCCCTGTATGAGAGACAGGTGGTAAAACGCCTGTATGAGAGACTGGTGTCAACATGTCCCTGTATGAGAGACTGGTGTCAACATGTCCCTGTATGAGAGGCTGGTGTCAACATGTATCTGTATGAGAGACCGGTTTCAACATGTCCCTGTATGAGAGACTGGTGTCAACATGTCCCTGTATGAGAGACTGGTGTCAACATGTCCCTGTATGATAGGCTGGTGTCAACATGTCTGCATAAGAGGCTGGTGTCAATATGTCTGTATAAGAGACTGGTTTCAACATGTCCATGTATGAGAGGCTGGTGTCAACATGTCTGTATGAGAGGCTGGTGTCAACATGTCTGTATGAGAGGCTGGTGTCAACATGCTCCTTTGTACGAGAGACAGGTGGTAAAATGTCTGTATGAGTGACAGGTGTCAACATGTCCCTGTATGAGAGACTTGTGTCAACATGTCCCTGTATGAGAGACTGGTGTCAACATGCCTCTATGATAGACTGGCGTCAACATGTCCCGGCATGAGAGAATGGTGTCAACATGCCCATGTATGAGAGACAGGTGGTGAAATGTCTGTAAGAGAGACTGGTCTCAACATGTCCCTGTATGAGACACTGGTGTCAACATGTCCCTGTATGAGACACAGGTGTCAACATGTCTCTATATTAGAGACTGGTGTCAACATGTCCCTGTATGAGAGACTGGTGTCAACATGTCCCTGTATGAGAGGCTGGTGTCAACATGTCTGTATGAGAGGCTGGTATCAATATGTATGTATGAGAGGCTGGTGTCAATATGTCTGTATAAGAGACTGGTGTCAACATGTCCCTGTATGAGAGGCTGGTGTCAACATGTCTGTATGAGAGGCTGGTGTCAACATGTCTGTATGAGAGGCTGGTGTCAACATGTCTGTATGAGAGGCTGGTGTCAATATGTCTGCATAAGAGGCTGGTGTCAACATGTTTGTATAAGAGGCTGGTGTCAACATGTCCCTGTATGAGAGGCTGGTGTCAACATGTCTGTATGAGAGGCTGGTGTCAACATGTCTGTATGAGAGGCTGGTGTCAACATGTCTGTATGAGAGGCTGGTGTCAATATGTCTGCATAAGAGGCTGGTGTTAATATGTCTGCATCAGAGGCTGGTGTTAATATGTCCCTGTATGAGAGGCTGGTGGTAAAATATCTGTATGAGAGGCTGGTGTCAACATGTCCCTGTATGAGAGACTGGTGTCAACATGTCCCTGTATGAGAGACAGGTGTCAACATGTCCCGGTATGAGAGACAGGTGTCAACATGTCCCTGTATGAGGGACTTGGTGTCAACTTGTCCCTGTATGAGAGATTGGTTTCAACATGTCTGTATGAGAGGCTGGTGTCAACATGTCTGTATGAGAGGCTGGTGTCAACATGTCTGTATAAGAGGCTGGTGTGAACATGTCCCTGTATGAGATACAGGTGTCAACTTGTCCCTGTATGAGTGACAGGTGTCAACATGTCCCTGAATGAGAGACTTGTGTCAACATGTCCCTGTATGATAGACTGGTGTCAACATGCCTCTATGAGAGACTGGCGTCAACATGTTCCGGTATGAGAGACTGGTGTCAACATGCCCCTGTATGAGAGATAGGTGGTGAAATGTCTGCATGAGAGACTGGTGTCAACATGTCCCTGTATGAGAGACTGGTGTCAACATGCCTCTATGAGAGACAGGCGTCAACATGTCCCGGTATGAGAGACTGGTGTCAACATGCTCCTGTATGAGAGACAGGTGGTGAAATGTCTGTATGAGAGACTGGTGTAAACATGTCCCTGTATGAGAGACTGGTGTCAACATGTCCCTGTATGAGAGACTGGTGTCAACATGTCCCTGTATGAGAGACAGGTGTCAACATGTCTCTATATGAGAGACTGGTGTCAAAATGTCCCTGTATGATAGACTGGTGTCAACATGTCCCTGTATGAGAGGCTGGTGTCAACATGTCTGTATGAGAGGCTGGTGTCAACATGTCTGTATGAGAGACTTGTTTCAACATGTCCCAGTATGAGAGACTGGTGTCAACATGTCTCTATATGAGAGACTGGTGTCAACATGTCCCTGTATGAGAGACTGGTGTCAACATGTCCCTGTATGAGAGGCTGGTGTCAACATGTCTGTATGAGAGGCTGGTGTAAATATGTCTGCATAAGAGGCTGGTGTCAACATGTCTGTATGAGAGACTGGTTTCAACATGTCCCTGTATGAGAGGCTGCTGTCAACATGTCTGTATGAGAGACTGGTGTCAACATGTCTGTATGAGTGGCTGGTGTCAACATGCCCCTTTGTACGAGAGATAGGTGGTAAAATGTCTGTATGAGTGACAGGTGTCAACATGTCCCTGTATGAGAGACTTGTGTCAACATGTCCCTGTATGAGAGACTGGTGTCAACATGTCTCTATATGAGAGACTGGTGTCAACATGTCCCTGTATGAGAGACTTGTGTCAACATGTCCCTGTATGAGAGGCAGGTGTCAACATGTCTGTGTGAGAGGCTGGTGTCAACATGTCTGTATGAGAGGCTGGTGTAAATATGTCTGCATAAGAGGCTGATGTAAACATGTCTGTATGAGAGGCTGGTGTCAACATGTCTGTATGAGAGGCTGGTGTCAACATGTCTGTATGAGAGGCTGGTGTCAACATGTCCCTGTATGAGAGACTGGTGTCAACATGTCTCTATATGAGAGACTGGTGTCAACATGTCCCTGTATGAGAGACTGGTGTCAACATGTCCCTGTATGAGAGGCTGGTGTCAACATGTCTGTATGAGAGGCTGGTGTCAACATGTCTGTATGAGAGGCTGGTGTAAATATGTCTGCATAAGAGGCTGATGTCAACATGTCTGTAAGAGACCCTGGTGTCAACATGTCTGTATGAGAGGCTGGTGTCAATATGTCTGCATAAGAGGCTGGTGTCAATATGTCTGCATAAGAAGCTGGTGTCAATATGTCCCTGTATGAGAGGCTGGTGGTAAAATATCTGTATGAGAGACTGGTGTCAACATGTCCCTGTATGAGAGACTGGTGTCAGCATGTCCCTGTATGAGAGGCTGGTGTCAACATGTCTGTATGAGAGACTGGTGTCAACATGTCTCTATGACAGACAGGTGTCAACATGTCTGTATGAGAGACTGGTGTCAACATGTCCCTGTATAAGAGACTGGTATCAACATACCTGTATAAGAGACTGGTGTCAACATGTCCCTGTATGAGAGGCTGGTGTCAACATGTCAGTATGAGAGATTGGTGTCAACATGTCTGTATGAGAGACTGGTGTCAACATGTCCCTGTATGAGAGATTGGTGTCAACATGTCTGTATGAGAGACTAGTGTCAACATGTATTTGTATGAGAGACTGGTGTCAATATGTCCCTGTATGAGAGACAGGTGTCAACATGTCCATGTATGAGAGACTGGTGTCAACTTGTCCCTGTATGAGAGACTGGTGTGAACATGTCCCTGTATGAGAGGCTGGTGTCAACATGTCTGTATGAGAGACTCGTGTCAACATGTCGCTGTATGAGAGACTGGTGTGAACATGTCCCTGTATGAGAGACTGGTGTCAACATGTCCGTGTATGAGAGACAGGTGTCAACATGTCTCTATATGAGAGACTGGTGTCAACATGTCCATGTATGATAGACTGGTGTCAACATGTCCCTGTAGGAGAGGCTGGTGTCGACATGTCTGTATGAGAGATTGGTGTCAACATGTCCCTGTATGAGAGACTGGTGTCAAGATGCCTCTATGAGAGACAGGTGGTAAAATGTCTGTATGAGAGACTGGTGTCAACTTGTCCCTGTATGAGAGACTGGTGTCAACATGTCCTTGTATGAGAGACAGGTGTCAACATGTTTCTATATGAGAGACTGGTGTCAACATGTCCATGTATGATAGACTGGTGTCAACATGTCCCTGTATGAGAGGCTGGTGTCAACATGTCTGTATGAGAGGCTGGTGTCAACATGTCTGTATGAGAGACTGGTGTCAACATGTCGCTGTATGAGAGACTGGTGTGAACATGTCCCTATATGTGAGACTGGTGTCAACATGTCCCTGTATGAGAGACTGGTGTCAACATGTCCATGTATGAGAGGCTGGTGTCAACATGTCTGTATGAGAGGCTGGTGTCAACATGTCTGTATGAGAGGCTGGTGTCAATATGTCTGCATAAGAGGCTGGTGTCAACATGTCTGTATAAGAGACTGGTTTCAACATGTCCATGTATGAGAGGCTGGTGTCAACATGTCTGTATGAGAGGCTGGTGTCAACATGTCTGTATGAGAGGCTGGTGTCAACATGTCTGTATGAGAGGCTGGTGTCAACATGTCTGTATGAGTGGCTGGTGTCAACATGCCCCTTTGTACGAGAGACAGGTGGTAAAATGTCTGTATGAGTGACAGGTGTCAACATGTCCCTGTATGAGAGACTTGTGTCAACATGTCCCTGTATGAGAGACTGGTGTCAACATGTCTCTATATGAGAGACTGGTGTCAACATGTCCCTGTATGAGAGACTTGTGTCAACATGTCCCTGTATGAGAGGCAGGTGTCAACATGTCTGTGTGAGAGGCTGGTGTCAACATGTCTGTATGAGAGGCTGGTGTAAATATGTCTGCATAAGAGGCTGATGTAAACATGTCTGTATGAGAGGCTGGTGTCAACATGTCTGTATGAGAGGCTGGTGTCAACATGTCTGTATGAGAGGCTGGTGTCAACATGTCCCTGTATGAGAGACTGGTGTCAACATGTCTCTATATGAGAGACTGGTGTCAACATGTCCCTGTATGAGAGACTGGTGTCAACATGTCCCTGTATGAGAGGCTGGTGTCAACATGTCTGTATGAGAGGCTGGTGTCAACATGTCTGTATGAGAGGCTGGTGTAAATATGTCTGCATAAGAGGCTGATGTCAACATGTCTGTAAGAGAGGCTGGTGTCAACATGTCTGTATGAGAGGCTGGTGTCAATATGTCTGCATAAGAGGCTGGTGTCAATATGTCTGCATAAGAAGCTGGTGTCAATATGTCCCTGTATGAGAGACAGGTGTCAACATGTCCATGTATGAGAGACTGGTGTCAACATGTCCCTGTATGAGAGACTGGTGTGAACATATCTGTATGAGAGGCTGGTGTCAACATGTCTGTATGAGAGGCTGTTGTCAACATGTCCCGGTATGAGAGACTGGTGTCAAGATGCCTCTCTGAGAGACTGGCGTCAACATGTCCCTGTATGAGAGGCTGGTGTCAACATGTCCCTGTATGAGAGACTGGTGTCAACATGTCCCTGTATGAGAGACAGGTTTCAAGATGTCTCTATATGAGAGACTGGTGTCAACATGTCCATGTATGATAGACTGGTGTCAACATGTCCCTATATGAGAGGCTGGTGTCAACATGTCTGTATGAGAGGCTGGTGTCAACATGTCTGTATGAGAGACTGGTGTGAACATGTCCCTGTATGAGAGACTGGTGTGAACATGTCCCTGTATGAGAGACTGGTGTCAACATGTCCCTGTATGAGAGACAGGTGTCAACATGTCTCTATATGAGAGGCTGGTGTCAACATGTCCATGTATGATAGACTGGTGTCAACATGTCCCTGTAGGAGAGGCTGGTGTCAACATGTCTGTATGAGAGACTGGTGTCAACATGTCCCTGTATGAGAGACTGGTGTCAAGATGCCTCTATGAGAGACAGGTGCTAAAATGTCTGTATGAGAGACTGGTGTCAACATGTCCCTGTATGAGAGACTGGTGTCAACGTGTCCCTGTATGAGAGGCTGGTGTCAATATGTATCTGTATGAGAGACCGGTTTCAACATGTCCCTGTATCAGAGACTGGTGTCAACATGTCCCTGTATGAGAGGCTGGTGTGAACATGTCTGTATGAGAGATTGGTGTCTACATGTCCCTGTATGAGAGACTGGTGTCAACATGTCCCTGTATGAGAGGCTGGTGTCAACATGTCCCTGTATGAGAGACTGGTGTCAACATGTCCCTGTATGAGAGACAGGTTTCAAGATGTCTCTATATGAGAGACTGGTGTCAACATGTCCATGTATGATAGACTGGTGTCAACATGTCCCTATATGAGAGGCTGGTGTCAACATGTCTGTATGAGAGGCTGGTGTCAACATGTCTGTATGAGAGACTGGTGTGAACATGTCCCTGTATGAGAGACTGGTGTGAACATGTCCCTGTATGAGAGACTGGTGTCAACATGTCCCTGTATGAGAGACAGGTGTCAACATGTCTCTATATGAGAGGCTGGTGTCAACATGTCCATGTATGATAGACTGGTGTGAACATGTCCCTGTAGGAGAGGCTGGTGTCAACATGTCTGTATGAGAGACTGGTGTCAACATGTCCCTGTATGAGAGACTGGTGTCAAGATGCCTCTATGAGAGACAGGTGCTAAAATGTCTGTATGAGAGACTGGTGTCAACATGTCCCTGTATGAGAGACTGGTGTCAACGTGTCCCTGTATGAGAGGCTGGTGTCAATATGTATCTGTATGAGAGACCGGTTTCAACATGTCCCTGTATCAGAGACTGGTGTCAACATGTCCCTGTATGAGAGGCTGGTGTCAACATGTCTGTATGAGAGATTGGTGTCTACATGTCCCTGTATGAGAGACTGGTGTCAACATGTCCCTGTATGAGAGATTGGTGTCAACATGTCTGTATGAGAGACTAGTGTCAACATGTATTTGTATGAGAGACTTGTTTCAACATGTCCCTGTATGAGAGATTGGTGTCAACATGTCCCTGTATGAGAGACTGGTGTCAACATGTCCCTGTATAAGCGACTTGTGTCAACATGTCCCTGTATGAGAGAAAGGTGGTAAAACGCCTGTATGAGAGACTGGTGTCAACATGTCCCTGTATGAGAGACTGGTGTCAACGTGTCCCTGTATGAGAGGCTGGTGTCAATATGTATCTGTATGAGAGACCGGTTTCAACATGTCCCTGTATCAGAGACTGGTGTCAACATGTCCCTGTATGAGAGGCTGGTGTGAACATGTCTGTATGAGAGATTGGTGTCTACATGTCCCTGTATGAGAGACTGGTGTCAACATGTCCCTGTTTGAGAGACTGGTGTCAACATGTCCCTGTATGATAGGCTGGTGTCAACATGTATGTATGAGAGACTGGTGTCAACATGTGTGTATGAGAGACTGGTGTGAACATGTATGTATGAGAGACTGGTGTCAACATGTCCCTGTATGAGAGACTGGTGTCAATATGTCCCTGTATGAGAGACAGGTGTCAACATGTCCATGTATGAGAGACTGGTGTCAACATGTCCCTGTATGAGAGACTGGTGTCAACATATCTGTATGAGAGGCTGGTGTCAACATGTCTGTATGAGAGGCTGTTGTCAACATGTCCCGGTATGAGAGACTGGTGTCAAGATGCCTCTCTGAGAGACTGGCGTCAACATGTCCCTGTATGAGAGGCTGGTGTCAACATGTCCCTGTATGAGAGACTGGTGTCAACATGTCCCTGTATGAGAGACAGGTTTCAAGATGTCTCTATATGAGAGACTGGTGTCAACATGTCCATGTATGATAGACTGGTGTCAACATGTCCCTATATGAGAGGCTGGTGTCAACATGTCTGTATGAGAGGCTGGTGTCAACATGTCTGTATGAGAGACTGGTGTCAACATGTCGCTGTATGAGAGACTGGTGTGAACATGTCCCTGTATGAGAGACTGGTGTCAACATGTCCCTGTATGAGAGACAGGTGTCAACATGTCTCTATATGAGAGGCTGGTGTCAACATGTCCATGTATGATAGACTGGTGTCAACATGTCCCTGTAGGAGAGGCTGGTGTCAACATGTCTGTATGAGAGACTGGTGTCAACATGTCCCTGTATGAGAGACTGGTGTCAAGATGCCTCTATGAGAGACAGGTGCTAAAATGTCTGTATGAGAGACTGGTGTCAACATGTCCCTGTATGAGAGACTGGTGTCAACGTGTCCCTGTATGAGAGGCTGGTGTCAATATGTATCTGTATGAGAGACCGGTTTCAACATGTCCCTGTATGAGAGACTGGTGTCAACATGTCCCTGTATGAGAGGCTGGTGTGAACATGTCTGTATGAGAGATTGGTGTCTACATGTCCCTGTATGAGAGACTGGTGTCAACATGTCCCTGTTTGAGAGACTGGTGTCAACATGTCCCTGTATGATAGGCTGGTGTCAACATGTATGTATGAGAGACTGGTGTCAACATGTGTGTATGAGAGACTGGTGTGAACATGTATGTATGAGAGACTGGTGTCAACATGTCCCTGTATGAGAGACTGGTGTCAATATGTCCCTGTATGAGAGACAGGTGTCAACATGTCCATGTATGAGAGACTGGTGTCAACATGTCCCTGTATGAGAGACTGGTGTCAACATATCTGTATGAGAGGCTGGTGTCAACATGTCTGTATGAGAGGCTTTTGTCAACATGTCCCGGTATGAGAGACTGGTGTCAAGATGCCTCTCTGAGAGACTGGCGTCAACATGTCCCTGTATGAGAGGCTGGTGTCAACATGTCCCTGTATGAGAGACTGGTGTCAACATGTCCCTGTATGAGAGACTGGTGTCAACATGCCTCTATGATAGACTGGCGTCAACATGTCCCGGCATGAGAGAATGGTGTCAACATGCCCATGTATGAGAGACAGGTGGTGAAATGTCTGTAAGAGAGACTGGTCTCAACATGTCCCTGTATGAGACACTGGTGTCAACATGTCCCTGTATGAGACACAGGTGTCAACATGTCTCTATATTAGAGACTGGTGTCAACATGTCCCTGTATGAGAGACTGGTGTCAACATGTCCCTGTATGAGAGGCTGGTGTCAACATGTCTGTATGAGAGGCTGGTATCAATATGTATGTATGAGAGGCTGGTGTCAATATGTCTGTATAAGAGACTGGTGTCAACATGTCCCTGTATGAGAGGCTGGTGTCAACATGTCTGTATGAGAGGCTGGTGTCAACATGTCTGTATGAGAGGCTGGTGTCAACATGTCTGTATGAGAGGCTGGTGTCAATATGTCTGCATAAGAGGCTGGTGTCAACATGTTTGTATAAGAGGCTGGTGTCAACATGTCCCTGTATGAGAGGCTGGTGTCAACATGTCTGTATGAGAGGCTGGTGTCAACATGTCTGTATGAGAGGCTGGTGTCAACATGTCTGTATGAGAGGCTGGTGTCAATATGTCTGCATAAGAGGCTGGTGTTAATATGTCTGCATCAGAGGCTGGTGTTAATATGTCCCTGTATGAGAGGCTGGTGGTAAAATATCTGTATGAGAGGCTGGTGTCAACATGTCCCTGTATGAGAGACTGGTGTCAACATGTCCCTGTATGAGAGACAGGTGTCAACATGTCCCGGTATGAGAGACAGGTGTCAACATGTCCCTGTATGAGGGACTTGGTGTCAACTTGTCCCTGTATGAGAGATTGGTTTCAACATGTCTGTATGAGAGGCTGGTGTCAACATGTCTGTATGAGAGGCTGGTGTCAACATGTCTGTATAAGAGGCTGGTGTGAACATGTCCCTGTATGAGATACAGGTGTCAACTTGTCCCTGTATGAGTGACAGGTGTCAACATGTCCCTGAATGAGAGACTTGTGTCAACATGTCCCTGTATGATAGACTGGTGTCAACATGCCTCTATGAGAGACTGGCGTCAACATGTTCCGGTATGAGAGACTGGTGTCAACATGCCCCTGTATGAGAGATAGGTGGTGAAATGTCTGCATGAGAGACTGGTGTCAACATGTCCCTGTATGAGAGACTGGTGTCAACATGCCTCTATGAGAGACAGGCGTCAACATGTCCCGGTATGAGAGACTGGTGTCAACATGCTCCTGTATGAGAGACAGGTGGTGAAATGTCTGTATGAGAGACTGGTGTAAACATGTCCCTGTATGAGAGACTGGTGTCAACATGTCCCTGTATGAGAGACTGGTGTCAACATGTCCCTGTATGAGAGACAGGTGTCAACATGTCTCTATATGAGAGACTGGTGTCAAAATGTCCCTGTATGATAGACTGGTGTCAACATGTCCCTGTATGAGAGGCTGGTGTCAACATGTCTGTATGAGAGGCTGGTGTCAACATGTCTGTATGAGAGACTTGTTTCAACATGTCCCAGTATGAGAGACTGGTGTCAACATGTCTCTATATGAGAGACTGGTGTCAACATGTCCCTGTATGAGAGACTGGTGTCAACATGTCCCTGTATGAGAGGCTGGTGTCAACATGTCTGTATGAGAGGCTGGTGTAAATATGTCTGCATAAGAGGCTGGTGTCAACATGTCTGTATGAGAGACTGGTTTCAACATGTCCCTGTATGAGAGGCTGCTGTCAACATGTCTGTATGAGCGGCTGGTGTCAACATGTCTGTATGAGTGGCTGGTGTCAACATGCCCCTTTGTACGAGAGATAGGTGGTAAAATGTCTGTATGAGTGACAGGTGTCAACATGTCCCTGTATGAGAGACTTGTGTCAACATGTCCCTGTATGAGAGACTGGTGTCAACATGTCTCTATATGAGAGACTGGTGTCAACATGTCCCTGTATGAGAGACTTGTGTCAACATGTCCCTGTATGAGAGGCAGGTGTCAACATGTCTGTGTGAGAGGCTGGTGTCAACATGTCTGTATGAGAGGCTGGTGTAAATATGTCTGCATAAGAGGCTGATGTAAACATGTCTGTATGAGAGGCTGGTGTCAACATGTCTGTATGAGAGGCTGGTGTCAACATGTCTGTATGAGAGGCTGGTGTCAACATGTCCCTGTATGAGAGACTGGTGTCAACATGTCTCTATATGAGAGACTGGTGTCAACATGTCCCTGTATGAGAGACTGGTGTCAACATGTCCCTGTATGAGAGGCTGGTGTCAACATGTCTGTATGAGAGGCTGGTGTCAACATGTCTGTATGAGAGGCTGGTGTAAATATGTCTGCATAAGAGGCTGATGTCAACATGTCTGTAAGAGACCCTGGTGTCAACATGTCTGTATGAGAGGCTGGTGTCAATATGTCTGCATAAGAGGCTGGTGTCAATATGTCTGCATAAGAAGCTGGTGTCAATATGTCCCTGTATGAGAGGCTGGTGGTAAAATATCTGTATGAGAGACTGGTGTCAACATGTCCCTGTATGAGAGACTGGTGTCAGCATGTCCCTGTATGAGAGGCTGGTGTCAACATGTCTGTATGAGAGACTGGTGTCAACATGTCTCTATGACAGACAGGTGTCAACATGTCTGTATGAGAGACTGGTGTCAACATGTCCCTGTATAAGAGACTGGTATCAACATACCTGTATAAGAGACTGGTGTCAACATGTCCCTGTATGAGAGGCTGGTGTCAACATGTCAGTATGAGAGATTGGTGTCAACATGTCTGTATGAGAGACTGGTGTCAACATGTCCCTGTATGAGAGATTGGTGTCAACATGTCTGTATGAGAGACTAGTGTCAACATGTATTTGTATGAGAGACTGGTGTCAATATGTCCCTGTATGAGAGACAGGTGTCAACATGTCCATGTATGAGAGACTGGTGTCAACTTGTCCCTGTATGAGAGACTGGTGTGAACATGTCCCTGTATGAGAGGCTGGTGTCAACATGTCTGTATGAGAGACTCGTGTCAACATGTCGCTGTATGAGAGACTGGTGTGAACATGTCCCTGTATGAGAGACTGGTGTCAACATGTCCGTGTATGAGAGACAGGTGTCAACATGTCTCTATATGAGAGACTGGTGTCAACATGTCCATGTATGATAGACTGGTGTCAACATGTCCCTGTAGGAGAGGCTGGTGTCGACATGTCTGTATGAGAGATTGGTGTCAACATGTCCCTGTATGAGAGACTGGTGTCAAGATGCCTCTATGAGAGACAGGTGGTAAAATGTCTGTATGAGAGACTGGTGTCAACTTGTCCCTGTATGAGAGACTGGTGTCAACATGTCCTTGTATGAGAGACAGGTGTCAACATGTTTCTATATGAGAGACTGGTGTCAACATGTCCATGTATGATAGACTGGTGTCAACATGTCCCTGTATGAGAGGCTGGTGTCAACATGTCTGTATGAGAGGCTGGTGTCAACATGTCTGTATGAGAGACTGGTGTCAACATGTCGCTGTATGAGAGACTGGTGTGAACATGTCCCTATATGTGAGACTGGTGTCAACATGTCCCTGTATGAGAGACTGGTGTCAACATGTCCATGTATGAGAGGCTGGTGTCAACATGTCTGTATGAGAGGCTGGTGTCAACATGTCTGTATGAGAGGCTGGTGTCAATATGTCTGCATAAGAGGCTGGTGTCAACATGTCTGTATAAGAGACTGGTTTCAACATGTCCATGTATGAGAGGCTGGTGTCAACATGTCTGTATGAGAGGCTGGTGTCAACATGTCTGTATGAGAGGCTGGTGTCAACATGTCTGTATGAGAGGCTGGTGTCAACATGTCTGTATGAGTGGCTGGTGTCAACATGCCCCTTTGTACGAGAGACAGGTGGTAAAATGTCTGTATGAGTGACAGGTGTCAACATGTCCCTGTATGAGAGACTTGTGTCAACATGTCCCTGTATGAGAGACTGGTGTCAACATGTCTCTATATGAGAGACTGGTGTCAACATGTCCCTGTATGAGAGACTTGTGTCAACATGTCCCTGTATGAGAGGCAGGTGTCAACATGTCTGTGTGAGAGGCTGGTGTCAACATGTCTGTATGAGAGGCTGGTGTAAATATGTCTGCATAAGAGGCTGATGTAAACATGTCTGTATGAGAGGCTGGTGTCAACATGTCTGTATGAGAGGCTGGTGTCAACATGTCTGTATGAGAGGCTGGTGTCAACATGTCCCTGTATGAGAGACTGGTGTCAACATGTCTCTATATGAGAGACTGGTGTCAACATGTCCCTGTATGAGAGACTGGTGTCAACATGTCCCTGTATGAGAGGCTGGTGTCAACATGTCTGTATGAGAGGCTGGTGTCAACATGTCTGTATGAGAGGCTGGTGTAAATATGTCTGCATAAGAGGCTGATGTCAACATGTCTGTAAGAGAGGCTGGTGTCAACATGTCTGTATGAGAGGCTGGTGTCAATATGTCTGCATAAGAGGCTGGTGTCAATATGTCTGCATAAGAAGCTGGTGTCAATATGTCCCTGTATGAGAGACAGGTGTCAACATGTCCATGTATGAGAGACTGGTGTCAACATGTCCCTGTATGAGAGACTGGTGTGAACATATCTGTATGAGAGGCTGGTGTCAACATGTCTGTATGAGAGGCTGTTGTCAACATGTCCCGGTATGAGAGACTGGTGTCAAGATGCCTCTCTGAGAGACTGGCGTCAACATGTCCCTGTATGAGAGGCTGGTGTCAACATGTCCCTGTATGAGAGACTGGTGTCAACATGTCCCTGTATGAGAGACAGGTTTCAAGATGTCTCTATATGAGAGACTGGTGTCAACATGTCCATGTATGATAGACTGGTGTCAACATGTCCCTATATGAGAGGCTGGTGTCAACATGTCTGTATGAGAGGCTGGTGTCAACATGTCTGTATGAGAGACTGGTGTGAACATGTCCCTGTATGAGAGACTGGTGTGAACATGTCCCTGTATGAGAGACTGGTGTCAACATGTCCCTGTATGAGAGACAGGTGTCAACATGTCTCTATATGAGAGGCTGGTGTCAACATGTCCATGTATGATAGACTGGTGTCAACATGTCCCTGTAGGAGAGGCTGGTGTCAACATGTCTGTATGAGAGACTGGTGTCAACATGTCCCTGTATGAGAGACTGGTGTCAAGATGCCTCTATGAGAGACAGGTGCTAAAATGTCTGTATGAGAGACTGGTGTCAACATGTCCCTGTATGAGAGACTGGTGTCAACGTGTCCCTGTATGAGAGGCTGGTGTCAATATGTATCTGTATGAGAGACCGGTTTCAACATGTCCCTGTATCAGAGACTGGTGTCAACATGTCCCTGTATGAGAGGCTGGTGTGAACATGTCTGTATGAGAGATTGGTGTCTACATGTCCCTGTATGAGAGACTGGTGTCAACATGTCCCTGTATGAGAGGCTGGTGTCAACATGTCCCTGTATGAGAGACTGGTGTCAACATGTCCCTGTATGAGAGACAGGTTTCAAGATGTCTCTATATGAGAGACTGGTGTCAACATGTCCATGTATGATAGACTGGTGTCAACATGTCCCTATATGAGAGGCTGGTGTCAACATGTCTGTATGAGAGGCTGGTGTCAACATGTCTGTATGAGAGACTGGTGTGAACATGTCCCTGTATGAGAGACTGGTGTGAACATGTCCCTGTATGAGAGACTGGTGTCAACATGTCCCTGTATGAGAGACAGGTGTCAACATGTCTCTATATGAGAGGCTGGTGTCAACATGTCCATGTATGATAGACTGGTGTGAACATGTCCCTGTAGGAGAGGCTGGTGTCAACATGTCTGTATGAGAGACTGGTGTCAACATGTCCCTGTATGAGAGACTGGTGTCAAGATGCCTCTATGAGAGACAGGTGCTAAAATGTCTGTATGAGAGACTGGTGTCAACATGTCCCTGTATGAGAGACTGGTGTCAACGTGTCCCTGTATGAGAGGCTGGTGTCAATATGTATCTGTATGAGAGACCGGTTTCAACATGTCCCTGTATCAGAGACTGGTGTCAACATGTCCCTGTATGAGAGGCTGGTGTCAACATGTCTGTATGAGAGATTGGTGTCTACATGTCCCTGTATGAGAGACTGGTGTCAACATGTCCCTGTATGAGAGATTGGTGTCAACATGTCTGTATGAGAGACTAGTGTCAACATGTATTTGTATGAGAGACTTGTTTCAACATGTCCCTGTATGAGAGATTGGTGTCAACATGTCCCTGTATGAGAGACTGGTGTCAACATGTCCCTGTATAAGCGACTTGTGTCAACATGTCCCTGTATGAGAGAAAGGTGGTAAAACGCCTGTATGAGAGACTGGTGTCAACATGTCCCTGTATGAGAGACTGGTGTCAACGTGTCCCTGTATGAGAGGCTGGTGTCAATATGTATCTGTATGAGAGACCGGTTTCAACATGTCCCTGTATCAGAGACTGGTGTCAACATGTCCCTGTATGAGAGGCTGGTGTGAACATGTCTGTATGAGAGATTGGTGTCTACATGTCCCTGTATGAGAGACTGGTGTCAACATGTCCCTGTTTGAGAGACTGGTGTCAACATGTCCCTGTATGATAGGCTGGTGTCAACATGTATGTATGAGAGACTGGTGTCAACATGTGTGTATGAGAGACTGGTGTGAACATGTATGTATGAGAGACTGGTGTCAACATGTCCCTGTATGAGAGACTGGTGTCAATATGTCCCTGTATGAGAGACAGGTGTCAACATGTCCATGTATGAGAGACTGGTGTCAACATGTCCCTGTATGAGAGACTGGTGTCAACATATCTGTATGAGAGGCTGGTGTCAACATGTCTGTATGAGAGGCTGTTGTCAACATGTCCCGGTATGAGAGACTGGTGTCAAGATGCCTCTCTGAGAGACTGGCGTCAACATGTCCCTGTATGAGAGGCTGGTGTCAACATGTCCCTGTATGAGAGACTGGTGTCAACATGTCCCTGTATGAGAGACAGGTTTCAAGATGTCTCTATATGAGAGACTGGTGTCAACATGTCCATGTATGATAGACTGGTGTCAACATGTCCCTATATGAGAGGCTGGTGTCAACATGTCTGTATGAGAGGCTGGTGTCAACATGTCTGTATGAGAGACTGGTGTCAACATGTCGCTGTATGAGAGACTGGTGTGAACATGTCCCTGTATGAGAGACTGGTGTCAACATGTCCCTGTATGAGAGACAGGTGTCAACATGTCTCTATATGAGAGGCTGGTGTCAACATGTCCATGTATGATAGACTGGTGTCAACATGTCCCTGTAGGAGAGGCTGGTGTCAACATGTCTGTATGAGAGACTGGTGTCAACATGTCCCTGTATGAGAGACTGGTGTCAAGATGCCTCTATGAGAGACAGGTGCTAAAATGTCTGTATGAGAGACTGGTGTCAACATGTCCCTGTATGAGAGACTGGTGTCAACGTGTCCCTGTATGAGAGGCTGGTGTCAATATGTATCTGTATGAGAGACCGGTTTCAACATGTCCCTGTATGAGAGACTGGTGTCAACATGTCCCTGTATGAGAGGCTGGTGTGAACATGTCTGTATGAGAGATTGGTGTCTACATGTCCCTGTATGAGAGACTGGTGTCAACATGTCCCTGTTTGAGAGACTGGTGTCAACATGTCCCTGTATGATAGGCTGGTGTCAACATGTATGTATGAGAGACTGGTGTCAACATGTGTGTATGAGAGACTGGTGTGAACATGTATGTATGAGAGACTGGTGTCAACATGTCCCTGTATGAGAGACTGGTGTCAATATGTCCCTGTATGAGAGACAGGTGTCAACATGTCCATGTATGAGAGACTGGTGTCAACATGTCCCTGTATGAGAGACTGGTGTCAACATATCTGTATGAGAGGCTGGTGTCAACATGTCTGTATGAGAGGCTTTTGTCAACATGTCCCGGTATGAGAGACTGGTGTCAAGATGCCTCTCTGAGAGACTGGCGTCAACATGTCCCTGTATGAGAGGCTGGTGTCAACATGTCCCTGTATGAGAGACTGGTGTCAACATGTCCCTGTATGAGAGACAGGTTTCAAGATGTCTCTATATGAGAGACTGGTGTCAACATGTCCATGTATGATAGACTGGTGTCAACATGTCCCTATATGAGAGGCTGGTGTCAACATGTCTGTATGAGAGGCTGGTGTCAACATGTCTGTATGAGAGACTGGTGTCAACATGTCGCTGTATGAGAGACTGGTGTGAACATGTCCCTGTATGAGAGACTGGTGTCAACATGTCCCTGTATGAGAGACAGGTGTCAACATGTCTCTATATGAGAGGTTGGTGTCAACATGTCCATGTATGATAGACTGGTGTCAACATGTCCCTGTAGGAGAGGCTGGTGTCAACATGTCTGTATGAGAGACTGGTGTCAACATGTCCCTGTATGAGAGACTGGTGTCAAGATGCCTCTATGAGAGACAGGTGCTAAAATGTCTGTATGAGAGACTGGTGTCAACATGTCCCTGTATGAGAGACTGGTGTCAACATGTCCTTGTATGAGAAACAGGTGTCAACATGTTTCTATATGAGATACTGGTGTCAACATGTCCATGTATGATAGACTGGTGTCAACATGTCCCTGTATGAGAGGCTGGTGTCAACATGTCCCTGTATGAGAGGCTGGTGTCAACATGTCTGTATGAGAGACTGGTGTCAACATGTCGCTGTATGAGAGACTGGTGTGAACATGTCCCTATATGAGAGACTGGTGTCAACATGTCCCTGTATGAGAGACTGGTGTCAACATGTCCATGTATGAGAGGCTGGTGTCAACATGTCTGTATGAGAGGCTGGTGTCAACATGTCTGTATGAGAGGCTGGTGTCAATATGTCTGCATAAGAGGCTGGTGTCAACATGTCTGTATAAGAGACTGGTTTCAACATGTCCCTGTATGAGAGACTGGTGTCAACATGTCTGTATGAGCGGCTGGTGTCAACATGTCTGTATGAGAGGCTGGTGTCAACATGTCTGTATGAGAGGCTGGTGTCAATATGTCTGCATAAGGGGCTGGTGTCAACATGTCTGTATAAGAGGCTGGTGTCAACATGTCCCTGTATGAGAGGCTGGTGGTAAAATATCTGTATGAGAGGCTGGTGTCAACATGTCCCTGTATGAGAGACTGGTGTCAACATGTCCCTGTATGAGAGACAGGTGTCAACATGTCCCTGTATGAGAGACAGGTGTCAACATGTCCCTGTATGAGGGACTTGGTGTCAACTTGTCCCTGTATGAGAGATTGGTGTCAACATGTCTGTATGAGAGGGTGGTGTCAACATGTCTGTATGAGAGGCTGGTGTCAACATGTCTGTATAAGAGGTTGGTATGAACATGTCCCTGTATGAGATACAGGTGTCAACATGTCCCTGTATGAGAGACTTATGTCAATTTGTCCCTGTATGAGAGACTGGTGTCAACATGCCTCTATGAGAGACTGGCGTCAACATGTTCCGGTATGAGAGACTGGTGTCAACATGCCCCTGTATGAGAGATAGGTGGTGAAATGTCTGCATGAGAGACTGGTGTCAACATGTCCCTGTATGAGAGACTGGTGTCAACATGCCTCTATGAGAGACTGGCGTCAACATGTCCAGGTATGAGAGACTGGTGTCAACATGTCCCTGTATGAGAGACTGGTGTCAACATGTCCCTGTATGAGAGGCTGGTGTCAACATGTCTGTATGAGAGGCTGGTGTCAACATGTCTGTATGAGAGGCTGGTGTCAACATGTCTGTATGAGAGGCTGGTGTCAATATGTCTGCATAAGAGGCTGGTGTCAATATGTCTGCATCAGAGGCTGGTGTTAATATGTCCCTGTATGAGAGGCTGGTGGTAAAATATCTGTATGAGAGGCTGGTGTCAACATGTCCCTGTATGAGAGACTGGTGTCAACATGTCCCTGTATGAGAGACAGGTGTCAACATGTCCCTGTATGAGAGACAGGTGTCAACATGTCCCTGTATGAGGGACTTGGTGTCAACTTGTCCCTGTATGACAGATTGGTGTCAACATGTCTGTATGAGAGACTAGTGTCAACATGTATCTGTATGAGAGACTTGTTTCAACATGTCCCTGTATGACAGATTGGTGTCAACATGTCCCTGAATGATAGACTGGTGTCAACATGTCCCTGAATAAGAGACTGGTGTCAACATGTCGCTGTATGAGAGACAGGTGGTAAAGCGCCTGTATGAGAGACTGGTGTCAACATGTCTGTATGAGAGACTGGTGTCAACATGTCCCTGTATGAAAGGCTGGTGTCAACATGTATCTGTATGAGAGACTGGTTTCAACATTTCCCTGTATCAGAGACTGGTGTCAACATGTCCCTGTATGAGAGGCTGGTGTGAAGATGTCTGTATGAGAGACTGGTGTCAACATGTCCCTGTATGAGAGACTGGTGTCAACATGTCCCTGTATGATAGGCTGGTGTCAACAAGTATGCATGAGAGACTGGTGTCAACATGTCTGTATGAGAGACTGGTGTCAACATGTATGTATGAGAGACTGGTGTCAACATGTCCCTGTATGAGAGACTGGTGTCAACATGTCCCTGTATGAGAGACAGGTGTGAACATGTCCATGTATGAGAGACTGGTGTCAACTTGTCCCTCTATGAGAGACTGGTGTGAACATATCTGTATGAGAGGCTGGTGTCAACATGTCTGTAAGAGAGGCTGTTGTCAACATGTCCCGGTATGAGAGACTGGTGTCAACATGCCTCTATGAGAGACTGGCGTCAACATGTCCCTGTATGAGAGGCTGGTGTCAACATGCCCCTTGTATGAGAAATAGGTGGTAAAATGTCTGTATGAGAGACTGGTGTCAACATGTCCCTGTATGAGAGACTGGTGTAAATATGTCCCTGTATGAGAGACTGGTGTCAACATGTCTCTATATGAGAACTGGTGTCAACATGTCCCTGTATGATAGACTGGTGTCAACATGTCCCTGTATGAGAGGCTGGTGTCAAAATGTCTGTATGAGAGGCTGGTGTCAACATGTCTGTATGAGAGACTGGTGTCAACATGTCGCTGTATGAGAGACTGGTGTCAACATGTCTCTATATGAGAGACTGGTGTCAACATGTCCCTGTATGAGAGACTGGTGTCAACATGTCCCTGTATGATAGGCTGGTGTCAACATATCTGTATGAGAGGCTGGTGTCAACATGTCTGTATGAGAGGCTGGTGTAAATATGTCTGCATAAGAGGCTGGTGTCAACATGTCTGTATGAGAGGCTGGTGTCAACATGTCTGTATGAGAGGCTGGTGTCAACATGTCTGTATGAGAGGCTGGTGTCAACATGTCTGTATGAGAGGCTGGTGTCAACATGTCTGTATGAGAGGCTGGCGTCAACATGTCTGTATGAGAGGCTGGTGTCAATATGTCTGCATAAGAGGTTGGTGTCAACATGTCTGTATAAGAGGCTGGTGTGAACATGTCTGTATCAGAGGCTGGTGTCAACATGTCTGTATGAGAGGTTGGTGTCAACATGTCTGTATGAGAGGCTGGTATCAATATGTCTGCATAAGAGGCTGGTGTCAATATGTCTGCATCAGAGGCTGGTGTTAATATGTCCCTGTATGAGAGGCTGGTGGTAAAATATCTGTATGAGAGGCTGGTGTCAACATGTCCCTGTATGAGAGACTGGTGTCAACATGTCCCTGTATGAGAGACAGGTGTCAACATGTCCCGGAATGAGAGACACGTGTCAACATGTCCTTTTATGAGGGACTTGGTGTCAACTTGTCCCTGTATGAGAGATTGGTGTCAACATGTCTGTGTGAGAGGCTGGTGTCAACATGTCTGTATGAGATACAGGTGTCAACATGTCCCTGTATGAGTGACAGTTGTCAACATGTCCCTGTATGAGAGACTTGTGTCAACATGTCCCTGTATGAGAGACTGGTGTCAACATGCCTCTATGAGAGACTGGCGTCAACATGTCCCGGTATGAGAGACTGGTGTCAACATGCCCCTATATGAGAGATAGGTGGTGAAATGTCTGCATGAGAGACTGGTGTCAACATGTCCCTGTATGAGAGACTGGTGTCAACATGCCTCTATGAATGACTGGCGTCAACATGTCCCGGTATGAGAGACTGGTGTCAACATGCTCCTGTATGAGAGACAGGTGGTGAAATGTCTGTATGAGAGACTGGTGTCAACATGTCCCTGTATGAGACACTGGTGTCAAGATGTCCCTGTATGAGAGACAGGTGTCAACATGTCTCTATATGAGAGACTGGTGTCAACATGTCCCTGTATGAGAGACTGGTGTCAACATGTCCCTGTATGAGAGGCTGGTGTCGTCATGTCTGTATGAGAGACTGGTGTCAACATGTATGTATGAGAGGCTGGTGTCAACATGTCTGTATAAGAGACTGGTGTCAACATGTCCCTGTATGAGAGGCTGGTGTCAACATGTCTGTATGAGAGGCTGGTGTCAACATGTCTGTATGAGAGGCTGGTGTCAACATGTCTGTATGAGAGGCTGGTGTCAATATGTCTGCATAAGAGGCTGGTGTCAACATGTCTGTATAAGAGGCTGGTGTCAACATGTCCCTGTATGAGAGGCTGGTGTCAACATGTCTGTATGAGAGGCTGGTGTCAACATGTCTGTATGAGAGGCTGGTGTCAACATGTCTGTATGAGAGGCTGGTGTCAATATGTCTGCATCAGAGGCTGGTGTTAATATGTCCCTGTATGAGAGGCTGGTGGTAAAATATCTGTATGAGAGGCTGGTGTCAACATGTCCCTGTATGAGAGACTGGTGTCAACATGTCCCTGTATGAGAGACAGGTGTCAACATGTCCCGGTATGAGAGACAGGTGTCAACATGTCCCCGTATGAGGGACTTGGTGTCAACTTGTCCCTGTATGAGAGATTGGTGTCAACATGTCTGTATGAGAGACTAGTGTCAACATGTATCTGTATGAGAGACTTGTTTCAACATGTCCCTGTATGAGAGATTGGTGTCAACATGTCCCTGTATGATAGACTGGTGTCAACATGTCCCTGTATAAGAGACTGGTGTCAACATGTCCCTGTATGAGAGACAGGTGGTAAAGCGCCTGTATGAGAGACTGGTGTCAACATGTCTGTATGAGAGACTGGTGTCAACATGTCCCTGTATGAGAGGCTGGTGTCAACATGTATCTGTATGAGAGACTGGTGTCAACATGTCCCTGTATCAGAGACTGGTGTCAACATGTCCCTGTATGAGAGGCTGGTGTGAAGATGTCTGTATGAGAGACTGGTGTCAACATGTCCCTGTATGAGAGACTGGTGTCAACATGTCCCTGTATGAGAGACTGGTGTCAACATGTCCCTGTATGAGAGGCTGGTGTCAACATGTCCCTGTATGAGAGACTGGTGTCAACATGTCTGTATGAGAGACTGGTGTCAACATGTATATATGAGAGACTGGTGTCAACATGTCTGTATGAGAGGCTGGTGTCAACATGTCTGTATGAGAGGCTGGTGTCAACATGTCTGTATGAGAGGCTGGTGTCAACATGTCTGTATGAGAGACTGGTGTCAACATGTCCCTGTATGAGAGACTGGTGTCAACATGTCCCTGCATGAGAGACTGGTTTCAACATGTCTCTATATGAGAGACTGGTGTCAACATGTGTCTGTATGAGAGATTGGTGTCAACATGTCTGTATATGAGAGACTGGTGTCAATACGTCTGTATGAGAGACTTGTGTCAACACTTCTGTATATAAGAGACTGGTGTCAATATGTCTGTATGTGAGGCTGGTGTCAACATGTCTGTAGGAGAGACTGGTGTGAACATGTCTGTATGAGAGACTGGTGTCAACATGTCCCTGTATGAGAGGCTGGTGTCAACATGTCTGTATGACAGACTGGTGTCAACATGTCCCTGTATGAGAGGCTGGTGTCAACATGTCCCTGTATGAGAGACTGGTGTCAACATGTCCATGTATGAGAGACTGGTGTCAACATGTCTCTATATGAGAGACTGGTGTCAACATGTCTGTATGAGAGACTGGTGTCAACACTTCTGTATATGAGAGGCTGGTGTCAACATGTCTGTATGAGAGACTGGTGTCCACACTTCTGTATATAAGAGACTGGTGTCAATATGTCTGTATGAGAGGCTGGTGTCAACATGTCTGTATGAGAGGCTGGTGTCAACATGTCTGTATGAGAGGCTGGTGTCAACATGTCTGTATGAGAGGCTGGTGTCAACATGTCTGTATGAGAGGCTGGCGTCAACATGTCTGTATGAGAGGCTGGTGTCAATATGTCTGCATAAGAGGTTGGTGTCAACATGTCTGTATAAGAGGCTGGTGTGAACATGTCTGTATCAGAGGCTGGTGTCAACATGTCTGTATGAGAGGTTGGTGTCAACATGTCTGTATGAGAGGCTGGTATCAATATGTCTGCATAAGAGGCTGGTGTCAATATGTCTGCATCAGAGGCTGGTGTTAATATGTCCCTGTATGAGAGGCTGGTGGTAAAATATCTGTATGAGAGGCTGGTGTCAACATGTCCCTGTATGAGAGACTGGTGTCAACATGTCCCTGTATGAGAGACAGGTGTCAACATGTCCCGGAATGAGAGACACGTGTCAACATGTCCTTTTATGAGGGACTTGGTGTCAACTTGTCCCTGTATGAGAGATTGGTGTCAACATGTCTGTGTGAGAGGCTGGTGTCAACATGTCTGTATGAGATACAGGTGTCAACATGTCCCTGTATGAGTGACAGTTGTCAACATGTCCCTGTATGAGAGACTTGTGTCAACATGTCCCTGTATGAGAGACTGGTGTCAACATGCCTCTATGAGAGACTGGCGTCAACATGTCCCGGTATGAGAGACTGGTGTCAACATGCCCCTATATGAGAGATAGGTGGTGAAATGTCTGCATGAGAGACTGGTGTCAACATGTCCCTGTATGAGAGACTGGTGTCAACATGCCTCTATGAATGACTGGCGTCAACATGTCCCGGTATGAGAGACTGGTGTCAACATGCTCCTGTATGAGAGACAGGTGGTGAAATGTCTGTATGAGAGACTGGTGTCAACATGTCCCTGTATGAGACACTGGTGTCAAGATGTCCCTGTATGAGAGACAGGTGTCAACATGTCTCTATATGAGAGACTGGTGTCAACATGTCCCTGTATGAGAGACTGGTGTCAACATGTCCCTGTATGAGAGGCTGGTGTCGTCATGTCTGTATGAGAGACTGGTGTCAACATGTATGTATGAGAGGCTGGTGTCAACATGTCTGTATAAGAGACTGGTGTCAACATGTCCCTGTATGAGAGGCTGGTGTCAACATGTCTGTATGAGAGGCTGGTGTCAACATGTCTGTATGAGAGGCTGGTGTCAACATGTCTGTATGAGAGGCTGGTGTCAATATGTCTGCATAAGAGGCTGGTGTCAACATGTCTGTATAAGAGGCTGGTGTCAACATGTCCCTGTATGAGAGGCTGGTGTCAACATGTCTGTATGAGAGGCTGGTGTCAACATGTCTGTATGAGAGGCTGGTGTCAACATGTCTGTATGAGAGGCTGGTGTCAATATGTCTGCATCAGAGGCTGGTGTTAATATGTCCCTGTATGAGAGGCTGGTGGTAAAATATCTGTATGAGAGGCTGGTGTCAACATGTCCCTGTATGAGAGACTGGTGTCAACATGTCCCTGTATGAGAGACAGGTGTCAACATGTCCCGGTATGAGAGACAGGTGTCAACATGTCCCCGTATGAGGGACTTGGTGTCAACTTGTCCCTGTATGAGAGATTGGTGTCAACATGTCTGTATGAGAGACTAGTGTCAACATGTATCTGTATGAGAGACTTGTTTCAACATGTCCCTGTATGAGAGATTGGTGTCAACATGTCCCTGTATGATAGACTGGTGTCAACATGTCCCTGTATAAGAGACTGGTGTCAACATGTCCCTGTATGAGAGACAGGTGGTAAAGCGCCTGTATGAGAGACTGGTGTCAACATGTCTGTATGAGAGACTGGTGTCAACATGTCCCTGTATGAGAGGCTGGTGTCAACATGTATCTGTATGAGAGACTGGTGTCAACATGTCCCTGTATCAGAGACTGGTGTCAACATGTCCCTGTATGAGAGGCTGGTGTGAAGATGTCTGTATGAGAGACTGGTGTCAACATGTCCCTGTATGAGAGACTGGTGTCAACATGTCCCTGTATGAGAGACTGGTGTCAACATGTCCCTGTATGAGAGGCTGGTGTCAACATGTCCCTGTATGAGAGACTGGTGTCAACATGTCTGTATGAGAGACTGGTGTCAACATGTATATATGAGAGACTGGTGTCAACATGTCTGTATGAGAGGCTGGTGTCAACATGTCTGTATGAGAGGCTGGTGTCAACATGTCTGTATGAGAGGCTGGTGTCAACATGTCTGTATGAGAGACTGGTGTCAACATGTCCCTGTATGAGAGACTGGTGTCAACATGTCCCTGCATGAGAGACTGGTTTCAACATGTCTCTATATGAGAGACTGGTGTCAACATGTGTCTGTATGAGAGATTGGTGTCAACATGTCTGTATATGAGAGACTGGTGTCAATACGTCTGTATGAGAGACTTGTGTCAACACTTCTGTATATAAGAGACTGGTGTCAATATGTCTGTATGTGAGGCTGGTGTCAACATGTCTGTAGGAGAGACTGGTGTGAACATGTCTGTATGAGAGACTGGTGTCAACATGTCCCTGTATGAGAGGCTGGTGTCAACATGTCTGTATGACAGACTGGTGTCAACATGTCCCTGTATGAGAGGCTGGTGTCAACATGTCCCTGTATGAGAGACTGGTGTCAACATGTCCATGTATGAGAGACTGGTGTCAACATGTCTCTATATGAGAGACTGGTGTCAACATGTCTGTATGAGAGACTGGTGTCAACACTTCTGTATATGAGAGGCTGGTGTCAACATGTCTGTATGAGAGACTGGTGTCCACACTTCTGTATATAAGAGACTGGTGTCAATATGTCTGTATGTGAGGCTGGTGTCAACATGTCTGTAGGAGAGACAGGTGTGAACATGTCTGTATGAGAGACTGGTGTCAACATGTCCATGTATGAGAGGCTGGTGTCAACATGTCCCTGTATGAGAGGCTGGTGTTAACATGTCTGTATGACAGACTGGTGTCAACATGTCCCTGTATGAGAGGCTGGTGTCAACATGTCCCTGTATGAGAGACTGGTGTCAACATGTCCCTGTATGAGAGACTGGTGTCAACATGTCTCTATATGAGGGACTGGTGTCAACATGTCTCTGTATGAGAGACTGGTGTCAACATGTCCCTGTATGAGAGGCTGGTGTCAACATGTCTGTATGAGAGACAGGTGTCAACATGTCCCGGTATGAGAGACTGGTGTCAACATGTCCCTGTATGAGAGGCTGGTGTCAACATGTCTGTATGAGAGGCTGGTGTCAACATGTCTGTATGAGAGACTGGTGTCAAGATGTCCCTGTATGAGAGACAGGTGTCAACACGTCTCTATATGAGAGACTGGTGTCAACATGTCCCTGTATGAGAGACTGGTGTCAACATGTCCCTGTATGAGAGACAGGTGTCAACATGTCCATGTATGAGAGGCTGGTGTCAACATGTCCCTGTATGAGAGACTGGTGTCAACACGTCCCTGTATGAGAGACTGGTGTCAACATGTCCCTGTATGAGAGGCTGGTGTCAACATGTCCCTGTATGAGAGGCTGGTGTCAACATGTCTGTATGAGAGGCTGGTGTCAACATGTCTGTATGAGAGACTGGTGTCAAGATGTCCCTGTATGAGAGACAGGTGTCAACACGTGTCTATATGAGAGGCTGGTGTCAACATGTCCCTGTATGAGAGACTGGTGTCAAGACGTCCCTTGTATGAGAGACTGGTGTCAACATGTCCCTGTATGAGAGGCTGGTGTCAACATGTCTGTATGAGAGACTGGTGTCAAGATGTCCCTGTATGAGAGACAGGTGTCAACACGTCTCTATATGAGAGGCTGGTGTCAACATGTCCCTGTATGAGAGACTGGTGTCAACATGTCCCTGTATGAGAGACTGGTGTCAACACGTCCCTTGTATGAGAGACTGGTGTCAACATGTCCCTGTATGAGAGACAGGTGTCAACATGTCCCTGTATGAGAGACTGGTGTCAACATGTCCCTGTATGAGGACTGGTGTCAACATGTCTGTATGAGAGGCTGGTGTCAACATTTCCCGGTATGAGAGACTGGTGTCAACATGTCCCTGTATGAGAGACTGGTGTCAACATGTCCCTGTATGAGAGACAGGTGTCAACATGTCTGTATGAGAGGCTGGTGTCAACATGTCTGTATGAGAGGCTGGTGTCAACATGTCTGTATGAGAGGCTGGTGTCAACATGTCTGTATGAGAGGCTGGTGTAAATATGTCTGCATAAGAGGCTGGTGTCAACATGTCTGGATAAGAGCCTGGTGTAAACATGTCTGTATGAGAGGCTGGTGTCAACATGTCTGTATGAGAGACTGGTGTCAACACTTCTGTATATGAGAGGCTGGTGTCAACATGTCTGTATGAGAGACTGGTGTTAACATGTCCCTGTATGAGAGACTGGTGTCAACATGTCCCTGTATGAGAGACTGGTGTCAACATGTCCCTGTATGAGAGACTGGTTTCAACATGTCTCTATATGAGAGACTGGTGTCAACATGTCTCTGTATGAGAGACTGGTGTCAACATGTCTGTAAATGAGAGACTGGTGTCAATACGTCTGTATGAGAGACTTGTGTCAACACTTCTGTATATAAGAGACTGGTGTTAATATGTCTGTATGTGAGGCTGGTGTCAACATGTCTGTAGGAGAGACTGGTGTCAACATGTCTGTATGAGAGACTGGTGTCAACATGTCTGTATGACAGACTGGTGTCAACATGTCCCTGTATGAGAGGCTGGTGTCAACATGTCCCTGTATGAGAGACTGGTGTCAACATGTCCCTGTATGAGAGACTGGTGTCAACATGTCTCTATATGAGAGACTGGTGTCAACATGTCTCTGTATGAGAGACTGGTGTCAACACTTCTGTATATGAGAGGCTGGTGTCAACATGTCTGTATGAGAGACTGGTGTCCACACTTCTGTATATAAGAGACTGGTGTCAATATGTCTGTATGTGAGGCTGGTGTCAACATGTCTGTAGGAGAGACAGGTGTGAACATGTCTGTATGAGAGGCTGGTGTCAACATGTCCCTGTATGAGAGGCTGGTGTCAACATGTCCCTGTATGAGAGGCTGGTGTCAACATGTCCCTGTATGAGAGGCTGGTGTCAACATGTCCCTGTATGAGAGGCTGGTGTCAACATGTCCCTGTATGAGAGACTGGTGTCAACATGTCCCTGTATGAGAGACTGGTGTCAACATGTCCCTGCATGAGAGACTGGTGTCAACATGTCTCTATATGAGAGCCTGGTGTCAACATGTCTCTGTATGAGAGACTGGTGTCAACATGTCCCTGTATGAGAGGCTGGTGTCAACATGTCTGTATGAGAGACAGGTGTCAAAATGTCCCTGTATGAGAGGCTGGTGTGAACATGTCCATGTATGAGAGACTGGTGTCAACATGTCCCTGTATGAGAGACAGGTGTCAACATTTCTCTGTATAAGAGCCTTGTGTCAACATTTCTCTGTATAAGAGCCTTGTGTCAACATGTCTGTATGAGAGGCTGGTGTCAACATATCCCCGTATGAGAGGCTGGTGTCAACATGTCCCGGTATGAGAGACTGGTGTCAACATGTCCCTGTATGAGAGGCTGGTGTCAACATGTCTGTATGAGAGGCTGGTGTCAACATGTCTGTATGAGAGACTGGTGTCAAGATGTTCAATATGAGAGACAGGTGTCAACACGTCTCTATATGAGAGACTGGTGTCAACATGTCCCTGTATGAGAGACTGGTGTCAACATGTCCCTGTATGAGAGACTGTGTCAACATGTCCCTGTATGAGAGACTGGTGTCAACACGTCCCTGTATGAGAGACTGGTGTCAACATGTCCCTGTATGAGAGGCTGGTGTCAACATGTCTGTATGAGAGACTGGTGTCAACATGTCTGTATGAGAGACAGGTGTCAACACATCTCTATATGAGAGACTGGTGTCAACATGTCCCTGTATGAGAGACTGGTGTCAACATGTCCCTGTATGAGAGACTGGTGTCAACACGTCTCTATATGAGAGACTGGTGTCAACATGTCCCTGTATGAGAGACAGGTGTCAACATGTCCCTGTATGAGAGACTGGTGTCAACATGTCTCTGTATGAGAAGCTGGTGTTAATATGTCTGTATAAGAGACTGGTGTCAACATGTCTGTATGAGAGACTGGTGTCAACATGTCCCTGTATGAGAGGCTGGTGTCAACATGTCCCTGTATGAGAGATGTGTGACCATTTTTTTCCTTAAGTTGTATTCAATATTTGTGAAATTTTATGATTTTTAAAACAGTACCTCAAAACCTCAGGAAATAAATATCAATTGTCAAAAAAGAAACAAAGATAAAGAAAATGAAGGATACTTTATTTAGTGATTTCAACCGCATTCAAACAGTGACAAAATATTTTTTATGTTTGCAATGTAGTATTCTCACTTCAGAGAAAATGAATAAAACTCCATAATCATACACCAGTATCCATAACATCTGTAGGATTAATGAAAAGTATATATGATAATCACAAAAATAATGCCACAGCACAGTAGCTCACCTAGATATGACGTCAACAGAGACGGACACTTAACAATCACTGATGTAGCATTTTCTACTAAAATATTTTCTGCTTAAATACTGATGACAAAAGTATTAAATATGAAACAAGCATCTAAATTTCCACAGTGCTTCCAAATCTGCAAGAAAGACTGCATGTACTATTGTAGAGCATTGTTGCAATACACATTAGTAATGCGGTTTTTTTAATGCCAGAATATATGTGTTAGGCACCACTACAAACTACAGAGGTACCAAATGTTTGGAAATAATAACAGAGTAATAACATATTTCAGCTTTTAGTATGATGTATGAATTGCAAAGGTCAAATCAAGATCAAATTATAAAATATCAGAAAAACTGGACCATATAGTTTGAGCTCCACTACAAAATTTCATTCCAGCTTGAACAAAAGTGACCAAGAAAAGGCTCTAAATAGGTCTTTCAACATAGTCGCCCTGTCAGACATATCAAAATTTGCATTAGAACCCTTTGAAAAATTCAGTTGTCATCATTAGTTGGTACAAGCATGTGAAGTTATAGGTATGCTGGTTCAGCGGCTGGTGAGGAGACGACGTTTACAGTGAAAGGAAATGCATTTTGATTTAGAATTTAGGAGCATTAAATACAGGTCAAAATTGATAATATCACGAAAAACGGACCATATGTGTTGAGCCCCACTACCAATGACACACATGACAAATTTTATGATATTCTGAAAGAAAGTGTTCGAGTAAGGGCCAAATGAAGTTTCAGCTTTCAGTATGGTCAAAGTGCAACTGTCAAAATCAATTTGATTTAACCTCTTGAACAAATTGTGGTGGCATCATCGGTGGGGACAAGCACGAGAAGCAGAAGTTGCATTGGTATCATGGAGGAGAAGATGCTTACACGACAGACACCAGTCGAACGGGCCACAGCATAAGCTCACTTGACTTTCAGTCAGGTGAGCTGATTAAAAATATACATGAAGAGGAATCATTCAACATAAAGCATTCACAAGAAAACCTGTGATTGAAGTTCAACATAGTAAGAGGAAAAACAAGGTCATATAAATTCAATATCTCTTCCAAATGTGATGAAACTTGGTATGCAGGACTCCAGTCTGCTGATCTCATTATAGGCTAGATATTACAACCAAATCACTTGCTTGCCAAAAAGACTCACAGTCACACATCAGTGAGCGGGTGAGCTTAATTTCACATTACTTTATTAACATCTATACCAAGGCATTACTGCATTTGCCATATTAAACACCTTTCTTCCATAAGTGGCCCTGACCAACTTGTAGAACAATTTGTACGTATAACCTTCATGAGTGAGTGAGTGAGTAAGTATGGTTTTACGTCTCTTGAAGCAATATTCCAGCAATATCAAGGCAGGGGACACCAGAAATGGGCTTCACAGATTGTACCCATGTTGGGAATCAAACCTGGGTCTTCAGCGTGGCGAGTGAACACTTTAACCTCTAGACTACCCGACCGCCCTCTTTATAAGAGCCCGTACTAAGACCGAACATTTACATGACAGTCCATACTTTCTCATGCATATTACAGTTTTTAATATAGAAAATAGTAACTTAGAAAAGGTATACAAGTGCAAAAAATGTTTTTGAGTTTCACTGACATCTGAACAAAGTTCATTCACTAGAGCTTGATTTCTGACAACAAATTTAACTTGCTGTGTATGTTTTTAATAAGCGCCTCTCTTTATCAATTTTCTAAGCGCGCAGTGCAATTATTACGGCACCCAAAGAGAACTCAATTATGACATGTTCTTAATGTCTGGAAGCTTAAAATTAACACTTGATGAAGACCAAAATAGTAAACACTAATTTTACATCTACACGTCTGTCAGGGGATTGAATCATTCTCATTCTCCCTTTACAAGCAATGTTACTTCAAAATAGATGGGCCAGCAATAATGTTACTTCAAAATAGATGCGCAAGCAATAATGTCACTTCAAAATAGATGCGCAAGCAATAATGTCACTTCAAAATAGATGCGCAAGCAATAATGTCACTTCAAAATAGATGCGCAAGCAATAATGTCACTTTAAAATAGATGTGCAAGCAATAATATTTTCCAAATATGATAGGATCCATGAAGATCCGGGATAGAATAGGTCTTCAGCAACCCATGCTTGCCGTAAAAGGTGACTATGCTTGTCGTAAGAGGCGACTAACGAGATTGGGTGGTCAGGCTCGCCGACTTGTTTGATGCATGTAATTGTATCTCAATTGCCTGGATTGATGCTCATGATGTCAATAACTGGATTGTCTGGTCCAGACTCGATTATTTACAGACGACCGTCATATAGCTGGAATATTGCAAAGTAACAACTCAACCAACCAACCAAATATGACAGAATAGGACAGAACATGAAAATACAGTAAACTACCGTTATAAAGAACACGCTTATAACGATCTGACGGGTATCACGACGGGGGACACCAGAAATGGGCTTCACACATTGTACCCATGTCGGGAATCGAACCCGGGTCTTCAGTGTGACGAGCGAACGCTTTAACCACTAGGCTACCCGACCGCCCCTGCTTACAATGAACTAAGGTTATAACGAACTAAAAATAGTAGTCCCTTTAAGTTCGTTATAACCGTAGTTTACTGTAGACAAAAATTCTAAAAGTGATGATAATATATGCTTTAAACATTGACTGACAATCTTACAAATAGAACAAGCAGGATACTTTTGGTCTTGTTGATCATTTTTGAGAGTTTTTAATAATGATCGATGTCTTCATTCTTAAAAAAAGTAAATAAATATGGCATATTTTCAAATTTTCAATATCTTGCTGACAAAAGTGAAATATAAAAATGACACATAAAAAAATATACAATATCCAAAATGATGAAGTCTTCATTTTATCTCTTATAGTCTAGTTGATATACATGAGCCTATTAAACATGATTCTAGAGAAGCAGAGTACATACATAATAACGATTATATTTATGCTTAGTCTATTTTTAGAAATACAAGTGGCCAGTCAAATGACCAGTTCCAACATGGTGCCGTTCACATAACAACACATATTTAGCATTATATGTTTTATTGAAACTGAAGATTCTTAGCATAATTGGTTTGGCAAACCTGTGCATAAGCATTACATTCCTTTTTACTGAGTCTTTTTCAAGAAGAAAAAACAAAGCATATTTCTTTATGAAACCATCAGTCACTGTATAAATTCCCCCCCCCCCCCCCCCCCCCCTCCAATATTTAAAAAGGTGTCTCTCATGCATGCCTAATTGCTCCACATTTGTTGAGATATTTAACTGAGCATCTTGAGATCATTCATGATGACAACACATTCAGACAGAACATATTCATGAGCATTTCATGAGAATTTTTGCATGCTTTAAAGGGTTCATATTTTTGGAGATTAATAACAATATATCTGGAGATGAATACCACCAAACATGATGCATATAATATAATCATCAACATGATAATAATCTTTCTCAATCTCTGGTTATTTATTAGAAAAATAGTACTCATATTCTACATGTTTACTATAATAAATGAGTAATATGAAATATGACATTTTGAATAATCATAATTTTCCAATTAGACAATAGCTGTAGAGGTAAATGGATACACATTGAAGTGGACTTTGGAAAAAAATAAACAATGATAAAAACAAGAACATGGTAACAAGGTGAAATTGAAATCTGAAATGATTAATGACCAGATGGTTTGTATCCTAGTGATGGAAAAACATTCAAAGAGCATTCATAGAAAACAGAACAACTCCTGCACAAACTTGCAGGAACCAGCTGATGAAATGTACAAGCAGTGATATAAAGGACACATTCACACAAACATCTGGAATCTACATTATTCCTTCCAGAATGAACAGGACAAAATAGCTGGCCTCATGTTTTACAAAACAACAGGTGGCCCCCTAGCAGGTACAGACAACTGTCTCCAACAGGTGGCCCCCTAGCAGGTACAGACAACTGTCTCCAACAGGTGGCCCCCTAGCAGGTACACACAACTGTCTCCAACAGGTGGCCCCCTAGCAGGTACAGACAACTGTCTCCATGAGATGGCCCCCTAGCAGGTACAGACAACTGTCTATATATTGTATTTACTTATATCTTTATTCAGGTTGGTGGCGATACAATATTTCATAAACATGACATTTAAAATTATTTATTGTTTTCATTTTCTCAGTGTTTGAGTCGGTGGATCCGTGAACAAACTGAAAAAGAAATGACTGTACATAATGTAAAATGTGTACACAGAAATTAAGGTCATACAAAAAGAATGTCTTTATTAAAATGGCGAATGAAAATATGACCTTCCTGAGCATGTGTCTTGTTACTAACATACTACATAGTCACTGATACACACAGCAAATAAATGCAATAAATGCTCAGTTCCACAAAAATATATGGTCCACACATATTTGTCTATACAAATTCCAAATGTGTATCATCTAAAATAAGATTTGTATTCAGATCTTTCTGTACAAAATTGCCCCTGATAACGATTGTATTGCATAAAATAGGCCTGTAGCTCACCCAAGTTTTCTGATGTATTTTCATATATATATATAACCTCCCTGCATGTAGATTATTAGATACAATGATGATAACTTGCTGCGTAGAGGGCACATGATTGCTAAAGTAACCACAGCAGTACATAAAGGTCAACTATCCAAGATGAGTTTCACAACTGAACATGCTGATAAGACAGGTGTGAGATATGACATTTTCAATATGGCCGCCAGGAGATGCCATTGCTGGGATGATCCCTGGGAAGTTCTAGCTGCATGGGTTTTATGGTTTCAGCAGAGATGTCGAAAGTGTAGAGGCTTTCGCCATACACATGAATTAGGTAACAGAGGAAGTTAATGTGCTATGACAAACTCTAGTGCATGGTTCCCACTGTGCAACAAACACTCCCTTGTGATATTCTAATTCTAAGCCCTGACAAAGTTGTCTCCTTGTTTTACAGATGAACCTGTCACCCACTATTTTAATGACATAAACAGTTGCAACAAATTACTGTGTTTCATGGTTTTATGACTGTTTAGATTGCCATATTATTCGTAATATAAATGAACTTATTCAAGAGATCTTTTTCAATCAAGAGGAACCACAAAAATAGCATAAAAGTTTACATTGAATGTTACTTGACCTTCAGTCAACACTGACCACATATTGCGCATCAATAATCTTGCCAAATGTCTGTACAATAATGGTGAACGGGCATGTCCCAAAAGAAGGTGGAAGGACAACTGTGTCTACACAGTTTCAATGGAGCAGAGCATGACAAGAAGTAACATACATAAACTCAATCAAAGTGAGATACACAAAAAGTTCAAATCTCTGAAAATATACTGGCCCTATATTCATTTCTATCACCTCCATGTCAGAATGATGAGATCAGATTGATCTTGATAAAAACACAAGCTTCACATGGATTTCTGAGTGGGAGAATAGATCTCTTATACCCTGCCTCGAAACAAAAAGTTGTACGCTTTTTCCGAGTCAATGAACTGCACGTGACACAGCACAAGTTAACCTCAGCTCAATCAAACAGCTGTTTTCTTTCAAGTTTGAATTTGTTTTAATTGCTTTACAATGGCAAATAATGGTAAGATAAATTTGTTGTAGCAGTGCCACTTGAGGTACATGTGGTTCTATGCGCCCCCAGCTCGTAGTATAAATCCTAACACGGGAAGCATAAAACCACTTAAACCATGGCACCTTTGTCTTTGACTGTGGTCTAACTAACTAAATTGTTAGTTAAACACCACTTGGCAATGACGGAACTTCTTTTTTCCCCCCATCATTTGTCTTGATGATAGAACAATTTCATGAAAAACGTTGTAGCCAGTGCAATTCGAACCCGCGAAGTCCGCAGTGAAGGCTAACGAATGTAGTCTTAACAACTAAATATTTACTTATATCAGTACCAATTGCTTATCCCTTTATGAACTGCAAAATGTGTTTAATGCAATTTGTATACAGTATGTTACTCTATGCATACTAGTATTTGTACAGTACTTGTGATTTTGTAGCTTTTCATTCAACAAAACGAACAGATAGAAAAGAAATCACTATTATCTTGATCAGGGCTATATTTGCTCATAATAGGCCCATCAACATGGGCAAGTAATATTTAGTCGGGGGAACACATTTCATGTGCTTCATGCAGGGCAGACTCACACAGCGTTCTCACAGTTGAGCATAGATTTCCTGAATATCTTTCAAACTACCATTAACAAAACAATTTTAGTTTTTTACGCATTTTAGGTGCCATAAATGTTGGACATGGTTTAAGCTGCGCGCCTCGTAGTTTAATTAACCATTTCAACGATTAGACACTGGGTCCTCGTGGTCTAACCTATACCTATACCCCGAGTGATACAGCTGCAACCTATAGTAGGAGTTTTTGTTTTTGTTTCAGTAAACTTGGAGGTGTATTTCACCAAAAATTACTGTGGAACCCTCCAGTTTTGTTTTGATGTGTGTTCACTGTCTTCACAGATCCTTGCATTGCCAGCTGAACAGAAATCCAAGAGAACGGAATATATACACATCCACAACATTATTTAACTCCCACGTCTCAACCTTTGGTGAACACGTTATTCTAAAGTTTACATCAACCAATCATCCATTTGTTCCAAGAAAGAACCTATCAAAACTGGTTATTTCAGCATAGATTTACTGAAACAACAGTATCATATGTGCTGGTGATTAGGTGCCTCACTCTGAGAGAGTGGGTTTCGATTCCCGCATGGGACTCAACCCAAACAAGTACTAGGATTTGTACTTTACTTAGAAAGCGTTATCTAAAATATAACATTTATTACATTTAACCACTTTCTAATTGTGTATCACAATTAGATCTTATTCAGGATGACAAGAAAGATGCAGATTTATATACTGGCCTAATTTTACACTAAAATACCAATGTACTTTTACATACACCCTCTGAGAAAAATGATCCATGTTATTCCAGGATGAGTTTTTAAACCAATATTCCACTTTGTTACAGCCATGCTGGAACACTTATCAAAGGGAGATAACTCTAATGAGTTGTGATACTGTGCCGAGCTAAGATTCCTGCTAACTGAGGATCTACTGTTGTAACAGGCACCAGAATATTGATCTGCTTTGCCAGTCCATCCCTGTGAAGAAGATTTTGTGCATAGCAACTCCGTTGGCTGTCGGGTGATGACATATGTCATTTGGTATTATGTGGGACTCCCATACATACACACAGCAAGTCATGTAGCAAGGAATCACGGAACATTTATTTCCACAGACGCTCTAGGTTCTTAGCAATACTCTTGACATATTACTGGTCCATATAGAACGATGACTAAGAATCTTATCTCCCTTGAAGATTTCTGGCATCAAAAACTATAAAATGCAAATACAAAAGCTTGGTTAAAAACACAATATTCAGTCATTATAGTTCCAGTCTCTGTCTCAACACATATCACAACAGTAGGCTAAAAATAACGCAATGCATGTCATAACCAGTAAGCAGTATATACAGGAATTTAAAGGCTTTAAAGAAGAAGCAAAACAGAACCAGCATGTGAGCAATATCATCCTGTGATATGTTTAATTGATACCTTGAAAATGTACTATATAAATGGCAGAAACCAAAATCAGTGGTCAGGTCCCTTTGATTGAGGTAATATATAGTTGCCTGGAGATTTGGTCAGTTTGAAGTCAGTTTGAAGTCAGTTTGAAGTCAGTTTGAAGTCAGTCCATCAAGTAAATGCACTACAATTGAGTTATGTTAACCTCAACCATTTCGGAACCTTATAACTACTAGAGTGAGTGAGTGAGTTGGGTTTAACGCCGCTTTTAACAGTATTCCAGTTACATCACGGCGTGTCAGCTTAATGTTTGAGGAAAGCCCAAAGTGATTCAGGTATCAGACGTTTACCACTTTGATGAAACCAACAAGCATGGGTATGGTGCTGACAAACCTAGAGACATAATCGGGGCGAACCGGGATTCGAACCCACAATCATAGGTTTCAGACAGATCCAATGAAATATTTCTTCCACCTCAACATCATGCAGGTCGCCACACACACTGTCAACAGGTTGTATTTTACAGTCTACCATTGTACATGCAAAAGGAATGACCGTAGTTGCTCTCTAATATATCCAGATCTCTTAACGTAATAAGGAAATACTGAGTACCTAGTACCAGAGAGAACATTGTCCTCTACTGCATTAACCCACCTCAAAACAACGGTGACATTCTTAACTGAGCACACGCTGAAAACACTTTTCTAGATTCAAACTGATTTGTCTTTATCAGCTGGTGCTGTTTTTCCGACTCTGCTCCTGAACACACATATTGACCAGCACATATCAAACACTGGTGTCCTTGCTATCAGTTGGTAGCTGGCCGTTTGATATGAGTTTGACGGGATGTTTGTCAACAGTGTCTTCCTGCCATAACGGCGGTGATGTTTCTTCTGTCATCTGTGAGCGGAGACTGTTGCGGAATTTCTGTAAAAACAAAAGTGGGAGTTTCTTGAATATTGTTTCATGGCCTAGTCAGCAATATTCAAGCTATATCACAGCAGCAAAGTATATACTGTATCTAGGTAATCTAAACACCCAGTTCTAAGCATGAAAATTGTATGAGAGGTCTATTTTCTTGCATATAATACAATTTTCTAAGTCCCCTGGGTGCCTATTATGACAAATACAGTAATCAAGGCTGGACCAGCGGTTGATAGCAGGAACAACAATTCAGCCAGGGTCAGATTACCGTATTAAAATACGTTGTCAACTCTGCTATCAGTAGAATAGTAACAAACATGAACTAAGATATAATATTGTTAATAAAATACCACAGGCGATGGTGAGGATATAGCATTCTCAATGGATGCCCCAAGCACAAGATTTCACAGGGTGTCATAGAGGGGGCGTGTCACTTATTTTCAGGGCTCATGTCATGGGTGTCATGAGAGCTAACAAACCTGGGTATACATACTCATTTGTTCTGTGACAAACATGGGAAAGTATATGTTTTCACAAAGCCGAGAGGTAAATTATGGTAATAGTCTCTTTCCACAGATAAACATGGTATCTGTCAAGACAAAAAATATCAACATTCTGAAATGTTCTTGGAAATGCTAGAAAAGACTTTCTGATTTTGTTTGATCAATACTATTCATAGTGTTAAAAAGATAGATATCACAATAACGCAAACCTACCTGACCTTGACTTTTGTTACTAAAATCGATTATCATTCACAAAAACATACATTTACAGGTAAAATGAAGATATTTTTGTGTGTATGAGACACATTCTCTGAAACAAGCTAGAACTAGACCAGAGCTCCAGATAAGCTGACTATCTGCATAAAATACGCATCAGAAATGCAGAAATACGCAGTAAAATAAAATCCAAGCGTATCAAATATGCAACGAACATTACAGATACACTACAAAAATAACACTCGTGCGTATCATCAAAATATTGTGAAGTAACCCTGCATATTCGATTAGCAAATCAGCAACTATTTTTGAAATTATAAATGGGCATTCCGTCAACCTTGCCAAACTCCATGATCACAGTTACATCATGATCATTTGCCATCACACTTTCTTGTGAAAGTATCGTGGTATTTTTGAGTCCTATAAAACTCTCGAACCCACACGACACCAGTTTGCAGGGACTAGATGAATAGTGTTTTTAAATATTTAACTTAAATACCCACATGTGTAAAAAACTAGTGGGTAACAGAAATTTGAATATCCAGATAGAATTACTGATACCCAATGATTTTAAAATGCATGGGTAAAATACCCACAACACCAAAAGCTTATCTGGAGCTCTGACTAGACGTGACTACCTGACACCTGTTCCGTGTCATCTCACAGGTGTAAATGGCACCCAAGTTGACAATCAAGTTGAAGGGTCATCTCGAAATATACTTTAGGTATACTTAACAGAATGTTTAAGTATGTGATTGAGGAGGTAGCAGTAAATGTGTACTGTATTATTTTGGTTGTGAAATGGTAGAATGGCTTAAAATGTTGGTCAACATGCAATGTTTATTAATTATGTATATTTTAATCATCATTTACAGAAACAGCAAAGGAGTAATTGTTTCTTTTCTCAATCTTTCCAAGTGAAGTTAATGAAATCTAACATTAATCAGTTGAAAGATCGTAAATTTTGTGGTTTATGCTGACAGCCTGAAATGATACAAAAGAAAAGTCTGTGCGTATTACACACGACAGATATATTTTGCCAGAATTTATTTGCCCGTAATTAAGGGTGCATATAACACACGAGGCCGAATTATACCCGAATAAATAAGTCTTGTGTACATTGATCAGTCGGAAGGGTGCTAATTGGGATTGTTCACTTGCCAATATACTGGCAAAAATGGTCGTGGGCGCTTATTACGTTGAATACGGTACTTGAGAAGAAATAGAAAAATCTTAAATGGTTTTCTGTTGGTAAATGTTTGCTCTACCATGTGTGGTGTAATAACATATAGTTTGGCCCTGATCTGTTATAGTTCAGCATTAGGATGCCTGCAGGAGCGGAAGTTTCATCCACTCTATGAAGCTTCACCATTCATTTCCCCGTGTTCGTCCAGCTGTTCTGGGCATCAAACCCCCGACCTTCCGCTCTCTACCACTAGACCATGAAGGTGGTGGGCATCAAACCCCCGACCTTCCGCTCTCTACCACTAGACCATGAAGGTGGTGGGCATCAAACCCCCGACCTTCCGCTCTCTACCACTAGACCATGAAGGTGGTGGGCATCAAACCCCCGACCTTCCGCTCTCTACCACTAGACCATGAAGGTGGTGGGCATCAAACCCCCGACCTCCCGCTCTCTACCACTAGACCATGAAGGTGGTGGGCATCGAACCCCCGACCTTCCGCTCTCTACCACTAGACCATGAAGGTGGTCAGCATCAAACCCCCGACCTTCCGCTCTCTCCCACTAGACCATGGAGGTGGTCCGTATCAAACCCCCAACCTTCCGCTCTCTACCACTAGACCATGAAGGTGGTCAGCATCAAACCCCCGACCTTCCGCTCTCTCCCACTAGACCATGGAGGTGGTCCGTATCAAACCCCCAACCTTCCGCTCTCTACCACTAGACCATGGAGGTGGTCAGCATCGAACCCCTAACCTTCCGCTCTCTCCCACTAGACCATGGAGGTGGTCAGCATCGAACCCCTGACCTTCCGCTCTCTACCACTAGACCATGGAGGTAGTCAGCATCGAACCCCCGACCTTCCCCTCTCTACCACTAGACCACGGAGGTGGTCAGCATCGAACCCCTGACCTTCTGCTCTCTACCACTAGACCACGGAGGTGGTCGGCATCAAACCCCCGACCTTCCCCTCTCTACCACTAGACCATGAAGGTGGTCAGCATCGAACCCCTGACCTTCTGCTCTCTACCACTAGACCATGAAGGTGGTGGGCATCGAACCCCCGACCTTCCGCTCTCTACCACTAGACCATGGAGGTGGTGGGCATCGAACCCCCAATCTTCTGCTCTCTACCACTAGACCACGGAGGTGGTCAGCATCGAAGCCCTGACCTTTTGCTCTCTACCACTAGACCATGAAGGTGGTGGGCATCGAACCCCCGACCTTCTGCTCTCTACCACTAGACCATGGAGGTGGTCAGCATTGAACCCCCGACCTTCCGCTCTCTACCACTAGACCATGGAGGTGGTGGGCATCGAACCCCTGACCTTTCGCTCTCTACCACTAGACCTTGAAGGTGGTGGGCATTGAACCCCCAACCTTCCGCTCTCTACCATTAGACCATGAAGGTGGTGGGCATCGAACCCCCGACCTTCCGCTCTCTACCAATAGACCACGGAGGTGGTCAGCATCGAACCCCCGGCCTTCCGCTCTCTACCACTAGACCACGGAGGTGGTGGGCATCAAACCCCCGACCTTCCGCTCTCTACCACTAGACCATGGAGGTGGTCAGCATCAAATCCCTGACCTGACGCTCTCTACCACTAGACCACGGAGCTGGTCGGCATCAAACCCCCGACCTTCCGCTCTCTACCACTAGACCACGGAGGTGGTGGGCATCAAACCCCCGACCTTCCGCTCTCTACCACTAGACCATGAAGGTGGTGGGCATCGAACCCCCGACCTTCTGCTCTCTACCACTAGACCATGAAGGTGGTTGCCATCAAACCCCCGACCTTCCGCTCTCTACCACTAGACCACGGAGGTGGTCAGCATCAAACCCCCGACCTTCCGCTCTCTACCACTAGACCATGAAAGTGGTCGGCATCGAACCCCCGACCTTCTGCTCTCTACCACTAGACCATGAAGGTGGTTGCCATCGAACCCCCGACCTTCCGCTCTCTACCTCTAGACCACGGAAGTGGTCGGCATCAAACCCCCGACCTTCCGCTCTCTACCACTAGACCATGAAGGTGGTTGCCATCAAACCCCCGACCTTCCGCTCTCTACCACTAGACCACGGAGGTGGTGGGCATCAAACCCCCGACCTTCCGCTCTCTACCACTAGACCATGAAAGTGGTCGGCATCGAACCCCCGACCTTCTGCTCTCTACCACTAGACCATGAAGGTGGTTGCCATCGAACCCCCGACCTTCCGCTCTCTACCTCTAGACCACGGAAGTGGTCGGCATCAAACCCCCGACCTTCCGCTCTCTACCACTAGACCATGGAGGTGGTCGGCATCAAATCCCCGACCTTCCGCTCTCTACCACTAGACCACAGAGACGGTCCAAAATGTTAAAATATCTTCCCTTATATACAGTAACAGTCAAAGAGTCTGGAATTGTAACAAGTTGAAATCCAAGTCTTACCTGTAAAAGATTATTTCCTTTTGCCTTGTAGACAGCATGGACCATGCCCAGAGGTATACACACCATCGACACAAGGGCCATGACCCAGCCCAGGGCTTGTGCCCATTGTGGATACTTGTACCCTGCCATTGAGAGAGGCTTGTACTGTATCATGCTGAACACCAATATTCCCTGAAAGTAGGACATAAAATCATGTAAGTTCGTATCTCTCAATAAAATCAGATCTTTTAACACTAATTCAAAATCTCCATTAGAGGTCACATTAGGTTTGTTTGTTTGTTTGTTGTTTAACGCCGTATTCAGCAATATTTCAGCTATATGATGGCAGGCTGTAAATAATAAAGTCTGGACCAGACATCCAGTGATTGACATCATAAGCATCGATCCCTGCAATTGGAACATGATGTCATGCATCAACCAAGTAAGTAAGCCTGACCACCCGATCCCGTCAGTCGCCTGTTACGACAAGCATAGTCACCTGTTACAGCAAGCATTGGTTGCTGAAGACCTATTCTACCCCGGATCCTCACGTGTCCACATTAGGTGAACAAATTCTGCTCATTGAAAATGAAGGATGTGTGGGTTCTCGCGCCCATCAGATGTCAGCTTCCTCAAATGATTCACTTCACAACATTCTCAATTTTGTCAACATTATCTGTTGTCTGTCATTGTGTTTCTGGTTGCTATATTTCTTTACCATTTTGATTTAAAAAATTTGGTCTTGACAAAAGAAATCCCATGCACCTAAACTTTCCCTTGATAGTTCACCCTTTTGGGTAACAGGTCAATAATACAGCCAATATTATTCTCCATTTGGAATGGCTCATCTGTATTTAATAGCATTCAAGATACAGACCTGAGCCACATATTATACAGCCTTCATGGTGATTAGACAGTTCCCCCGACAAAACCTTCAATGAAGGGTATTTAAGATCTTGAAAGGTGTTGAATCAAAGTAATGGGGGAGGAAGTACAAACTATTCAGGCTGAAGGCATTTATGACCTTGGTGAAAGCAGACGTTTCCCATTTCATGCCACTAATCTTCATTTGTTTCACAAATATTCCCGCTGCATTCGAGGGTACTGAGGCTGAAGTACGAGTAGGTGATGAAATGGTTTTTGTTTTTTGCCTTTCAGCAAATTACAGCCATATCACAGTGATCTTTAAAACATGCTGTCTCAATATATCACCATCTGATTTCCGTGGATTGCAGAATTTGCAAAGCATGTGCACTGCCAACTCGTTGTCAGCAGATATTTTCCAAGTCTTTTCATGTTTTTAATCAAGATGCTCACGTGATTTGATGCATTTCGCGATGTAAGACCCATTTTATCACAATTTAGATCTTGATTATCGATCAGATCATTTTGACTGTGCGCCACCATTTTGTGTGAAGCAAACAGAAGTGATACGAGAGGTGGAATTGGTTGGTCCATAGGAGAGGCTTAGAAGGGACATAACTGGTAATAGCCACTGGTGGCGCTATGATTGAGCCCAGTAATTCCAGCCTAGTTCGGCAAGGGTGGAAACTGGACTTTTATAGTCAGTTAACTCTCTAGCCTTGGGAAGATGTATATCACAAACATAGAGCCTCCCAACTTATGAAGTAATAATTTTATGTCACATCAATCATATTTAGGTACAAATATCTGTAGTGAGTTAAGAAACATTGGTGCAAAAGATACTGTGAAAATGCGAGTGCAAACAGTGATGCCTTGAACAAAGCTGGACTTTGATAAGGTCATGACATTCACACAGAGTTTAGCCTACTCAAGTAGTAACAGAGGAGATATTTAAAAGCATGGCAAAAGTGCAACGGTCTTTCACCTGCAAAGGTCAGCATAAGTGTGGCAGATACCAGACCAGTCAACCCCTCATCATCACGATGGGAGAGATTGGTCCCAAAAAGGGGAGATTTTTAAAATAGTGAAGATAAGATAATTTTCAATTTGTATATCAAAATATTTTGAAACAATAATCAATAATTTTCTTGTACGTACAGCTTGCTTAAATTCTGTTTGCATTTTTCACCTCAAAGAATAAATCTAGCACAATCTACCCATATTACTTTCGTTCAAAGATCGTCTCAGGTAAACACACAGATATTGAAAACAAAAGATCAGTAGCTTGACCAGTTGACGACGTGTTCAATCCGACCAATTGTCAATTGTTTTGTTACAAAATACGCCAAAGAAATATTAAGTGCATTTATCCTGACACAACATGGTTGCCCATAATTTCTTTCAGATATATTGGTTGTTTTTTTCTGTCAGCAGTAGTCTGTTTACTTTGCTTCATAAATTTCCTAGAAATGTATGCCATATTTGGAAGTACTATTACATTTTACGACAATTGATGAATTAAATGAGCCTTGTTCTCATTGTTGACCTTTCTGACCTTGACGTGTATTAATCTCATTGGCTGACCAGTACCGTTGTATGCAAATTAGATTGTCGATCTGGAATGCTAGCAAAGTATAAGGCAATCAACTTGTGTAAAGTAATCACATGATAAATTCTCGTGAAATTTGATAGTTCTGTGTCTTGATATTTCTGTGCAGACGAGTAAAGATGTCAGTCGAAAGGAAATTTAAAAGTTTTACTTAAACTTTGACTTTGAAACCCTAGCTATGAGGAAGCCTGACCGTTAAACATTATTTTGACTACCGAATCAACCAATCACGCATAGTGTTGTTTCTGGAGATGCCGTTTGCTGGTCATATTTTGTTTTCATTTCTGAGAGTTTAATGACGTAACTTTGAGGTATGTTGATGTTTTAACAACATTTCTGACAAATCTGATAACCAATAAAGTTATGTATAACTGGGCCGATCATATGTATCTACGTTCTTAAATTATAGATGAATATACATGCTAAGAACATAAATAGAAGAAGGTTAATTTCATGAAGTGATAAGTACTCGGCTGAATATGTATTTCAAGTTCAACCCTTCACATTCTCCAGGCACCTGTTAGGACTATCCCAGTTTTCTTTACAGTTTACGTTGTTAAATCGTTCACCATATTGATTTAATTACCAGTTGATTACTAGACAAAGGCTCATCTGGGTCCCCCAGTGGATGGTCGTGATAAGGGTCGCTAATCCGGGATCGGGAGCTTCCCACATGCATGTATGCATACGGATTTAATCGGAAACTTGCTCGTATATTTCTGTAATTGTAACCTTCCTATTTTTTGTTTTTACTCAAGGGACAATGGAGGGGAATTTATAAAATAATTAAAATGCTGTTTTGTAGGAGAAATAGTCTCTCATGCAGGAGACCTGGGGATTTCATCAAATTGCGGGGGGGTTGACAGATCTGAGATACATATCATTGTATTATACAGGCATTTAACGTAGGAGTTCTAAGCCATGTAAGTGTTGCATTGATATTTGTATACTAACAACTGCTTTAAGAATTGCAGGTATATCATTTCCTATTTTAACTAATGAATGTATGTTTCTATCAACAGGTTTGGTCATATTGAAACAGACTATACTTCTGAGGACACAGAAGGTTTCAGAGTTGGCTCTATTATTAGCTCTGCAGTTACTTTCATTCTTACCCGAATTAAGGGTAGATAGGTAGGGTTACCACATTATTACGTGGCCTGATTTAATCAATGCTGATTGGATCATTCAAACTCTTGCCCTCTTTCCTAGTTCAAATCTGTACTTCACATTCACCCTTTGTACAAGCACGACTGTTCTATATTGGAGCCAACAATTGTTTTGATGTGTTCCATGGGTTTGTGATGATAATAGATATGTTGATTTGTTATGGGCGGCCATTCGGTCAAAAAATACAAAGGACAAAAGTACTCAATTAAGGTCAAATATTACGAATAAAGAACTAAATGTTACTATTAAAGGCCAAAATATAAAACAAACAGACGAGGGTTAAAAATACAAAGTTGAAATAAATGTCAAAAGTATGCAATATTAATAGTCATGTATTTATAATGTATAATGAACACATTGTGTATAAACATGTTGCGTTAAGCTTTGTCACCGCTAAAGGGCCTTTTCACAAATACAGTATACTGTGTAATCCAACACCTGCCTAACATTAGTACATGTATTTTGTATACAACCTTCATAAAACACTCACTTAATGCTAACCTAGGATTCATCTACAATGATCCAATAACTGTTCATGCTTGGTGCAACACGAGGGTGCTATGATGACGAGTTTTGTTTCAGATGCACATTTTCATCTGAAAAGTGATCGTTGTGCGAGAATTTGTTTTATTTGTTTTATTTAACAGTTTATTATACATTATAAATACATGCATATATATGTGTGACGTCAGACGGTGAGTGCACGAGGAATGACGTAATACATTGTGCACCTCGGCATGCTGTTATCATATACACGGCGGAACAAGCCGATTAAACTTGGAATGTTTTACAAATTGCAGCGCCATCTGGCGTTCTTTATTGTCAAAGTCCTTTCGTGCTCACTGACGTTCTTTATTGAAAACGTCCTTTCGTGCTCACTGACGTTCTTTTGTACACATTGTTCTGTCTTATGACGTCTTTTCGTAACATTTGACTATTAATATTGCGTACTTTTGACATTTATTTCAACTAGAGTTGATTGTCTCTCCAACAGTATCTAATGGTAAATGCACCGTCTCCGACCAAAATGCTGGTATTCTAAGTTTGCTATTTTCTTTACATAAACTGTAATATTGAAGCACCCAAAATGTGGAAAGTAAAGTCTAGCATGTGGCATTGTTTGAAATCTAGATCTTCAATAATTCATATCATTGGAAAGTACATATCCTAATGATGACATACATATGACATTTAAGTCAAAGTATTTTGAGAATTGACAAGTTTAATTTAATACAAGGAAATGATAGGCTAACCTTCGCAGGTAAAAGAAGGAAATATTATTGTATTTACAGTACAATAAGTAATACCTAGATTAAGTGATAGAGAAAATTACGAAAATATGAATTACCTGGATGAAACTATTTAAAAAAAACACATTTTCTTTCATATTATTTTTTATAAATACAACTTTAGAATTGTATTTACACTATGGTATACATGTACATTTAAAGACATATGTGATAGTTTATTTCAAGTTCAGTTTCCCATTTCATCCCATTCTACAAAAGGAAAAGTTTGAAAGAGATAATGATCCTAGATAAATGAAACTAATGGAATTATTTGTCATAAAAGGGAAAGCAGCATATGAAACTGAATTACGAAATTAAAACTAGCAAAATCCTTAATAGCAAAATCGTTTTGGCCTAGCTACAGCATAGAGGGAACATAACTTAAACTTGTTAAATAAACACAAGAATGCATTTATCTTGCTCCTAGACAAGATCTTTTTTATACAAATGTTATTTAAGGATACAAAATAAACAACACAGCATCATCACTATCCCCCACCATAGGGCACAAAAGACGGTTGTTTGTTCGTATAGTAGTGACCAATAAGGATGTTAAATGATGAAATGTGAAATTAATACATAAAAGGACCCTTCTCTGGGAAAAATAATTTATGACACCAATTTTCAAACAGTCTTGACAAGTATTCATAGTTAGGCATGTAAACTTTCATTCAAGTAACTTCAGTAGTTTCTGCGAAAACTTGTCCCCATTTCATGCAGTATGCACGAAGTTGAAAAGCACGGAGCAAGGCCCCTAAGTCTGTAAAACATTTATTTACGACCCTGATTTTCAAACTCATAAGAAATCATGACCAGTAAGATAATTATATTAAATTTCATTTCTCTAACTCAATTAGTTTTTGAGAAAAGTGGGCCCCATTGATTCTCCGTTCCTATATCACCCGCTGGGGTATAATTGAATAATACTAAAAACTTATGTAAATGACATGGCATTAATCAAAGTATTTGATAATTTCGATAATGCAGGTTAAAAATGAACATAATGCAAATTATTCAAAACATGAAAACTACATCACATTTACAATAGAAATGTTAACATTTTGTCATTCAGAAATTTATTATCAATTTTTTGTTTATTTGTTTATTTAATTTATGACTGCTTATGTTATTAATTCGAGATTCTAATGTACATATGGCTACTAAATAAAAAAGGCTGTTTAATCTGGGATCCATTTTGGCAGCTTTCTCACTATAAAACTTTCCATTCCTCTACTCAGTAATATGCCCCTTATTGCTTCCAATATCACGCCTTCAAACAGATAGGAAAAGCACATGTCACCATACCAAAATTAGAAAACTGTGCCAAATTCTAATGATGTTAGTAAAGCGATCAACAGTTAATGTGTAAATCTTCCCAATCGTGATGTTCTAGATCTATGTTCTAGTTCAGTTCAGTTCACTAGAATATCATACAATAATCAAGAGTACAATCTACATCAATAATTTTTAAATCTAAACTTAATTAGATCTAACATCCATTGCAGAATGTTGGAAATATGAACCCTGTCGTGTTATGATAATATACTTCATTTTCTGAGAAGATTTATATTGTGTATTTGATAATATATACATAATTGGTTATCAGTTACCTTGTACAATCACAGCATGTTACATGTAAATTAGACAGACGCTAGTTATATCAAAAAGCATATCACAGTTTCAATGAAAGGAAAAACACGGCACAGGAAGATTTCATGCGAATGTGCCCTGTCGATCACTTCAGGCTTGGCCATTCAATTTTAACATATTGATCATGAACTTCCTGCCCATAAATATACTTTATACCACCTTAATATTAACGATCACTGCTATCTTTTCACATACTAGATTTGAATATTTTCTGCCAATTAGCATCATAAATAGCACAACAATCTAGCTGCACTGTCGTTTCATCTCTAGTGTTGTGCTAAATCACCATGACACACAGTTGATAAAAATATGCAATACTTGAACAAAAAGCTTCCATTGCAGCTTAAACGTTAGCAGTCTTGCAACAATAACTGAATAGTGGGGAAAAGTAAAGCTTTCTGACCAGCCTGATCAGATTTCTTTTTCAAATTGGTTTCTGATACTAAAAAAGTTACGCGTATGTAACATGGGTGCATAATCACAATTTGCTGTCATTCGTTTGAAATTCAAACATGGCAGAAAAAGGGCGTCAGGCGTGATAAGTACTTTACTAATCTCACCATTTTTCACAATCTGTAGTAATCTATAAAATATGAGTTACACAATGTTGAAGATGAGGTGATTATGGTGATGATAGTTATGGTCATAAGTTTGGTTTTGCGCACTGACATCTTAATTCACAGTTAAAAAGAGACATTTTAAAGGGACCACATATGGTCCCGTGGCACCAAGAGGGTTAAGATAAGCATGGTGTACTGGGAACTTGTCCTGCCCCTGTGGGGTTAATTAGACTATAACGGTGGCTTACCAACAGCAGCAGAGGAGAAAGGAAGTACCAGCACACGATGAAGAACATAGGGGGATGATGTCCAGTCATCTCTTCAATGTCCCGAGCCAAGCGTCGGGCACCTGAAACCGTTGTTAACATAACTCACCCACCAAAGTATTGCACGCTACACTAGTGGTTGATATTGTGAACATCTGATAAACACTGAATCATAAGGTAGTGTAAGCATGAACGATGGCGTTTAGCATAAATGTTAATTGCAATAAAACAAATTGTCGCACCGTACTTGTATCTGTGTACGATAATAAGTGGCGACATATGCTGTTTGTTTACTCATAACAAAACCTCAGACAACACTTAGTAGTGTCTCTTTTTCATATAGGTGATATATTTGCAGTTTCATTTACAAGATATCATCAGACAGGAAAGTGAACATGTCACATCTCTGCGTAATTTCATTGTCTGAAGTTGACACAGTACCGCGCAAGTGCAATCCTCGCACAACCTTCACTTTTCAGATGTTATGAAAATGACGTAATATATTGTGCACCTCGGCATGCTGTTATCATATACACAGCTGTAACGGGAGTGGTTTAGGTGAATGAATCACTAAAGGCAGGTTGATTTGTTGATGACAGTTGTTTAATTCAATTGAATTAATGAACAGAGGCCCTGTGACAGTTGACTGAATTATTTCAGCGATGAACTGAGAACTTGTCTCCATACATAGTCAAATACAAGTGTAAATTCAAACTGCCCAGTCCCATAATGCACCCTGTCACTGAAAGTAAGGGGCTGGGGCTAGACAATAGAGACCAGAGAAACAATAGAGAAGGCAAGCGCAAGGGTGACTGTGCTATTGTAATAGTGAAGCAGGTTAGATTGGAGGGTAGACTAATACTTAGGTATTAAAATAAGAGGTGACCTTAAAATACACGTGATGATATGTACATAATAACATACCGCTACACAGCGGAACAAGACGATTAAACTTGAAATGTTTTACAAATTGTAGAGCCATCTGGCGTTCTTCATTGTCAACGTTGTCCTTAAGCAGTTCACTTTCCTTTCGTGCGCACTGATGTTCTTTAGTACACATTGTTCTTTCTTTTCAAATGACATCTTTTCGGAACATTTAACAATTATATTGCGTACATTTGACCATGATTTCAACTTTGCATTTTTTTACCTTTATTAGTAACATTTAATACTTAATTCACAACATTTGACTATTATTGCATACTTTTGTCCTTTTTTTCAACTTTGCATTTTATAACCCATAATATTTTTGTACTCCCAGGACAACTCACCATAAAACCAGGTGACAGCAATGACTTCAAAGAATGCCAGCACCATGAGTGATAAGGCAGCTGTGTAGTAATCTATCAGTTGGAAAAAATAGATCCCTCCCTGCAAAGATAAACACAACACAAACGTTTTTGTAATGAAATGTTTTTGTTATTCTATTCAAAGAGCTTCTATGGAAGGGAACCAATGAGACAACATGTTACTTTTGATCAATAGAAAAAAATCAACACACAAAGCCACACTATAAATGATGCTATACTAGAAATGAATGAAAATATGTAAGTGCTCACATTTGTATCCATTTACTGAAAATTTAGTTCAATAACATTGAAGCTATGATAAGGTCTACCAGAGGGACATTTGTGAACAGAGGGCGTTACCTGAGTTATATTTGGCAGGCCACACAGGCAAGACACCAAACACACAATAAGCACCAGGAGTTCCTTCCGGCGGAGATACTTTTTTATCTTTTCCCCGAAGTGATCAGAGATGGCAGTAACAATGACCTCCACGGAGGCAAACTGAAAACATCAACAGTTTCCGTCTTCACATGTCAATTCATTGGATGCTTCTGAATATACTTACATGGAGGCTCATCACCAGCACTGGTGAGTTGACAATGGGGCAGTCAACCTCAGGGAATGGAGCCACCAACAGGACTGTCAGTGGCCATAAGTGTTTATGATCAACAATATTTTGACATCAGGGATTTTAACTTCTTCTGTCACCAACAGGACTGTCAGTGGCCATAAGTGTTTATGATCAACAATATTTAGACATCAGGGATTTTAACTTCTTCTGTCACCAACAGAACTGTCAGTGGCCATAAGTGTTTATGATCAACAATATTTAGACATCAGGGATTTTAACTTCTTCTGTCACCATCAGGACTGTCAGTGGCCATAAGTGTTTATGATCAACAATAATTAGACATCAGGGATTTTAACTTCTTCTGTCACCAACAGGACTGTCAGTGGCCATAAGTGTTTATGATCAACAATATTTAGACATCAGGGATTTTAACTTCTTCTGTCACCATCAGGACTGTCAGTGGCCATAAGTGTTTATGATCAACAATATTTAGACATCAGGGATTTTAACTTCTTCTGTCACCATCAGGACTGTCAGTGGCCATAAGTGTTTATGATGAACAATATTTAGACATCAGGGATTTTAACTTCTTCTGTCACCATCAGGACTGTCAGTGGCCATAAGTGTTTATGATCAACAATATTTAGACATCAGGGATTTTAACTTCTTCTGTCACCATCAGGACTGTCAGTGGCCATAAGTGTTTATGATCAACAATATTTAGACATCAGGGATTTTAACTTCTTCTGTCACCAACAGGACTGTCAGTGGCCATAAGTGTTCATGATCAACAATATTTAGACATCAGGGATTTTAACTTCTTCTGTCACCAACAGGACTGTCAGTGGCCATAAGTGTTTATGATCAACAATATTTAGACATCAGGGATTTTAACTTCTTCTGTCACCATCAGGACTGTCAGTGGCCATAAGTGTTTATGATCAACAAGATTTAGACATCAGGGATTTTAACTTCTTCTGTCACCAACAGGACTGTCAGTGGCCATAAGTGTTTATGATCAACAACATTTAGACATCAGGGATTTTAACTTCTTCTGTCACCATCAGGACTGTCAGTGGCCATAAGTGTTTATGATCAACAATATTTAGACATCAGGGATTTTAACTTCTTCTGTCACCATCAGGACTGTCAGTGGCCATAAGTGTTTATGATCAACAATATTTAGACATCAGGGATTTTAACTTCTTCTGCCACCATCAGGACTGTCAGTGGCCATAAGTGTTTATGATCAACAATATTTAGACATCAGGGATTTTAACTTCTTCTGTCACCAACAGGACTGTCAGTGGCCATAAGTGTTTATGATCAACAATATTTAGACATCAGGGATTTTAACTTCTTCTGCCACCAACAGGACTGTCAGTGGTCATAAGTGTTTATGATCAACAATATTTAGACATCAGGGATTTTAACTTCTTCTGTCACCATCAGGACTGTCAGTGGCCATTAGTGTTTATGATCAACAATATTTAGACGTCAGGGATTTTAACTTCTTCTGTCACCATCAGGACTGTCAGTGGCCATAAGTGTTTATGATCAACAATATTTAGACATCAGGGATTTAAACTTCTTCTGTCACCATCAGGACTGTCAGTGGCCATAAGTGTTTATGATCAACAATATTTAGACATCAGGGATTTTAACTTCTTCTGTCACCAACAGGACTGTCAGTGGCCATAAGTGTTTATGATCAACAACATTTAGACATCAGGGATTTTAACTTCTTCTGTCACCATCAGGACTGTCAGTGGCCATAAGTGTTTATGATCAACAATATTTAGACATCAGGGATTTTAACTTCTTCTGTCACTATCAGGACTGTCAGTGGCCATAAGTGTTTATGATCAACAACATTTAGACATCAGGGATTTTAACTTCTTCTGTCACCAACAGGACTGTCAGTGGCCATAAGTGTTTATGATGAACAATATTTAGACATCAGGGATTTTAACTTCTTCTGTCACCAACAGGACTGTCAGTGGCCATAAGTGTTTATGATCAACAATATTTAGACATCAGGGATTTTAACTTCTTCTGTCACCATCAGGACTGTCAGTGGCCATAAGTGTTTATGATCAACAATATTTAGACATCAGGGATTTTAACTTCTTCTGTCACCATCAGGACTGTCAGTGGCCATAAGTGTTTATGATCAACAATATTTAGACATCAGGGATTTTAACTTCTTTTGTCACCAACAGGACTAGCCACAGAACTTAGTGATAAACAACATTTTAGTGATAAACAGACATCAAGAGTTAAATCTGTCAGATACCAGATTCACAGTTATTATTCCGTCTGTTTGTGCTACCCACCTGACTGTCAATGCCCAGACAGATGAGCATGAAGAAGAAAAGTGCGGCAAACAGCTGGGAGACAGGCATACTGGTGAAGGCTTCTGGATAGATGACAAACACCAGGCCAGGACCTGCAACAAACATGGATGTTGTACATTTGGGTGGCATGGACTTCGGGATGTGACCAGTCCATCATATGTGATGCACACGTCACATATGAAGTCACCATCACATGCAAGATGCACCAGGTCACTGACAGGATTCCACAAACATAACTTTTTGTCATAGCAACAGGATCTGCACTACACAGAAAATCTCTAGACCCCAGCACATATGCTAGACAACTGTAATACGCCAGAATATCTGTTTCACACCAACTTTTATTCTGCTGAAGGTAGATATTGACATATCATATTTGCTATATTTATCTAGTGGGCCAGCATATTTGTCCAGTGTATACACTATGGACCAGTGTATGTGTTGTGTGAACCAGTGTATGTGTCTAGTGGACCAGCGTATTTGTTTAGTGGATCAGCTTATGTGTCTAGTGGACCAGCGTATTTTTCTAGTGGACCAGTGTATTTGTCTAGTGGACCAGCGTATGTTTCTAGTGGACCAGCGTATGTGTCTAGTGGACCAGTGTATTTGTTCAGTGGACCAGAGTTTTGGTCTAGTGGACCAGTGTATGTGTCTAGGTGACCAGTGTATGTGTCTAGTGGACCAGTGTATTTGCTTAGTGGACCAGTGTATGTGTCTAGTGGACCAGTGTATTTGTTTAGTGGACCAGTGTATGTGTCTAGTGGACCAGCATATGTGTCTAGTGGACCAGTGTATTTGTTAAGTGGACCAGTGTATGTGTCTAGTGGACCAGTGTATGTGTCTAGTGGACCAGTTTATTTGTTTAGTGGACCAGTGTATGTGTCTAGTGGACCAGTTTATTTGTTTAGTGGACCAGTGTATGTGTCTAGTGGACCAGCATATGTGTCTAGTGGACCAGTGTATTTGTTTAGTGGACCAGTGTATGTGTCTAGTGGACCAGCGTATTTGTCTAGTGGACCAGTGTATGTGTCTAATGGACCAGCATACGTGTCTAGTTGACCAGTGTATTTGTCTTGTGGACCAGTGTATTTGTCTAGTGGACCAGTGTATGTGTCTAATGGACCAGCATACGTGTCTAGTTGACCAGCGTATTTGTCTTGTGGACCAGTGTATGTGTCTAGTGGACCAGTGTATTTGTCTGGTGGACCAGTGAATGTGTCTAATGTCTTCCCTGTCCCTTAGATGAGCTCCCACCCCTCAGACAGACTTCCCTGTCCCAAAGGTGGGGTCCCACTCCTCAGGAAGACTTCCATGTCCCTTTGATGAGCTCCAACCCCTCAGACAGACTTCCTGTCCCCTAGATGAGCTCCCACCCTTCAGGAAGACTTCCCTGTCCCTTATATGAGCTCCCACCCCTCAGGAAGACTACCCTAGCCCTTAGATGAGCTCCCACCCCCCAGGAAGACTTCCTGTCCCTTAGATGAGCTCCCTTCCCTTAGGAAGACTTCCTGTCCCTTAGATGAGCTCCCACCCCTCAGGAAGACTTCCCTGTCCCTTAGATGAGCTCCCACCCCCAGGAAGACTTCCCTGTCCCTTAGATGAGCTCCCAGCCCTCAGTAAGACTTCCATGTCCCTTAGATGATCTCCCACCCCTCAGGAAGACTTCCCTGTCCCTTAGATGAGCTCCCACCCCTTAGGAAGACTTCCTGTTCCCTAGATGAGCTCCCACCCCTCAGGAAGACTTCCCGGTCACATGGATGAGGTCCCACCCCTCAGGAAGACTTCCCTGTCCCTTAGATGAGCTCCCGCCCCTCAGACACACTTCCCTGTCCCTTAGGTGAGCTCCCACTCCTCAGACAGACTTCCCTGTCCCTTAAATGAGTTCCCAGCCCTCATGAAGACTTCCCTGTCCCTTAGATGAGCTCCCACCCCCAGGAAGACTTCCCTGTCACTTGGATGAACTCGTACCCCTCAGGAAGACTTCCATGTCCCTTAGATGAGGTCCCTTCCCTTAGGAAGACTTCCCTGTCACTTGGATGAACTCCTACCTCTCAGACAGCCTTTCCTGTCCCCTAGATGAGCTCCCACCCCTCAGGAAGACTTCCATGTCCCTTAGATGAGCTCCCACCCCTCAGGAAGACTTTCCTGTCCCTTAGATGAGCTACCACCCCTCTGGAAGACTTCCCTGTCCCTTAGATGAGCTCCCTCCCCCATGAAGACTTCCCTGTCCCCTAGATGAGGTCCCACCCCTCAGGAAGACTTCCCTGTCACTTGAATGAACTCCTCCCCTTCAGGAAGACTTCCCTGTCCTTTGGATGAGCTCCTACCCTTTAGGAAGACTTCCCTGTCTCTTAGATGAGCTCCCACCCCTCAGGAAGACTTCCCTGTCACTTGGATGAACTCCTACCCCTCAGACAGACTTCCCTGTCCCTTAGATGAGCTCCCACTCCTCAGGAAGACTTCCCCGTCCCTTAGATTAGCTCCCGCCCCTCAGGAAGACTTCCCTGTCACTTGGATGAACTCCCACCCCTCATGAAGACTTCCCTGTCCCTTAGATGAGCTCCCATCCTTCTGGAAGACTTCCCTGTCCCTTAGATGAGCTCCCACCCCTCAGGAAGACTTCCATGTCCCTTAGATGAGCTCCAACCCCTCAGACAGACTTCCCTGTCCCCTTGATTATCTCCCACCCCTCATGAAGACTTCCCTGTCCCTTAGATGAGCTCCCACCCTACAGGAAGACTTTCCTGTCCCTTAGATGAGCTACCACCCCTCTGGAAGACTTCCCTGTCCCTTAGATGAGCTCCCTCCCCCATGAAGACTTCCCTGTCCCTTAGATGAGCTCCTACCTCTCAGACAGACTTCCCTGTCCCTTAGATGAGCTCCCACTCCTCAGGAAGACTTCCCCGTCCCTTAGATGAGCTTCCACCCCTCAGGAAGACTTTCTGTCCCTTAGATGAGGTCCCATCCCTCAGGAAGACTTCCCTGTCCCTTATATGAGCTACCACCCCTCAGACAGACTTCCCTGTCCCCTAGATGAGGTCCCACCCCTCAGGAAGACTTCCCTGTCACTTGGATGAACTCCTACCCTTTAGGAAGACTTCCCTGTCCCTTGGATGAGCTCCTACCCTTCAGGAAGACTTCCATGTCCCTTAGATGAGCTCCCACCCCTCAGGAAGACTTCCCTGTCCTTTGGATGAACTCCTACCCCTCAGACAGATTCCCTGTTCCTTATATGAGCTACCACCCCTCTGACAGATTTCCTGTCCCTTAGATGAGCTCCCACCCCTCAGGAAGACTTCCATGTCCCTTAGATGAGCTCCCACCCCTCAGACAGACTTCCCTGTCCCCTAGATAAGCTCTGACCCCTCAGGAAGACTTCCATGTCCCTTAGATGATCTCCCACCCCTCAGGAAGACTTCCCTGTCCCTTAGATGAGCTACCACCCCTCAGACAGACTTCCCTGTCCCTTAGATGAGCTCCCGCCCCTCAGACAGACTTCCCTGTCCCTTAGATGAGCTCCAACCCCTCTGACAGACTTCCCTGTCCCTTAGATGAGCTCCCACTCCTCAGGAAGACTTCCCCGTCCCTTAGATGAGCTTCCACCCCTCAGGAAGACTTTCTGTCCCTTAGATGAGGTCCCATCCCTCAGGAAGACTTCCCTGTCCCTTATATGAGCTCCCACCCCTCAGACTTCCCTGTCCCCTAGATGAGGTCCCACCCCTCAGGAAGACTTCCCTGTCACTTGGATGAACTCCTACCTTTCAGGAAGACTTCCCTGTCTCTTTGATGAGCTCCTACCCTTCAGGAAGACTTCCCTGTCCCTTAGATGAGCTCCCCACCCCATGAAGACTTCCCTGTCCCTTAGATGAGCTCCCACCCCTCAGGAAGACTTCCATGTCCCTTAGATGAGCTCCCACCCCTCAGGAAGACTTCCCTGTCCTTTGGATGAGCTCCTACCCCTCAGACAGATTCCCTGTCCCTTAGATGAGCTCCCACCCCTCTGACAGATTTCCTGTCCCTTAGATGAGCTCCCACCCCTCAGGAAGACTTCCATGTCCCTTAGATGAGCTCCCACCCCTCAGACAGACTTCCCTGTCCCCTAGATAAGCTCCCACCCCTCAGGAAGACTTCCATGTCCCTTAGATGAGCTCCCGCCCCTCAGACAGACTTCCCAGTCCCTTAGATGAGCTCCCACCCCTCAGGAAGACTTCCATGTCCCTTAGATGATCTCCCACCCCTCAGGAAGACTTCCATGTCCCTTAAATGAGCTCCCACCCCTCAGACAGACTTCCCTGTCCCTTAGATGAGCTCCCACCCCTCAGACAGACTTCCCTGTCCCTTAGATGAGCTCCCACCCCTCAGGAAGACTTCCTGTCCCTTAGATGAGCTCCCACCCCTCAGGAAGACTTCCAAGTCCCTTAGATGAGCTCCCACCCCTCAGGAAGACTTCCCTGTCCCTTAGATGAGCTCCCACCCCTCAGACAGACTACCCTGTCCCTTAGATGAGCTCCCACCCCTCAGACAGACTTCCCTGTCCCTTAAATGAGCTCCATCCTCAAGACAGATTGATAACTATGCTTCTAACTTTATCCTGTATCCATCTGAGCATTGCTTCATAGTTACCTTTAAGATATCTTTTAATGGGTGATGATTTAAGGGTGACTTTTAAATAGCAACTTTTAACTACAACATGGATCCCCTAACTACAAGGGTTCTAAAACCAGAAAAAAAAACTAAATGTCTATACACCGTGGTAACGTCATTTTTCGTTGTGATGAAAACAATCACTGCTAGCAGTGAATCTTTGGAATAAAATAGCGCCAAATCACTGTAGCTCGCTAGATGCATTCAAAGTGAGCTCAATATCATGTAGTGAAATCTTAAGCCATCAATTAAGGACAGTGTGTCTGTTGATTGGCTGGCTACTGTGGGCTCTCCGATGGGAGAGGACATTATGGTATGTGTGATAAAAATCCTAGCTGTGTCACCACCTAAAGTGGCATATGGATAAAGTTTGACATTTTCTCCACTATAAATAAAAAGTGACATGTTTGCCAAGATATTACTGAAATACAGTTGAACCCAACATATACCCTGAATTTGGAACATACTAGATTTTGATTGTCAATCAGAGATTTCAAATCAGAACAACCACCTCTGATTGAAACAGTTCATTCAAAAGCCGAATCACTGCAGAGGCTAACATTTCTGGAAAGGTATTTCTTTTTCAATGAAAGTTGGCCGTTATTTTGAAATAATGCGGTTACTACAATAATTAAAGTATGTGTGGCAATACACGAAAACATGACGGACCAGTTACAAAAAACAAGGTTGAGCACACACAGGAACAAACTATTTATCAACTTTTCCATAACTCAGATTGACACACAACTCAATACTGGTGCCTGCTGCTTCACTCAGTCGCTTGCACCAAAGAATCATGGGAAATAAACACACTGTGCTTTCACTGTAGAAGTAGGTTATCTCCCAAATCACACAAAGATCATGCTCCCACAGGCTACAACTCCAGTGTATCATGTGAGGACACTGATAGTGTTGACATATCATACACATAGCAATCCTGCTGTCCTCCTTTCAAATAACAGCCACACAGCATGTCAACAATAACTGATGCTACCCAAGTGGTACTTCCTGTGGCTTCCTGGTCCATTACTGGAAAAAAATGATTCATGCAAGCTTTTGAATCTAAAATAGGTCATTTGGTTTACTTCAGACAAGGCATCAAGGTCAGATGAAGATGAAGACAGGAAATAAGAAATTCCTCAAGTTTGGTTTATATTTTTGAAACATGCATCAGTGTTTTTTGGAAAACATGAAACACACATGCATAAAATAAGGGCAGTAAGATGATAGTAAGACTTTCTCATTGCTTTCAAAATCATTCTGATTTCATGATACAACCAACTATGTGTCATTTGACAAAAGGGATAGACCATTTCATTCATCATGAAAAGAAATTTGTGGAATTTATGTTATGTTTACAAGAATTGCTGACAAGTCTGAAAACATGACCATAAATCAGGGACCTTCAAATGACCTTGACCTTCAAATTTGCAAGTGGCCATGGACTCAATCCATGACTTTGACCCTCTGCAAATCCTGGCTGCAATGGCCAGGACTCACCTTCTTGAACCACATCAGCTACGTCTTTATTCTGTGTCAGGGCCAAGTTGCCCAAGATGGAGAAAATCGCGAAGCCAGCCAGAATGCAGGTAAAAGCGTCGACTACCGCCAAAGATAACACATCTCTGGAAGGCAGATAAGGTTATGAAGAACATGTCTAGTGGTGCCTAGGCCCAAAAAATCAGTCATTCAATTTGTCAAGCCGACTTCCTATTCTAGGGTTTCTACTGAGTTAATATCTTTTACAAACTATATATCGTTTTCATTAGCCTCTCAAAATCCATTTTGATCTTCCATAGCATCAGAAAACTAACAAATCTTAGGATTAAAATACAACAGGGACACAGATGTTGGCTTTTCTAGACATATTTGAGACCTTCATCGCCCACAATCAATATTCCTACACTGACCACGTGGCACCAAACCCATAACCCCACACACTCCCTACCACCTATGATCATAAAACCTTAGCCCCCCCCCTCCCCCAACCACACCACACCACACCACACCACATCACATCACACAACACCACATGATCATAAACAGCAATCAAACTTCCATCCTCACAATTTACTCTACACTTCACTTGAACTTGGACCTGATGATTTATCTGAAACACTTACCGTCTAACAAATATTTCTTTCCAATAATGCAATAAAGTTTTGAGATGAAAAGCTGATTTCAGCCTTATATCTTTTATAAAAAAAATTTAAAAAATAATATTTGAATGTCACACATGTTATTCAATCGTCAACACAGATGATGAAAAGAAATCATGTATGAAATAATGTAGAGCACTATATTACATGATGATGACTCCAGCATAATCACTGGATAACAAAATATTTTTAAAAATCACATTCATAGTGCAGCAATATTTACTTCTTAGATATGAATAGGATAAATATTTTGGCATGAAGTTTACACAATATCAAAAAGCCTTAAAATACCCGGTAAATCTCTTATGAGCTAATGTAATTTAACACAAACTTTTCATTACGAACAACTTTAAAACCTGAAAGTAATGTAAAATAAACAACTACTGCAGTATAAAGAAAATGTGTGATTTGAATAACATTAGGCAGAATATGAGTCAGCATCAGCGGAGACACGAGATAGTCTCCAACTTCCAAACAACATTCACACTATTCATTTCATACATGTGTGTATGAAAAAGCGAACGCCTACAAAAAAAAATGACACACTGTAATTATGACATCCTGAAATACAACATGACAATATACACAATTGTGGTTGAGCAAAATGTCTGTTTAAAATAGAATAAACTGCCCTTTTAACAATTTAAGATATTGTGTCAACAAGATGTATATTTTATATTATCCAAATGATGTTTTTCGTAATAATAATAATATACAATCACTTTACATATTTTAATAAGAATGATGATAGAAAGATAGTACTGAAGACAAGACAGATAAATGATGGGATGAATGACGTATAAAAGGACGCATAAATGTGAATAAAGGATGTAAGAATTGATCAAACTAGTGATGCAAAGTTTTATGTTCATGACAATTTGATATTACATCAATGACAGTGGTAATTGACACTGCATAATACAGCGCTAGATACTAGCTATAATTTTGAAAAACTATTTCTCCAGTATGTATCCTACAAGTCGTTTTTATTCAGAGTATTTCTTGTCTGTGGGTATTCCATTGAGAACAGTTAACAACAGACTACAACATGAGCTACTGTAAATCAGGAAGCTCTGATAACACACACACCTACTGACTGAGCTTATGACATCTGTAAACACACCACTACCAATACTGCTATCAACATAACACAGGAGTCCTAATGGTCCTCCCTAGAACATAGCCCTGGACAGACATTGAACATGAGCAGTGGTGACACAAACAATAGTGGCCGTCATACATTCTGACAGTTATATATATATATATTGTTTGTTTGTTGCTTAACGCCGCACTCAGCAATATTCCAGCTATATGATGGCGGTCTGTAAATAATCAAATCTGGACCAGACAATCCAGTGATAGACATCATGAGCATCAATCCACGAAATTGGGATCCGATAACATGCATCAACCAAGTCAGTGAGCCTGACCACCCGATCCCGTTAGTCGCCTCTTATGACAAGCACAGTCGCCTTTTACGGCAAGCATGGGTTACTGTAGACCTATTCTACCCTGGATCTTCACGGGTATATATATATATATATATAACATGATGAAGATGAAGATGATGACGATTATGATGATAGTCACAGATTCTACAGAAATGTCAGGAAGACAGTCAGGTAGATAAAGAAAACAATGGTGAAACAATTTGTACAATATACAGAAGTCAAAAAGGAAGATAACTCACCTGAGAATGCTGTTATTGAACTTGCTGTAACTGGACATCGTGATGAGGCCGCCAAACGCGACGCCCAGAGAGTTGAAGGTCTGTGCAGCAGCGTTCACCCAAACCTGTTGGAACACATGAATAATGTTAGCTGGGTTGAACACAGCCTATGTTTGTTTGTTTGTTGTTTATCCCACCCTATGCAACAGAATCACATCACATGTCAGCGTAAGGTGGGAGGACAAGTGTGATATGGCGCTAACAGACCAAGGATCATAACAGGTTTAAGTCCTGGATTCAAACTCATGATCAGCAGTCTCTTGGGTTTGGAAAGGAAAGGGAGGTAACTGCACAGTGAGTGAGTGAGTGAGTTTAATGTGGCTTTTAACAGTATTTCAGTTATATCCTGGCGTGTCAGCTTAATGTGGGAGGAAAGCCCTAAGTGATTCCGGTCTCAGAGTGTCTACCACTTCAGTGAAACCCACGAACATGGGTATGGTGCTGGCAAACCTAGAAACATAATTGGGGCAAACTGGGATTCGAACCCACAATCATAGGTTTCTCGCATACTCAAGGGACTTAACTCTGCACAGCGAATCGCAGCGCCTTAGACGACTGGGCCACCCGTGCCCCAGGTAACTGCACAGCACCAGGAAGCACGTTGTAGAACACATTGTACAACCAGGCACCCATGTCTCAACTTCTGAATTTAAAGTAAAGCCTATATCCAAGACACCAGGGGTGTGTTTATCCATCTTTTACCTATTCCCATTTGAGTCTGGTTACCACTATATCCATCTCCAAGCTGTACTCACTTGGACCAGCAACCTATGTTTGCATCTATAACCTATTCCCATTTAAGACAAGAGATTCACTTTTGCGTTTAGAATCTATGTACTCATTTGGAACTAGTTTCCGGTCTTTGTATCTTGTAGCTATTCTGTGATTCACGATCTTTAATGGCTTCCAGGACCTATTCAAATTTGGGACAAGTGACCCGTGTTTGTGTAAGAGTGAACATTATCCTACCCTATTTTTAATCCCGGGATAAAATTCTCTAGTGTCAGGATGATTCGCCCTAGTGAATTTGAACCCATACAAGTGTGTTTAATCCCATCAACATATATTTCCCCCCACATACCCCAACCAAACATGATGAAAATGTAAGTATCAACATAAATAACACTAGAATATTTTAACCTATTGCTAGTTTTATTTATCCTATTTATTTTATTTAAGTAACTGAATACTTGGAATACTCTGTTCCATCCATGGTTGATCAAATCAACTGACAATGTCAATGTCAAACCTCAAAGTCATGAAGTCATGCGATCAGCTGACAGCATGAATGTCATGACAGCATGCAATGCATGTGTAAAGGAAGTCTGTCATGGCATAATATACACTGATTCACCTATTTCCACTTAGGTATGTTTCACTGGGATGAATTACCTTTAACTTTTGGACATAACCTATCCCAGATTTCCCACACTAAGGTAGGATACTATACCCTAAAGTAAAACTTCCCCCGGGATAATATTTAGGTAGGATATAATCCTTGCTTACATTTGCATCTCAAATGTACATTTAAGACAAATCTCCTTTTGCATCACAAATCTTTTCACATTGGAGACAAGTGACCTACCTTGGCATCTAAAAGCTGTTCCCATTTTGGTTCAATGAAGAATCGGATGCCGTCCATGGCGCCGTCCAGCGTGAGCCCTCTCACCAGCAGGATGACCAGCACCACATAGGGGAATGTGGCCGTGAAGTACACAACCTTCAGTACACAATGGTGGATTGATCAGACTATGTCATACATGTCAGCTAAATAGTTTTTGTCAAGGCTCCGGGTAACACAATTCCTAACTGGACATATTGTACCCAACTACCATGGGTATCAGGGTTGGGTCAGGTACCTGGAAAGTGAATTTGGACTCATCTCAGCCCTTACCGCAATACAGGATCTTACGATACTTGAATCTCTACACAAGGTACAATGATGCTCCAATATACAGTCGTCTATCACCACACCTTGGGGTGTAACAATACACCTTGCTGTGACAAGACACAATGGAGGTACGATACTTGAATCTCTACACAAGGTACAATGATGCTCCAATATACAGTCTAGCCACAATGAAGGTATGACACAAAAACATCTGTCAGGAGAAGGAGATACAGCTAACATTAACATATAGTGAGTGAGTGAGTCCTTTAACGCTGCCTCGAACAGTATTCAAGTTATATCACGGCATCAGAACCATAAAATAAATTGATGGCCCTCCCCAACAGTTTATCATTAACCATCAGCGCCACGGTCTGGCATGTAACTGATACACTCCGACATCCTGCTGTTAACCTCCCGGGGTTGCTGCATATGTGCAATACATGCATTCACAACTGACCATTTTGGTAACCATGTAAACAATATTTCATAATATCCGGGCGGTAGTTAATTCCCTTAGCCAAGATGTCTCCGACTACAACCAGCAAATTCCAATAATGGGACAGATCTTAGTTGATTACAATGACTTTTATCTTATCTCTCATTAGCACATGTCAGTTCGCTACAAATTATTTGCTGAACACATGTGTCTTCTGTGCAATACAGGTCCTTATAAGCCAAGGACATTTATTTCGATTTACAATCAGCACAGCCATGGACGACTTCATTCACTGGCAGGGGTGCAACTAGGCTTATTTTATATGTAAGCAAATCTAATTTTACGAATACCCGCTAGATGCTCTTAAATGCTATTTCCTGAATTTTGGGACCATTTATCATAGATAAATTTTTGCAACAAAAACTGGTAATTTTTTATTTGAATGTTTTATTTGTAATATATATACATGTATTTCCCCAACACATTTTCGACTTTAATTCAAGAAACATCTATGATGACAAATAAAATTTGGACATTAAAACAAATCGATATTATGACTTTTATGTGTTTTTCAATCTCATTAAAATCAGATCTAGGTTCTCTAAACAAAGATCTGAGGACATCCCATTACGGGTCACATCAGAACGACCTTTTGCGAATTTTGACCGACCACTGAAATGACTAATAAGAAGTTGACATCAGCCAATTAGAAAGCAGCTTTCTCGAGCTTCACGGCACTCGTTTCAACCTGGCGACTTCCATTTCAGACTACCCTTGGAAAATATGTTGACACAGTTCTCGATTTATATTTTGAAAACTGAACAAACGAACATTACTGAATGTCTAATATATGTATGAGATTGTATGGCATGTACTGTGCAACGCCTCCTCCGCTCAAATGTTTATGCCTGCGGAAGCTAGAGATAGACGATAATTTTGACGGAATCAGTTGTACGGGTCGTAACTGTCGTTTGGAATACATCGTGTTAACGTTTTCGAGGTTGCATGATTAGAAAACACATTCCGACTGTCACTTTCACGATAATTATAATGAAACTAATGTGTGAGCATGGTTTGCTTTGGTCACAAACCATCGACCACTAAAATCCTAAAGAGTGTAAAGATTCCCATTTTCAAGTTACACAATAAATATCACATTCAACCGTGCAGAGTTTGAGCAGTGTGAATTGTGTTCACCTTGCTGGTTGACTTGGGCCTATATAATTAGTTATAGCACTATTAGCGGTGTGAAGTCTGTTCACCTTGCTGGTTGACTTGGGCCTATATAATTAGTTATAGCACTATAAGCGGTGTGAAGTCTGTTCACCTTGCCGGTTGACATGGGCCTTTATAATTAGTTATAGCACTATTAGCGGTGTGAAGTCTGTTCACCTTGCCGGTTGACTTGGGCCTTTATAATTAGTTACAGCACTATGAACGTTGGGAATTGTGTTCACCTTGCCGGTTGACTTGGGCCTATATAATTAGTTATAGCATTATTAGCAGTGTGAAGTCTGTTCACCTTGCTGGTTGACTTGGGCCTTTATAATTAGTTACAGCAATATGAGCGGTGGGAATTGTGTTCACCTTGCCAGTTGACTTGGGCCTATATAATTAGTTACAGCACTATGAGTGATGCGAATTGTGTTCACCTTGCCGGTTGACTTGGGCCTTTATAATTAGTTATAGCACTATTAGCGGTGTGAAGTCTGTTCACCTTGCCGGTTGACTTGGGCCTTTATAATTAGTTACAGCAATATGAGTGGTGGGAATTGTGTTCACCTTGCCAGTTGACTTGGGCCTATATAATTAGTTATAGCACTATGAGCGGTGTGAAGTCTGTTCAGCTTGCCGGTTGACTTGGGCCTTTATAATTAGTTACAGCACTATGAGCGGTGGGAATTGTGTTCACCTTGCTGGTTGACTTGGGCCTATATAATTAGTTATAGCACTATGAGCAGTGTGAAGTCTGTTCACCTTGCCGGTTGACTTGGGCCTTTATAATTAGTTACAGCATTATGAGTGGTGGGAATTGTGTTCACCTTGCCGGTTGACTTGGGCCTTTATAATTAGTTACAGCATTATGAGTGGTGGGAATTGTGTTCACCTTGCCGGTTGACTTGGGCCTATATAATTAGTTACAGCATTATGAGTGGTGGGAATTGTGTTCACCTTGCCGGTTGACTTGGGCCTATATAATTAGTTACAGCATTATGAGTGGTGGGAATTGTGTTCACCTTGCCGGTTGACTTGGGCCTATATAATTAGTTACAGCATTATGAGTGGTGGGAATTGTGTTCACCCTGCCGGTTGACTTGGGCCTATATAATTAGTTACAGCAATATGAGCGGTGGAAATTGTGTTCACCTTGCCGGTTGACTTGGGCCCCTTCCAGATACAGAAGTACACCAGTGTCCAGCACATCAGCAGGATGAGGGCCAGCTCCCACCGGATCTTTCCCTGGTCGTTGATGCCTGATGACTGCTCCAACACACGCTGGCTGCAAGGTAATCCACATTCATTATTAACAGCAGGGTTGGCTTCTGCTGCACCTCAACAATCTTCAACATGTTCACACTACATTTAACACCATACCACATCAATGCCTTATCAAGCCTGACCAAACAATATAACATACCCAACAAATCTTACATTGTGGCCATAATCTCTGGCATCATATTCCTTTATTCACCCTGTTCCTGTATAACATCCTTATATTTACCCTGTTCCTGTATAACATTCTTATATTCATCCTGTTCCTGTATAACATCTTTATATTCATTCTGTTCTTGTATAACATCCTTATATTCATCCTGTTCCTGTATAACATCTTTATATTCATCCTGTTCCTGTATTACATCTTTATATTCACCCTGTTCCTGTATTACATCTTCATATTCACCCTGTTCCTTTATTACATCTTCATATTCACCCTGTTCCTGTATTACATCTTCATATTCACCCGGCTCCTTTATTACATCTTCATATTCACCCTGTTCCTGTATTACATCTTCATATTCACCCTGTTCCTGTATTACATCTTCATATTCACCCTGTTCCTGTATTACATCTTCATATTCACCCTGTTCCTGTATTACATCTTCATATTCACCCTGTTCCTGTATTACATCTTCTTATTCACCCTGTTCCTGTATTACATCTTTATATTCATCCTGTTCCTGTATTACATCTTTATATTCACCCTGTTCCTGTATTACATCTTTATATTCACTTTGTTCCTGTATTACATCTTCATATTCACCCTGTTCCTGTATTACATCTTCATATTCACCCTGCTCCTTTATTACATCTTCATATTCACCCTGTTCCTGTATTACATCCTTATATTCACCCTGTTCCTGTATAACATCCTTAAATTCACCATGTTCCTGTATTACATCTTTATATTCACCCTGTTCCTGTATTACATCTTCATATTCACCCTGTTCCTGTATTACATCTTCATATTCACCCTGTTCCTGTATTACATCTTTATATTCACCCTGTTCCTGTATTACATCCTTATATTCACCCTGTTCCTGTATAACAGCCTTATATTCACCCTGTTCCTGTATTACATCCTTATATTCACCCTGTTCCTGTATAACATCCTTATATTCACCCTGTTCCTGTATTACATCCTTATATTCATCCTGTTCCTGTATAACATCCTTATATTCACCCTCTTCCTGTATTACATCTTTATATTCACCCTGTTCCTGTATTACATCCTTATATTCACCCTATTCCTGTATTACATCCTTATATTCACCCTGTTCCTGTATTACATCCTTATATTCACCCTGTTCCTCTACCACAGCCTGTTCACTCTGTTTCCATATTAGTGTATTCAACTATCCCACACACTGCACCTTCCCACCCTACCCCATCACTGAACCAATTAACTCCAGTCTCCTCACAACCCTCTTACAATATCAAATATTTTCATGTGATTTCCACACAAGCTTCTGTTACATCACAGCAAGCTTTTTAAGGACAGAAAATTGAGTCCTCAAAACGTTGTAGCTCACCTGAACTCACAGTACAGGTGATCTAAAATAACTTTATGATTGAAATGCATCTACTTACTAATAAAAATCTTCCGTTGGTGATCTTGTCTTATTAGTCCTTTCCATGTCCATGTCAATGTCAAAACTGGAATTTGTTGTGTTACCAAGGTAATGGAACACTGTGGCGGCGGATACATTTTTGGCGTCTCCCTCCCAGCACATGTCGGAACTCCAGGTGTGATTGCATCCCTTCCACGGCAACTCCGCCTGGAATGTGCTGAACAGGTAGTAGAAGGACCAGGTGATGATGATGATGTAGTAGGTGGTGAAGAGGAATGATATCACCACTGTCGCAAGACCTGCACCTACAAATTACATCACTACAGATTAAGCAAGAAAACAGCGTTATTACTATCCCCCGCCATGGGGCACATTAGTAGTGAACATAAACAATAGAAAAAGAGTCCTAAAAAGCCATGAGAAGAGATAAGTACTTGTGTCGCTTTATGTCATCAGAAAAAATGAAATTATTGCAAAAGGCCCCTTCTCTGGAAAAGTAAACTCAGTCTAAGAGATACCTATCATCAGTAGTTTCTGAGAAAACTTGTCCCCATTGCAGACACTATGCACTTTGTAAAATAACATGGATCAAGGGCCGTAACTGTGCATGCTCAAAATCTAAAAACGTAGCAAGGGAGGTAAGTCTGGAAAAGATTAATTAACGTTACCAATTTTCGTACAGTCTTGAAAAGTATCTCTTACATATAGTCTAATAAGCATGCAAACTTTCATTCATGTAACGTCAGCAGTTTCTGAGAAAACTTGTCCCCATTGCAGACACTATGCACTTAGTTGAAAAGCACAGGGCAAGAGCCATAGCTCTGTAAAAAAAAAAAAATGGCACCAATTATCGAACTCAGTCTTGACTAGTGTCTCTTCTTTAATTGTTTATTTCTTAAACAGGGTTCGAAATTAAGGGACGCTACGACGCAAAATGCGTCTTAATTTATGATTTTGCGTCTATAAATCAAAATAAAGACGATATTTATTGCGTCTTGCTTTTTTCCGTTTCACAACTGGTTGAGAAATACCTAGATTTCTAAATTCACTGTGATATTATCATAACTTTTGATTTCACGAAGATTTTCCTTGATTTGTTTACCTCCAATTTAGAGTTACCTCCCCATTCGCGTTTCTGGAAAAACTTTTACTTCCTTTCAACTTTCGTGAACGCGGACTATTCGGGGCTCTTTTTGACCAATGAACATATAGCACGGAGATTAATATTATGCAAATGACATATGTCTATTTTCGTGAGACCAATCAAATGCCTTAAAAACTATGTCATCGGTAATTTATTCAATTGACCCAAGGTCGTTTCTTTTTTTTAATATGACATGCCATCCTCGAATCCCAGACAACACCCGTAAGGCTGGTTGACTGACCAAGCCAAAGTGACGTCAAAATAGTATATAATTTTATTAACCTACCTGTCATATCATTCATTTATTAAATCTATCACATTTCACAATGTCTGAAATACGCATTCCATTCCAATTTATCATTTCTTATCGATTAATTAAATTTTTTTTTCACTATTTCCTGCAATGATATTGAAAATAAAATCTCTAAAACAGTCTTCGACAACGGGTCCACATCGAACATGTCAAAGAGCAATGTAAAGACGTTTCAAGCAAATCTTTAAATATATTATACAAAGTAAAAGATAAAATATAAAAAATATAGATCTATCTTAAAGTTGTCAAACTAACAATTAAGTTATTATTTCCATCTTTTCGTGCGATCGCGTGTAATGTAAGTCAAATGACTTCTTGGTTTTCGTCGTCTCAATTTCCTCGGTTCGGACACGATGTTTAAAGCAAAAATATAAGCATGAAAAATCTTTGTCACAGCTCGTAACCTGGCATGATACATCAATGAAGTTCCATATTTGTAATATAGATCACAATTTCCTGCTTAAAACGTTCAGAAAATATCACAATTTAACAAAAGTCTTTCGTCAAATTCTGAAATTCATTATACCATAGATGTAATTTGATTGGCTGACTTAGGTCACGTGCTCAGATTTGACCAGTCACGAACCTTGTAGCAGATTTTGGCAAAGAAAATGTCATTAGAAACCAATTTTATCGAAGCTTTCTAGCGATGCGTCACTTGGCAGTCTTCGACGAACGTGTTCTTCGAAACCGGAGGAAACTATTCATGTTACTGAACGGACAGCCACTGTTATCAGGAAATGGGTGATGGCAGATACCGAACTATTTACAATTCTTTTTAAAATATTTTTCCAATTGCGTTTTTTATGAAACCTTATAGATTCTGTTTGCGAAAATCGTCAATTTTGCGCTTCCTTGAAACTTAATCTGGACGTTGTGAATGTGTTAGCTTACATTTTCTTTATTTACACTGAACATAATTAAGTTGTAAATGCATTATCTAAATAATGTGATAAACATAACATATTTATAAACAATAGGATTGGAACTTGAAATGGTGTATAATATGTGGTAGAAAAAGATGTTTTACAAACATGCAGATATTTTCTTTGATAAATGTTTTATGAGTGTAATTTAATTACTTTGTTATCTGAATGTCATGACATGCATAATCAAGCCATTATTTATATGCAGCACATATCATGATCATGCAATCTTGTGATATATATTTTGAAGTTTTGAGTTGAGAAAAATATTTGCTTGTTGATTTTATATTTTGCTTGTAACTTTTAAAACCACAAGCAAAAATTTGCTTGTGCCTAAACAAATTCTAACCCTGTTAAATGAGACATCAACATTATGTACAACCACTTGAAGGACTTTAGTAAAAAGTACATGCTTTAAAAATATCTACCCCTATTTAAATAATGATGAGACCCTGAACAGAAAATGGACAGCAACAATGTCAGACAAGTCAATTTTATAAACAGGGGGGTTAAATTTGGTCTTTCCCGCATATTCTTACAATTTTCACATCGACTATCTGTACCTTTCCTCCCAATACCAATTGCCATATCTCTCTCACTTTTGGAAGCGATTGTTCGGTCATTGTGATTATCCATGTTGCCCAGGAACATCTGTGGGGAACAACTCACTTGACACTTCCCTCTAAGGCACCAATTTTCCAACTCATATAAGACCATGACCAGTTACATCAGTGTGTAAAGTTTCATTTCTCTAACTTAAATAGTGTTTGAGCAACTATGTCCCATTTGAGAAGCGAATGTATGGACGGACAGACAAACTCCTTTGTGGAGGAGGATAATAAATGAATGTTTTGAATACAATATGGATAACAACTGTGAGGTACATATTATGGAGAAAGAAATTTAGATTGGCCAATCGGATTGACCCTGTGCACATAAACCTCATGCTGCAAACAAGTTGATTATTTTCTTACTTTATGAAATCTATTGGCAATGCATTGATTCTAAATACCCACGTTAAGACAATCGAGAGTGAGTGAGTGAGTCACATCAGCAATAATTCAGCCATATCATGACGAGAAATTATACGTTAAGAATACATACAGTCAAGTCCCGCTAATCCGACATCGATGGTTGCATATGATTATGTCGGATTTACGAGTATGTCGGATAAACGAAATAAAGTAGTATCAACGCTTGTGATCGCAAATCAGTACAACAACACGATAGATAACGATTGAAACACGTAATAAAAAACTATAAAATAAATATTCATATTGTTATGTTACATTGATGGCGGAATATGTTGTTTAATCATGCAACCTCTAAAGTGTAACACAAAACAACTGTTACGGACAGTATGACTTATTCAAAATACTTTAAAAAGCATAGTCTGGAATGGAAGTTGCAACTTTGAAACTGGTACCGCTGGTTCCTGTTAGTCATTTCATTGGTAAGTCATAGTCGTCATTGTTCTGACGTGACCTGTAATGTCCTCGCCGAAAGCGGGAACTTGTATCTGATTTTAATGAGATTGAGGTAATCTAAGCATGTGATTAATCCTGTTTTCTTTATTTAAAGCGTTAATTGTTTATTGTTAAACAAGCTTGTCTCTGCAGCCGTTGCAATATGCAGCTACCAGCCGACTCGTCTCGCATCAAAACACGTGACTGTGTACTCGCGGGCAGATGACCATGGAGTACGCTGATCACTGTGTCGGATTAACGAGACTAATTAATAAGTGATTTCGGTAATTTGTTGCAAATTAGGTGTGTCGGAGTCGGAGTGCCAGACTGTCGGATAAACGGGTCTAAATAACACTGATTTAATCGGTTCCCAACATTAGTGTCGGATAAAGCCGATTGTCGGATTAACGAGTGTCGGATTAACGAGACTTGACTGTATATTTAGATTAAATTGATGCACAGTAAAATAACTGGAATATCACAGATTACTATTTAAAACTAGCACACAACCAGAAAAAGATATCACTATATGTAACAATACATAATAAAAAAGGGCTATAGATCGCCAGCAGCTGAAGGTAGATCGCCATGAAAGGGTCCATGGGGACTTACAGTACCTTTGCTACCTGCATGGATCCCAGCCGGATGTACATCATCCCTTCTGGTGTTGGCAATTATTGTCAAATTAGGCCAAAATGAACACATATTCTATGATTCAAAATGTGGCAGAGAACAATTACTTCAAAGGACGTGGTCTTACATACCCTCTCTGAGGGACAATCATTATACACTACTTCAAGCCCAATCAAGGGTACAGCCACTAACAATCCAAGTTACCTAATTTCCTTCTACCAAGTGTAAAAAGATCATTTATTAATTACAACACATATGTTTCAAACTTTATTGAAAATTTAATTTCTTTAAAAATAAACAATAATTAAATGGGAATTAATAAATTTAAAAGATCCTTGACAGATCTCGGATGTAACATCTGTTCACAGGTTTATAATTGCTGTATGGAATTAGAAGTGGTTTCATAGATTTAGTGAGAGATGCTTTAGCTGCAACATCGGCCATTGTGTTACCAATGATTCCAACATGGCTGGGTAAACAGCAAAAGACTATGACTTGGCCTGTTGCAAGGTTATTATGTAATTGAATGATGTCAAGTAAAACTGGATGCTGATACAAATTATTGTCACAGCCTGAAGACAGGACAGATAGTCTGACAAAATAATGAATTGCTGATGTTTAGAGTGTTTGATATATTCTAGAGCTGTTAAAATGGCCTCTGATTCAGCTGTAAAAATGGATGAGTTACCTGGTAATCTAGCTGATATAGTTCTGGATCAAACGACAGTGGTGCTAGCAACAGAATAACCATCCTTGGATCCATTTATAAATTTGTTTTAGATTTAGAAAATTTAAAGCCGTTCTGCTCTGCCCAATCATTGATTTCATTTAGACAAAGTTGCAACTGTCCCTCAATCGTGTGCATATTTTTACCTCGACATGATACATTAAAGTCATCGACAAACAAAAACCCGTCAACAGTCATTTAAAACCTTAGATAAACTATTAATTTTTATGCTAAACAAAGTTACCATAAGTTAATATGCTACCTTGTGGGACACCTTGATCTTGATCGTAAAAATCAGACAAGGTGGATCCCACATGAACCTGGAAATGTCTATCTGTTAAAACCAGAGATACAAAACTCGGCATACATCCTCTCAATCCCATTTCATGAACATCTTTTAAAATTTCATGTTTTCAGGTCGTATCATACGCTTTTTCCAAATTGATAAATATTGATACCGCATGTTGTTTATTAATGATAACATTTTTCACAAAAGTCTCCAGTCTAACCAAGGGGTCAATGGTACCTCTATTTTTTTCTAAAACCACACTGAATATTTGTTAAAAGATTATTGGTTTCTAAATACCATATAAGTCCGTTATTTACCATTCTTTCCATGGTCTTGCAAACACAGCTGGTAGGTGATATTGGTCCATAATTTGAAGGATCAGTCTGATCACGGCCAGGTTTTGGTATTGGAATTATGACAGCATTTCGCCACAATGAAGGGAAATTACCTGTTGTCCAGATATTATCAAACATACCGGTAGTTAACGTCTCTAAACAGGAATCAGGTAAATGTTTAAGTAATTGATGATGGATATTATAAGAACCTGTAGCAGTATCATGAGCTTGCCCTTAGGCGGTATGCAGCTCATGTATGGAAAAGATTTCATTATAATCCTCACCATTGTCAGAGTTATAATTAAGTTTCTTTCTTTCTTCTTGTTTTTTAACTTTCTGAAATTTTGGGGTATAATTTGATGAGGATGAATGTTAAGCAAACTTCTCCCAATTCATTTGCTATATCAGATTTAGCAGTTAATAATGTGTCACCATCCTTAAGATGGTGAACACTAGATTCAGAACCTTTACCTTTGAGTCTTAGCACCATATTCCAAACCTTAGACATTGGTGTTCTGGAATTTATTTTCGACACATAGTTTTGCCAAGATTGGCGTTTATTCTGTTTAAATGTATGACAAACATTGAAGGTTGTATACAAAATACATGTACTACTGTTAGGCAGATGTTTGATTACACAGTTTTACTGTATTTATGAAAAGGCCCTTAAGCTGTGACAAAGCTTAACGCAACATGTTTATACACAAAGTGTACATTATACATTATGAATACATGCATATATATGTGTGGCGTCAGAGGGTGAGTGCACGAGGAATGACGTAATACATTGTGCACCTCGGCATGCTGTTATCATATACACGGCGGAACAAGCCGATTAAACTCAGAATGTTTTACAAATTGCAGCGCCATCTGGCGTTCTTTATTGTTAATGTCCTTTAGTGCTCACTGATGTTCTTTATTGAAAACGTCCTTTCATGCTCACTGTCGTTCTTTCATACACATTGTTCTTTCTTTTCTTATGACGTCTTTTCGTAACATTTGACTATTAATATTGTATTTTGAATACGCATGTTGAGACAATCATTGGATACGTGGGGACCTATTCTATTTTGAATACGCATGTTGAGACGATCATGGGATATGTGGGGACCTATTCTGTTCTGAATACTCATGTGGAGACAATCATGGGATATGTGCGGACCTATTCTGTTCTGTATACTCATGTGGAGACAATCATGGGATACGTGGGGACCTATTCTGTTCTGAATACTCATGTGGAGACAATCATGGGATATGTGCGGACCTATTCTGTTCTGAATACTCATGTGGAGACAATCATGGGATACGATGGGACCTATTCTGTTCTGAATTCTCATGTGGAGACAATCATGGGATACGTGGGGACCTATTCTGTTCTGAATACTTATGTGGAGACAATCCAGGCAACCTATTCTGTTCTGTATACTCATGTGGAGACAATCATGGGATATGTGCGGACCTATTCTGTTCTGAATACTCATGTGGAGACAATCATGGGATACGTGGGGACCTATTCTGTTCTGAATACTTATGTGGAGACAATCCAGGCAACCTATTCTGTTCTGTATACTCATGTGGAGACAATCATGGGATATGTGGGGACCTATTCTGTTCTGTATACTCATGTGGAGACAATCATGGGATATGTGCGGACCTATTCTGTTCTGTATACTCATGTGGAGACAATCATGGGATACGTGGGGACCTATTCTGTTCTGAATACTCATGTGGAGACAATCATGGGATACGTGGGGACCTATTCTGTTCTGAATACTCATGTGGAGACAATCGTGACAACCTATTCTGTTCTGAATACTCTTGTGGAGACAATCGTGACAACCTATTCTGTTCTGAATACCCTTGTGGAGACAATCATGGGATACGTGGGGACCTATTCTGTTCTGAATACTCATGTGGAGACAATCGTGACAACCTATTCTGTTCTGAATACTCTTGTGGAGACAATCATGGGATACGTGGGGACCTATTCTGTTCTGAATACTCTTGTGGAGACAATCATGGGATACGTGGGGACCTATTCTGTTCTGAATACTCATGTTGAGACAATCATGGGATACGTGTGGACCTATTCTGTTCTGAATACTCTTGTGGAGACAATCATGGGATACGTGGGGACCTGTTCTGTTCTGAATACTCTTGTGGAGACAATCATGGGATACGTGGGGACCTATTCTGTTCTGAATACTCATGCAGAGACAATCATGGGATGCAGAGACATCGTGACAACCTATTCTGTTCTGAATACTCATGTTGAGACAATCATGGGATACGTGGGGACCTATTCTGTTCTGAATACTCATGTGGAGACAATCGTGACAACCTATTCTGTTCTGTATACTCATGTGGAGACAATCATGGGATACGTGGGGACCTATTCTGTTCTGAATACTCATGTGGAGACAATCATGGGATACGTGTGGACCTATTCTGTTCTGAATACTCATGTGGAGACAATCATGGGATACGTGGGGACCTATTCTGTTCTGAATACTCATGTGGAGACAATCATGGGATACGTGGGGACCTATTCTGTTCTGAATACTCATGTGGAGACAATCGTGACAACCTATTCTGTTCTGAATACTCATGTGGAGACAATCGTGACAACCTATTCTGTTCTGTATACTCATGTGGAGACAATCATGGGATACGTGGGGACCTATTCTGTTCTGAATACTCATGTGGAGACAATCATGGGATAAGTGTGGACCTATTCTGTTCTGAATACTCATGTGGAGACAATCATGGGATACGTGTGGACCTATTCTGTTCTGAATACTCATGTGGAGACAATCATGGGATACGTGGGGACCTATTCTGTTCTGAATACTCATGTGGAGACAATCATGGGATAAGTGTGGACCTATTCTGTTCTGAATACTCATGTGGAGACAATCATGGGATACGTGTGGACCTATTCTGTTCTGAATACTCATGTGGAGACAATCATGGGATACGTGGGGACCTATTCTGTTCTGAATACTCATGTGGAGACAATCATGGGATACGTGGGGACCTATTCTGTTCTGAATACTCATGTGGAGACAATCGTGACAACCTATTCTGTTCTGAATACTCATGTGGAGACAATCGTGACAACCTATTCTGTTCTGTATACTCATGTGGAGACAATCATGGGATACGTGGGGACCTATTCTGTTCTGAATACTCATGTGGAGACAATCATGGGATACGTGTGGACCTATTCTGTTCTGAATACTCATGTGGAGACAATCATGGGATACGTGGGGACCTATTCTGTTCTGAATACTCATGTGGAGACAATCATGGGATACGTGGGGACCTATTCTGTTCTGAATACTCATGTGGACACAATCGTGACAACCTATTCTGTTCTGTATACTCATGTTGAGACAATCATGGGATACGTGGGGACCTATTCTGTTCTGAATACTCATGTGGAGACAATCATGGGATACGTGTGGACCTATTCTGTTCTGAATACTCATGTGGAGACAATCATGGGATACGTGGGGACCTATTCTGTTCTGAATACTCATGTGGAGACAATCATGGGATACGTGGGGACCTATTCTGTTCTGAATACTCATGTGGAGACAATCGTGACAACCTATTCTGTTCTGTATACTCATCTGGAGACAATCATGGGATACGTGGGGACCTATTCTGTTCTGAATACTCATGTGGAGACAATCGTGACAACCTATTCTGTTCTGAATACTCTTGTGGAGACAATCATGGGATACGTGGGGACCTATTCTGTTCTGAATACTCATGTGGAGACAATCGTGACAACCTATTCTGTTCTGAATACTCTTGTGGAGACAATCATGGGATACGTGGGGACCTATTCTGTTCTGAATACTCATGCGGAGACAATCATGGGATGCAGAGACATCGTGACAACCTATTCTGTTCTGAATACTCATGTTGAGACAATCATGGGATACGTGGGGACCTATTCTGTTCTGAATACTCATGCGGAGACAATCATGGGATGCAGAGACATCATGACAACCTATTGTGTTCTGAATACTCATGTGGAGACGATCATGGGATACGTGGGGACCTATTCTGTTCTGAATGCTCATGCGGAGGCAATCATGGGATATGTGGGGAATTATTCTACTTTGAATACACTTGCGGAGACAATCATGGGATATGTGGGGACCTATTCTGTTCTGAATACTCATGTGGAGACAATCATGGGATGCAGAGACATCGTGACAACCTATTCTGTTCTGAATACTTATGCGGAGACAATCATGGGATATGTGCGAATCTATTCTGTTCTGAATACTTATGCGGAGACAATCATGGGATACGTGTAGATTTATTCTGTTCTGAATACTTATGCGGAGACAATCATGGGATACGTGCGGATCTATTGTGTTCTGAATACTCATGTTGAGACAATCATGGGATACGTGCGGATCTATTCTGTTCTGAATACTCATGCAGAGACATCGTGACAACCTATTCTGTTCTGAATCTCATGAGAGATGATTGAATTCAAATCATGCTAAAATTCAAGAGGATCTGGGATTGGGGACACAAGCAGAGATCATGTGTGATTGAAGAGGCTGGAAAACAGTTTCAGGTGTCTGCCTTGGCCACAACTGACCACCTCCGTTTCTTAACAATTTTGGATCTGCCTCCTGCTGGATCTCCCACAGTTTCACTCTCACTCAAATCCTCAATTACATAACACATGTACTCACAAAGATTAACTGATAAGTTTTCTATATACATGTATTACAGAAACATATATACAGTATATAATTGATGAATACATTCTATGTAAAACAAAAACATATTCAGTGTATAATTGATGAATAAATGTACAAAAGCATATCTCATGTTTATGACATACACAGATATACAGATACTTCAGAATACCTCAACACATTGATATATTGAACCCTTGACAACTATCTCAGACATGCAACCAAACAATCAACAACCAAACATTCAGCAACCAAACATTCAACAACCAAACAGTCAACAACCAAACATTCAGCAACCAAACACTCAACAACCAGTCAGCAAGCAAACACTCAATAGCCAAACAGTCAGCAACCAGACAGTCAGCAGCCAAACAGTCAGCAGCCAAACAATCAGTTATCAAATAGTCAGCAGCCAAACAGTCAACAGCCAAACAGTCAACAACCAGTGAGCAATCAAATAGTCAGGAGTTTCAGAAAACTTTTTCCTGACTGGACTTGAAAAGCTTCACTATCAATACAAGAAGGGTGTTGACGCAGAGTTGGCTGTGCACATGTTTTGCAAATCCTGCAATCGACAGTAATCTGCACAGAAGTTTACGAACATGATGGCGATTTCATTATGCCATTTGGATTGGACTATGCATAGACTTGTTAGTTGAGCCAAAATGTAACAACAGAATTCCAACTTAGTTAAGCAAGTGTGGAAATTTTTATAGTCCCTTGCCTTGGGTACCGGTAGATGTTTTGCAATTGGATTTGGATGGATTTACATGCAGTGGGAAATTCATTGGACCATGTTGGGACAAATTTGGACTATATTTTAGCAAGAAGTAAGATTTTTTAATTGCATCCACTGACACATGCTTATCATTATTGTGACTAATTTGATGTTAGTTAGACTGCCACAATTAATTGTTTCATATGTTGTTGTGTGATCTCTCTTGTTATGAATGCAGGCTGTGTAATGGAACCTCTGGTTACAACATCAACAATTCGGAATATTTGATTTACTCTAATTTTCAAATGTCACCCTGTTGGTATACTCACAACATGAGGACAGTGATCATACATGCATATATAGACTAGGCAGAATCTGCAAAAATGTCTATATTTAAGGAGGTGGAAGCAAATTCTGTTAATTTATAAATGAGATTCCTTTCACACCTGTTTGTATATGCCGAATCCAAATCAAGTGTATGCCATGCATGAATTTGAGTTTTAAGAGCCATAAATGGCAGGTAACATAACAAAAATTTGCTTTTTTGTGTCATATTTCTAGATAGACGTCAGTGTATCTTGATATTATTGTGCGATTGTGCAGCCGCCTTCTTACTTATTGATATGTATATGTAACTCTCTACAATTGGTGATAAAATATAAATGGCACTGTCTTATATACTGAGGGAAACAAAAAAGGGAACATGTAAAAGTACAAGTGTTCCTTTATTTTTTTCTCCAGATTTCCATCAAGCTTTGTATTGCATTGAGGGTGAAAGTCTGGGGAAAAGCTGAAGTATAACTTTTTTCAGTTCATTGAGGTATGAATCGAAAATAATGTTCATAGGACCTGTCAATAAAGGCACAAGACGAGAAGAACTGCAACAGTCAGACTGTAACGAGCAGGAACAAATATGTCTGGGAGAAAGCAGTTGTTTCAAATGGCATGGCAGTTACCGCCAGCTTCAAACATTAGGTCCCTGAGAATGGGAAGACACAGTTGGAAAAATGTCAGTTAGAAATAAAACCCGAAGACATGAAAGTTGTGGAATGGAGGCGAGCGGGTAAAAAAACAGGCGAGCAAGCCTGCACACAGTTTCATTCCTTCTCGGGTTCAGTCCCAAAGGGTTGTTTGGACAATGAACATGCATACATTTTGCTAAATGTCCTGTGCATTACGATACAGGTGTGCAGAAAGGGAATTCTGTCGACTGTAATATTGTGATTCTCCAACATTCCTTAAAAGTAGTCATTGGGAAATAAATCTAATAACACGTGACTAACTCAGCTAATTAGGATGCAGGAATTTTAATGAACACAATGAAAATTTAAAAATTAGTAAATCAACCTCATTCGATGCATACATTCAGCTAATTAGGATGCAGGAATTTTAATGAACACAACGAAAATTTATATATGAGTAAATGAACCTCATTAGATGCATACATAGCCATGAATGTATTAGGCAACTTTCATTATTTAGTAATTCACACACAATTTATGACACAGATAGTTCTCATTAATTTATTGACTGAAGACCAACAAACTGATGTACCAGACTTTGTACCTTGATAAATAAGCAGGTAGCTTTTCGTCACTGCCGCCATCATCGTCTTTGGTGTTCCGACAGTTGTCACAAAATGTCCTGCACTTGCATGCTTTAATGCAAGGTAGGCGTAGTTTCTTGCAGCTACAACGTTGCCTGAGACATCCCTTCATGCACCCACATGATATGATCTCACTGCAACGGGATGATATAGGAGGCAGATAGATGAGCCTTGGCACAAGTTGGCCGTCCTGGTACACCCATCCCATTTCTCTCAGTGGAGGCAGATCTGGACTAGGAACATGCGCTTGGTTCCTGATATTTGCTTCATAACATGCACACATGATATGGCATGGGGCAGCATCTGAGGTCAGTGGAAGAGTGTCTTGTGTACGACCTATACAAAACTTGACTCGTGCTTTGTCGCATGTGTCTATGTGTAACTCCGTCATGCCATACAGCTTTCAGATGAACTTCTATGATGATATTGCTACGTTTTCAGTGAGATGAATTTTGCCAAGCCCAATCAAGTCCTTGTGATGATCCTTGAACACTTGCCATGCTTTCCTCTTGCCATGACCACTTAGCTGAGATGTATAGTCACATGTTGATATTGGATGAAAGTATTGTGTCCACTTGATCAGCACGAAGCGACCTGTGGATATCATGTACCGGAAAGTACTTGGAGCCTTTGAAGTGCCAGCTTTCATGCAGAGATTTTTATATGTCATTGAGTCATAATGTGCTAGAAGTAAAAGAAGCACATCTGTGGCATTAGCTGATATGACTATTGTCTCCATGTGGGCATGGGTGCAATGCAGAATCAGCACTAAGTGTGGAGACATTGACTTTGGGATCAGACGCCTTGATGGTGATCACTTCCGTAAATCCACCTCCTGTAATCTGATGGGCTGTTTTCAAAGAGATGATCAGAGAGAAGTAGAGCGAGCTCTGCTTTATTTTCCTCCAAGGCAGGAAGTTTGACCAGTCAGATTGGATAGGGACAAACTTATTCTCTAAACGACGACGCACTGGTTGGTTTCTCTGCTTGTGTTTGGTCCTAGTGTCAGCTTTGATTGATTCCCCACAATACCTGTCAAATACTATGTCAATTCTCGCATGTTGCTCAGGAAGAAAAATATTAATGAACCCCATTTTACCTCACCATACCTCTTGTACTTTTGATGACAGAACAACAACTGACCTTTAAAGAAAGGGCACATCTTGTCCAGGGCTCCAATGGGTCCACGCCGCGTGTACTGTCCGATGGCCATTTCCATGTATGTGAGAGGGACTCCACACAAGACCAGCATGATGAAGAATGGGATGAGAAAGGCCCCTGCAACAGACACATTAATTCTTTATCACATACAAACACTGGGAAATGCATGCACGTGTGTGTGTGTCTCTGTTTGTACTATTCCGGACTAATGCCAATTTTATAGTGCTGGCCCACTGAGATACCATGCCGCAGTTTAACATGAATACTCCACTCCAAGCTGACCAGTCCTAATTTTAGCCCTTAATGCTGAGTGCAAGGCAGGGTAACAAGTACCATCTTTTAACATCTTTTGGTATGACTGACCAGGGACCTTCCACTCGCCGGGCAGACGCACCACCACCAGAGACAATATGATGGTGTATAAAAGATAATGTGACATGTAAATTGACAGAGGCGGTTAGTGAGGGAGTATGGTTCTAAAAACCCTGGAAACACAATACTAGGCTAGGAGATTTAGAGCCAACAGCGGGGGAACCCAAAACAAATTGGGGCAAATCTGTGAATAGAATGATCATGGGATTCTGGTTCAACTCAGGGATGCAACTGACGGCACATTAAAATTGTGGTTCCTCAGAACACTTAACTTGGCCTTTGCTGGTTAATCTTAACACAATCGGCTATTTTCAGTGAAAATAGTCCTCTGAAGTGACTCGCAGCCCGTCATGTGATGTAAACATCCTAGTGTGCAGATGACAGTAATGAATGGCTTGTCATAAGTAAGAAACTGTATCTGATGTGACAAAAAGTGGCCGTTTGCATAAGTTATGTGACTCATCTTACGTTTACAATAGTTTTTAAAAGTTATTTATGCTCACTGGTATACTGCGTTAGACCCACTCTGGACATTTGTTTACATCAACATGTTGGAACTATATTTTCAAACCATTGTTGTATATGAATATATTTTGAATACATTTTGCATCAATTCTACTGAATAAGTAGCTAACCTGTTAAAACGATGAGAAATCATGGGGTATACTCACACCCTGCTCAAACAAACATGGACCCCAGTACCAAATTTACCCACTATTACATTTGTAATAATGAAATACTTGTGTATATAATTTCACATAATGTCAAAGGCTATATAACAGTCATTGTACTAATGATGAAGGGACTGGACATGACAGGTTGATGTTGACGTTGTGTAATGCCGCACTCTGCAATATTCAAGCTATATGACAGCGGTCTGTAAACAATTGAGTCTGGACCAGACAATCCAGTGACTGACATCATGAGCATTGATCAACGCAATTTGGATACCGTGACATGCATCAACCAAGTTAGCGAGCCTGACCATCTGATTCCGTTAGTCGTCTCTTATGACAAGCACAGTCGCCTGTTATGGCAAAGCCTTGATTGCTGAAGACCTATTCTCTATACCCAGATCTTCACAGGAATTATGTTGGTCCTACCCATGTTGTTTATCAAGTTGAATGATATAGTATACACTCCTAAATGCAAAAAATAAGCGGTCATGTTCTGTCGTGTCACTGGGTGACCTAACCCTATCACACATGTTACATTCATACGTCTTACATATTTCACCCATCTTACATGTCATAAGTCTTACAAATATCACACGTTACATATATCACACATGTCACATGTCATACATCTTACACATGTCACACATCTTATACATATCACACGTTACATGTATCACACATGTCACATGTCACACATCTTATACATATCACACGTTACATGTATCACACATGTTACATGTCAAACATCTTACACATATCACATGTTACATGTATCACACATGTCACATGTCATACATCTTATACATATCACACGTTACATATATCACACATGTCACATGTCATACATCTTATACATATCACACGTTACATGTATCACACATGTCACATGTCACACATCTTATACATATCACACGTTACATATATCACACATGTCACATGTCATACATCTTATACATATCACACGTTACATGTATCACACATGTTACATGTCAAACATCTTACACATATCACACATCTTATACATATCACACGTTACATGTATCACACATGTTACATGTCATACATCTTACACATGTCACACATGTTATACATATCACACGTTACATGTATCACACATGTCACATGTCATACATCTTACACATGTCACACATCTTATACATATCACACGTTACATGTATCACACATGTTACATGTCAAACATCTTACACATGTCACACATATTACATATATCATATGTGTTACATCTACATACGGCTAACAATAGCCTTAACTGCGCATGGGAAGTTTTGTGACACCCTGATAAGATTACCAAATATCAAGGCTACCGTATTTTCTTGAGTATAGTGCGCACTTTTTTTCGAAAAAACACAGCTGTGTAGAAGGGGGTGCGCATTATACACGAATTATGAGTTTGGATGTTTTTTCCCCCCCATGGAAAGACATTACCGTGAGCACGAAACACCGGGAATACCATGTCAACAAATCCATACTGAAGTACGCAAAATAATTATGTAATTACACTGTCTGGCTATAAAAAGTGTTCTTTGTATATCTGGACTTATGTTTGTAACTTATTTCATTGATTTTATTCAAAATTCCTTATAATATTGTTTTTATTAATTTCGGCGAAATCGTGTGTGAAGCGATCGGAAGATCGCACAACTCACCGTTATTAACAGCAACCACGGTCAGAATACCGCTATTGACGCCTTGAAACAAACTTTAGTTGACAGAGAATGGATACATATATCATAAATGACATACTTTGACTCGTTAAAAGTCATATTTGTTTTTGTTTAACGATTCTATGTCAACATGAAATTCTCGCGATCACATGAGCCTTGACGGTGACTGGTCAGACATGTTCCATGTAAAAAATAATACCCGGGAATAGCGGTCAGCTGCTTCGCTTAGGGTTATTATTATTTTAAATATGTTTAGTAAAGGTTGCATATAATTAAGAAAATAATGGAATATATTATTCCTGATAAATAAAATAGTTTCAGATACAATTGTTGCCGATCCTTGCATTAAAAATCTTATAAAGTTATATCATTGGGTGTGTCTTGACCGAATCACCGGTCGATTCCAAGAAAGTGTGTGTACAGCTGATTGCTGTTTCCAGCTTAGTTTACGAGAAAATACGCAAGGTAATCTTAATCCCTAAATATAAAACAATGCCTAGCAGAACAATAAATACTATTTAAACGGTAAATAAACATGTCTGGTGATTTTTTATCTCAAATTTCGAATTTGTACTGACGAAGTTTCTCAGCACCCGTTCGTTTGCCGGACTTCGCTGAAAGGGTACGGTGTAAAAAAATTCTGCGCATAATATTCAAATTTCTTTTTTTTCCAAAATATTGAACCCGCTAGAGGGGGGTGCGCATTATACATGGGTGCGCACTATACTCAAGAAAATACGGTACTTTTGCAGGTGTTATTGTTGATAAGTAGGAAGCAGCCTGATGAAATGGTAACTCAGTGTCAGTCCATGAATATTAAACTATAGGTGTCAGTCCATGAATATTAAACTATAGATGCATGAGTGTGTGAGCTTGTGCGTGATTGAGCAAATAATTTGGCGTGTGTGCCTGTGTGTATGTGTGCGGGCGTATCATGTGTGTTATTGAATTCCTTAACATAACATTAACTATTGTGTAGGTATATGTCTCAATTTATCTTATTCTGATCTATGACTTAATATATATGATTTTATATTAGTGTCTCATAGGCCATACCTGGTCTGAAGTTACATACTATTGTCTGTGTACATGTGTTTTAGTATGAAGTTTATATGTTGATAATTACAACCTCCGCAACAGCTTGCCCCCTTCTACTACTGAGTCAGCAAATCAATCAATCATTCCAGAATCTGCGGAGTCACTGAGACGTTTCCCCTGATCTTCCAAATCACAGGCATTAAGCCATGGTCGCTAATTACACAGCAGCCAAGAATGGCCATGCAGGACAAGGTCTACCTGGTACCTAGAAACATATTGATTTCTCTTCCTCTGATGTGCCACATCATGACTTGAATTGCTGCGTCATGCACCTGAATCAATATCATGACACAGCAAACCTACATATTTGCAGCCAATCCTTATTTATAGCACCTGTCCTGAAGTTTCAAACATAAAGAAACAAAATGTTGTATGATTAAAAAATGTTTATTTGGAAAAAGATAATTTTTTTGTCATGAACTTTGTTAACCTAAACAGATGAACCCAGATAAATATTTTCCTGCCCCTCCTGAAGACAGGTGTGTTTACAATATCTGCAGCACAAAACTGGTGTGTGATGTGTCCACTGTCAGCGCATGAGTGAATGAATGAATCTGATGTGACAGCACACCCTCTTTATTCCCTTACATTTGTTTGTTTGTTTGTTGCCTAACTTCATACTCAGCTATATGACGGCGGTCTGTAAATAACTGAGTCTGGACCAGACAACCCAGTGATTGACATCATGAGCATCGATCAATAAACCAAGTCAGCGAGCCTGACCACACTATTCCATTTGTCACCTCTTACCAGAAGCATGGGTTGCTGAAGATCAATTCTAACCTGGATTCACTGATCCAGTGACTTAAACTTGTGACATCCTAAGGAGACACCATGTCTTTACTAAGTCTCACCGACTCAGGCGTTTTACTTAAATACAATACCTCTGTGTGAATACCAGAGGACACTTCCACAGGAGGTCATGTAAGGTCACCTTTCTAATGAGCCAATGAGCATTGAGGCACCTAAAATATTGGTACCAGCATTTTATATCCTTATCTCTTATCTGTATCTCTTACTGTGAATATAGTCAGTTTAATCTGAATGCAAATACAATTAAAGCCATGCCATTTTATACAGCTTGTCGTTTCTGAGCACCACATAGAACCCAACAGTGTACGTACTGTCAAGGCAATAGTTGTTCTGTGGTGATTTCCTTTTGCTGAGCTAAACATTTCCAAATCGATGTGGTAAATGAAGCCAAATTGTTTTAGATAGCTGACTTCCGATTTGCTCAAGACCCCACTTCTGTGGTCTAGTGGATGGAGCTTCTGCCTGGAGAGCCGAAGGTCGGTGGTTCAATCCCTGGGCATCACACCAAAAGATGCTAAAATATTTAAAACGTTGTGACCCTGCATGATGTTCAGCATTAAGTCGATAAAAACAAGAACTGGCCAGCTCAGAGTCAGCATAATGTTTCTGAGAAGGGTATCCATGTTCAACAATGGCATCGTTTCTGAGTAGGTAGGCTTTATAAAAACCGGCATCAGCCCAGACTAGTACAAGCAGCCACACACGCACACGCACACACACACACACACACACACACACACACACACACACACACGCACGTCCCTATAGAAGTACAAAAATTTCAAAGCTGAAACCTTTCATCTCAATCTAGTGATAGACGCTAAAAAAATCACCCACAACATTTTTTATTTATTTTAGTGATACTGCTGAAAGCACACTTCCAAGAACTTTCCACGAGGATATGACATGCAGGGGCTAAATGGACTTTTTCTCTCTTAGAAATGAAGATAATTGTGGGTTTTCAGTTCATTCAGTCTATTGATGGAATGATGTCAGATAAATTATTTTGTTTGAAATGCTATGTTGATAACAACACGAAATTCAAACTTTCTTGATTTTATTATTCTGATTCTTGTTTCTTATGAGGGACAAACATTAGATTGACTATAACAGAAAGAAAGAACTTCAATTAGTATATGGCTATTAATATCCCTAAGCTGACACATCTACTTCATAATACAGCTATGTCATACTAGTTTGGGCATGTTTACTTCATAATACAGCTATGTCATACTAGTTGGGGCATGTTTACTTCACAATACAGCTACGTCATACTAGATTGGGCATGTTTACTTCACAATGGCATGTACATTTGACAATAATGTAAATTACAGCACAAACTTGGAAATACACAATTGTCCAATAAAACATGCAAAAACAATACCTTACCTGCACTGTATAAACAGGAAGCCTAATATTTCATATACTCCCGTACCTTTCATAACAACTTTAGGTGAAAAGAGTACTTATGAAAATTTGAATTCTAGGCCATATTTCCATATCCCAAGTCGAAATCAGCCATAAAACCTGAATTATGAAGAATCAAGTAACTTTGGCAGAAATTATAGGGCGTATGCTGAAATATCGTACCAATGAAATGCAAAATAGATATAAATCTAAAAGCAACAATTTGTCTTAAATGGCATGAAAGTTGTTTATCTGTCCATACCAACTCGAGTTCATCACTATAATTTCAGACATTTTCATGAAGTAGAGAAAAAGTTGTTTCACAAACTATCTTGTAATTGTTGTGTTTCAATGCATGTTGTTACAAGGGGGTCTGCACTGTAAACTGAACAGCCCCACAATTGCACGTGAAATTCGCGAGTGAGGCCAACCCACTACTGTCTTTTCTGTAATAAAATCATGTCAAATGAAAAGTCTAAATCAAGTGCATATCTTTCTGTAGTAGTTATAAAACGGATTATACAATGAGAATCTGTAAAATATTATCCAAGCAATGTTAGTGATGTTCTTGGTATTGCTATTCAAGCTTATTTCTAAGAGATGGTTTAAATCATGCAACTGTCAGTCAAATAATTTTGTCGGTGACAGCACGGACTTGTATAATGTTATATAGGTTCGTGGTGACAGTGATTATGAAAATATTTCACAATAGAAGTTTTGAGACTACCCCTATGTTCCGCGATACCCCATAGCTGTTTTGTTTATTGCGCAGACCCTCTTGTAACAAAAGGCATTGAAACAACGTTTTCACTACTTGACAATGTCTGAAATTATGGTGACAAGTTGGTATGGACAAATAAATAACTTTCATGTCATTTCAGACAAACTGTTGTTTTCGGATTTATATTCTATTTTGCATTTCATCGGGATGATATGGCTGCAAAAGAACTATAAGAAGATGCATTTACAAACAAATTCCTATTTATGAATTGTCAAATAAGTGGAGTTCAAACAAACATAAATAAACATATTAACCACTTCAAGTAGTCAATATTGTATAATACTGTTGCACTATGCAAACAGACAAGTGGTGGACATATTAAAAACTAGATTTTATACTTCCAGTTGAGCTGCCATGACTAATAGGACATGGAATAAACATGATGACTATTACCATGCAATATAAATGCTATCCTATGCTCATGACAATGGAGCAAGTAAATACAATTACATTGGTTTACTTATTCATGCCATGATCTCTTAAGTAGTTGTGTTGGTATTTTTTTGCATTTTATATAATACCTTAACACCATGTCGGTGCCTGTGAAGTGAGAAGTTAAATCATCCAGTTAAAACTGTGATAACACATGTACAGTTGTAGATATTCTGCTCATGTTCTATATATATATATATATATATATATACATATATTTCGGTTTGGGAAACATTTCTGTTACAGTGAATGTATGACACATTACTCCACATACTCCAACAAACATGTCATGAAACAAAATGCACCAGCCAATATCTTTTGTAAGTCAGAACGCGTTATAGTGTATATAGTGTATATAGTGTATAAATATTAATATATTTCAAACACGTTAAGGCCAGAAATTGACTGAACTGAACAACAAGTCACTTATACCTTCTGTAAAAACCTTTCCAGGGTTCCGTGGGGATTCTGGGTCAGAATAGGTCTGGACAGGTACTCTGTAACCTCCTCAAGTGGTAAAGGAAGGTCTGGGCAGGTGCTCTGTTACCTCCTCGAGTGGTAAAGGAAGGTCTGGGCAGGTGCTCTGTTACCTCCTCGAGTGGTAAAGGAAGGTCCGGGCAGGTTCTCTGTTACCGCCTCAAGTGGTAAAGGAAGGTCTGGGCAGGTGCTCTGTTACCACCTCGAGTGGTAAAGGAAGGTCTGGGCAGGTTCTCTGTTACCTCCTCGAGTGGTAAAGGAAGGTCTGGGCAGGTGCTCTGTTACCTCCTCGAGTGGTAAAGGAAGGTCCGGGCAGGTTCTCTTTTACCTCCTCAAGTGGTAAAGGAAGGTCTGGGCAGGTGCTCTGTTACCTCCTCGAGTGGTAAAGGGAGGTCCGGGCAGGTGCTCTGTTACCTCCTCGAGTGGTAAAGGAAGGTCTGGGCAGGTGCTCTGTTACCTCCTCGAGTGGTAAAGGAAGGTCCGGGCAGGTGCTCTGATACCTCCTCGAGTGGTAAAGGAAGGTCTGGGAAGGTGCTCTGTTACCTCCTCGAGTGGTAAAGGGAGGTCCGGACAGGTGCTCTGTTACCTCCTCGAGTGGTAAAGGAAGGTCTGTGCAGGTGCTCTGTTACCTCCTCGAGTGGTAAAGGAAGGTCCGGGCAGGTGCTCTGTTACCTCCTCGAGTGGTAAAGGAAGGTCTGGGCAGGTTCTCTGTTACCTCCTCGAGTGGTAAAGGAAGGTCTGGGCAGGTTCTCTGTTACCTCCTCGAGTGGTAAAGGAAGGTCCGGGCAGGTGCTCTGTTACCTCCTCGAGTGGTAAAGGAAGGTATGGGCAGGTGCTTTGTTACCTCCTCGAGTGGTAAAGGAAGGTCCGGGCAGGTGCTCTGTTACCTCCTCGAGTGGTAAAGGAAGGTCCGGGCAGGTGCTCTGTTACCTCCTCGAGTGGTAAAGGAAGGTCTGGGCAGGTGCTCTGTTACCTCCTCGAGTGGTAAAGGAAGGTCCGGGCAGGTGCTCTGTTACCTCCTCGAGTGGTAAAGGAAGGTCTGGGCAGGTGCTTTGTTACCTCCTCGAGTGGTAAAGGAAGGTCCGGGCAGGTGCTCTGTTACCTCCTTGAGTGGTAAAGGAAGGTCCGGGCAGGTGCTCTTTTACCTCCTCGAGGTGAGATGGATTGTCTGGCCAGGTACTCTTTCATCCCTAAAAAGGTGATGGATTGTCCGGGCAGGTGCTCTGTTACTCCCTTAAGAGGTGAGGGATTGTAAATATAGTGATTGTCTTGGCAGACACGCCCTCACTGAGACTCTCTCTCACCTGATAGCACCATGAACAAACTTCACCATCCTCTGTTATGGGTTTATCAGCTTTTCGGAAAGAATGAAGTGGGTGGAAATTGAATGGATGACTTCCTTTGATCCTGTTAGACTCTTCAAACTTTAACCATCTAATTCCTGTTGTTCTCCTTTTGCCTTATTCAGCATGTCCAAAAACTAAAAGGGGACAACATCATGCAAAATCTATTGGCCAATCTTGCAGAACCATACCTATTTCTTCACATACATTTGTTCATTGTTTGTTTGACATTTCTGTGACATAAAATCAGAGAGAATCCGGAACACAATGTGGCAATGATTTATTGTGTCAGGTACATAGTGAACCAGACAATCTTGCTTCTGTGGTGTGCCTATAGATTTATACTGATTGTATGACATGATGCATACAGGGTTTATCGATGTTTAATGTTCTCCTCTAGTTTTCCCCTCATATAGAGATTTTTCTAGGGCTGATTATCAAGGACCACTTTTCAGTCTGAAGTCTACTGCAAATGTTCCCATTCAGAATTTCATAATCGCATGGACTACCATAGCTTGGTAAGATTAACACATTTCACCACAAACAAAGAAACTTTCATACATTGTTTTACATTAATGCATTGAACACATAAAAACATAAAATTTCTTGAGAGATCCCATGAAGTAGATCTTCAGTCCATGTGAGATGAGGGGTACCAGATATAAATATTTGCTGTGCAGAGGTGCACCCTTTTGACATTCCACAAACGTATGATCGTGGGCTCAAATTCCGGTTCGACCCAATTATATTTCTAGGTTTGTCAGTGACCATACCCATGCTCGTGGGTCTCACCATCTAAATGCTAAACATTTGAGAACTATATCGTTTCTGGCTTTCCTTCCCTTCCTACTGGAACTGGAATACTGTTCAAAGAGGCACTCACTCATTCAGCCCATGTAACCTTGAAAGATCAAAGAATAATAAACTTTAGGAGGTTTGAGTCTTGGGCTTCTTAAAACACACGCAAAATGATAACTAGGAAGATGGTCCAAGTTGCTTTTGTTTTACTATCAATACATATATTTGTTTCATAAACAGAAGGAAAGTAAAACCAGACATGTTTAGGTCCTACTTTTCCTCCTTGTCATTCCCCACTGGGGACAAGGCTGGTACTGCATTTCATCGGCATGTTCAAACTGTAAGACTGGTCAAATCCAGTAATATATAATTCAGTAATCATGTTGAGTGACTTTCTTTATTGGTACTAGTCAACAGCGTCCGAAATAACTGCTTGCCCATCTGCCCATGGCTGGAAACTTTTCTGCTGGGCTGTCTGAAATTTTCTTCCACCTGCCTGCCTGTCTAGTGGATAATTTTAAGACTACCTACTTACGTATTCAGTTTTTGAGAAATTGTTTGCATTATTTCAACCGAATCAAGATGCAATTTGTCTCTTATTTTTCGTAGTTTTTCACTATTCATGATGTCTGAATGCAAACAGGTAACTTTGAAAATGGGCAAGCAAAATTTATGGGTCACCTGCCTGACTGACTTCTTGGGTTTTAAAATAATTTCAAACACTGGTTACAAACACATTAAATATCAATACACTTTATCCATTTTCATTGAACAATAAACAGATTAAGAGACATACAATTATTCTGGGGTAATTCATGACTGTTTTAAATTTATATAAAAATCTAAAATTCCTTCCAGTGATGAACTGAACATGTCCCAACAGTAAGCCTTGCTGTACAGGAGCAGGGAGAAAAGGTGTCCTGGTGCAACTTAACCTGCTAGTCTATGTCTGTTGGTCACATCTAGATCAGAACACTTCAGATAGCCAACAACCGATGTTTGAATGAGCTCATGCATTGTCTGAATAAGTCATACTGATCTGTTTGGAGATTAAACAGGTGGATGACCCTGTAGGGATTCTGGCCTCACCCAATTTGTCAGATACCTTAAAATAAAAAAATGCCATGGTTGATAAGTTGAGAATAGGCCTCCAGCAACCTGTGGATTGGGTGGTCAGACTTGGTGACTTGGATGATTAGGTCATCGTACCTTGATGACTTGGATCACAATACCAATCACTGGACTGTCATATAGCTGGAATATTGCTGAGTGCAGCATTAAACAACAAACAAACACAGGCAGAGATGGGAATAAAAAAAAATATAGGTTGTTGATCTTGCAATCAAGGATGTCTGTAAACAAAATTGGTCTCACTGGCTGAGACTTGAATTATTCACAAGCTGTTATGACTTTCTGAATGTGACATACAAAAATTTACTTGCCTGTCACTGAACAAATAATTGGTCCAACAAGTGTTTTTATTAGTTTTCAAAGTACACTACATGTCAAAAGTCACTTCCCTTGTATCGCATACCTATTCATGATACGTTCATGACAGTGCCGTGAAAGTATCGCGAAAGTGACTCGAAAGTGGCGTGATAATACCGCAAAAGCGACTAGAAAAAGCAGCAGAAATGCGTCGTGCGTTACTTCCCCATGTATGTATGTATGTATGTATGTATGTATGTATGTATGTATGTATGTATGTATGTATGTATGTCAATCTAACCTGGAGCTATATTATGCCTGTTCCTCTTGTTATATTTAGAGAGGTGTAAGTAGTTCCGTCCTTTAACAGTACAAAGCTTTACATGGATATGTTCTTAAAAACTGTATTTTTTATGCAAGGATGCATCACCTATTCTGTATTAATCAATAAGAAATTCATAGACAAATGTTTCTATTTGCTGATGTGTGTAACTCATTTGTATCAGTTATAATCTTCGGAAAGGGGTAAACTGGTGGTCTTTGTAATCACAGGGTTATTCAACAACACTTGAAAGAGGTGTGTGTTTATATTGCCCCAATTTCAAACCATGCCTTTCAGAAAGCAGAGGCTGCATGACCTGATGTCAATACCAGGAGCACAAGGCACTGGCTAGCCACAATGAGGGGGCTTTGTGTATGCTGAGATATGCTGGGGAAGTCCCTGCATAATATTAACATGACGGCCATCAACAGGATCACTGGTTCTTACTGTGGCCATGACCATTGTTCACACACAACAAACAGACAGAAACCATGGAGCATAATGTTCTATTTCTCAGTGCACATAGAGGAAAATGAGATTAATATATGAGGCTATTCACGTATCTTGCTGTAAATTGTTCACAGGGGTTAAGTCTAAGGTCATGTAGGCAAGTTGTACACACACCTAATATAGACAAACTACAGAGCTAAGCCATACAGTCGAATCATACAGGCAAGTTGTTTACACAAGTTTTGTTTGTTTGTTTTATAACGGTGCACACAGCAATATTCAAACTATATGATGGCATTTTGTAAATAGGACCAAACAATCCAGTGATTGACATCATGAGCAATATAGCCAAACAACAGCGCAAAACCATGTATGTAAAATATGAAGCCAAGTTTTGTAAAATACTCTTTTCACTTTTTGGATCTGCATGTGTTACCGGGTGATGTCCGTCTGCCAAATTTATTCTTGAGATGACACAAGCATGATAGTGCAGGCACCCTTGTCGATTACAGGGCTGTGTATTGGCCAAAACATTGTGTAGCAATATATTGCAATACAGGTATCTGCGACGTATGGGGAACTAAAGTGTTGGACAGTGATTGACACTGATTGTACATGCAGATCTTATTTTCTGCATACTAAAGTAAATATTACTCAAAATGGTCAGTCGCCGCCATTTTATAGTCTTGGATACAGGGGAGATGTCACACAGCGACTGATTTATGACTACCATTGTCTGAAGTACATTTGACTTCCAAAGGCTAATTACCATGTCTCCATAACTTAATTGTCATTACGTTTTAGGCCCTAATCCCCGTTGTTAATCCTCACCAACATTTCATTGTATATTGACTGACAGCCAACCTGGGCTACTATATCAGTTCCCGTTAATTACTGTTATTTATAGTATGACATTTATTGCCTTAATTGTTCATCCCCTGAGTTGTGTCGGTTCATCACCCCCAGAAGTCCCATGTCCAGAGCAACGTCATTGTCTTTCCATTGTTGTTCATTACTATATATGTGTGACCATTGCACAGTTACTACGGTGTGAGTCAAGCTTGGTATTCTGAGCGTTGGTGTAGGGACGACCTCGAGCAGGATGTGCTGCTCGTAGGAAACGTCGTGAGGTTGAGCTGGAGCTCCGCTCACTTCATGTATGCCTGAGCTGGAAGGTCCGCTCATCGCTGTGTTTGTGTTGTCAGAGCAGGTATTCTGCTCATTGTGCAATTGTTGTTTATTGTTTACATGTTGTGCATAAAACGTTCCGGGACAGTGATGTCGATTTTGTCCTTTATTCCCCCCAAGAGCTAATTCCTCGTCAACATGCGCGTTGACAGATAACAAGAGGAGAGAGATATTCCTTCTGCATTGCTGTCATTTTGTCACTCAATTTCGCAGGTCATTTGTGATAGATTTTAGGATAAATGATACAAATAATAACTAAACTTTTATTTCCGCCCCCTCCCCCCCAATACCAGAACACAGAAAGAAAATTGCAATACATATTGTTTGGAAAGCGTACTGCAATATACTGTTAATACCATTCAGTCCTACTTAAGAAAGTCCAATTATTTCATGTAGGAGTTGACATATTTGCTAACCTGCAGCATGAAATATGTTGTCAGTGAGTGAGTTTAGATTTTACTCCACGCCAGCAATTTTCCAGTAATACTGCATAATTATTGTCAGCTTTTTGAAGTACATGTAACATGGCTGCTATACTTTACATTTGCTAATATAGGGCCTTGACTGCCTCAGTAGTTCATAATCAATAAGAATTTTCATTGTGTAAACAAATCAGTCAACCTTTGCAACAACAGATGAATATGCTGATGACTGGGCCCCAGTCTAATGAGTGTTACTGATTCACATTTACAAAGGTGAGCCAGCTGAATTGTGACCTCACAATTAACCCTGTATGACTGGTTATGGGCTGGGAAGGCGAAAATCGGTGTATGAGGAACGGGGCAGCAGGTGGTCCGCGACAAGTAGTATGATGTCTCTGTCTCTGTTAACGAGTTCTAGTGGTGAGTTCTATCACACATAATAGTACGTGTTGATGTGAGGTCCCTGATGACGGAGAAAGCAAATGTCGTGACAATGGAAGGAATTCATTTTCATACTTTTTTTTTACGCCAGAGAACACTAATGAATAGTGTCACGTCATTCATCAAATGATTGTGTAGGCTGAGACCTTAACATAAAGATAGTTGACTCGGTGATATACTCCTTAATTAATCCCATGTGATTGTTTATGGGGTTTCAGCATGCTGTAAACGTAATATTGCTAGCTGGATTTAATTTGAGATAAGTGGATAATCATAGCACTAGTCTTCACATCCTGATGCGCTTTAGCATAGATACAGACAGACCAGTGGCAATGCAGGCTTTTGACAATGCTTGAGATTTATTTGCACATTCTTCCTCCATGTAATTTATGACATTACAGGCCAATTCTTGAGCCTGAGGATGCATGATTTGACCATGCTTACCTAGCTTTGATGTGTTTATTTGCTTGTAATTGACTTCTATCTTTGACTTTCAGAGAATTCTGGAACTGAATTGTCACACTGGCCTCTTATGAGCAACATGTGTGTCCATGGGAGCGCAGTCAATTTCATCCTCATGACCTGCATGTGGAAACGTGTGTACACCCTCTCTACCTGTCACAAACCAAATATGTAGGCCCAAATTCTGTGCACTGCCTACTTGTCTCACACACATTTTGTGAATTGGTTCAACTTATCCTGTAAATACATAAAGACTGGGACTTGACACACAACCAGAGAACAATGCAGTAAATGACAGTAGTGAGTGAGTGAGTATGGTTTTACGCCGCTTTTAGCAATATTCCAGCAATATCTTGGTGGGGGACACCAGAAATGGGCTTCATACATTGTACCCATGTCGGGAATCGAACTTGGGTCTTCGGCGTGATGAGTGAACCCTTTAACCACTAAGCTACCTGACCGCCCCATAAATGGCAGTAATTTGTTTCAAAATTTCCAAGTACCATATTTGCTTGAGTGTAGTGCACACTTTTAAAAAAATAATAATCACAGCTGTGTAGAAGGGGGTGCGCATTATACATGCCATAATTGATTTTTGATATTTTTCCCCTAACGCAAAGACATTACCATGAGCATGTACCACCGGAAATACCATGTCAACAAATCCATACTGAAGTACGCAAATTAATCATGTAATTACACTGTCTGGTTATAAAAAGTGTTCATTGTATATCTGGACTTACGTTTGTAAGTTATTTCATTACTTTTATTCAAAATAAAGATATTAGAATATATTATTCCTGATAAAAAAATAGTTTCAGATACAATTTTTCCCGATCATTGCATCAAAATCCTTTACAATTATATCATAGGGTAAGTTTTAACTGAATCACCGGTGATTCCAAGAAAACGTGTGTACAGCTGATTGCTTTTTCTGGCTTACTGGGGTAGTTTACGAGAAAATACACAAGGTAATCTTAATCCCTGGATGTAAAACAATGCCTAGCAGAACAAAAAATACAATTTAAATGGTAAATCAACATGTCTGGTGATTTTTTATCTGAAATTTCAAATTTGTACTGACCAAGTTTCTTATTACCAATTTGTTTACCGGAATTCGCTGAAGGGGTGCAGTTTAATTTTTTTTTGCACATAATATCCAATTTTTTTTTTCAAATACTGAATCTGCTAGAGGAGGGGTGTGTGCGCTCATTATACTTTGGTGCGCACTATAGTCAAGAAAATACGGTAAATTAATAAAAATACTATTTTCATCACCAATAACTGTCCGAGAGATACAGTGCATATAAAGAAATTCTGCAGATGGTGTGCAGATTAGTAATGGGGGACTAAGGGAGGCATGTCAGTGAATGCTACTCACTTATCAAGGACAAGGATAATTCCTTCACAATGACCTCCACCTAGAGATATGTAAATGATGAATGGATGGAATTTGTTAAACATATTTTCAATGAAACAGCTCTCAAAACTCATTATGGCAAGAATAAACTCACTTTAAAGCACTTGTTATGTGTTTAGGTTAGACAGCAGCCTACTTGGTTATATGTAAAAGGGTAGAGTGTAACGATATGGTAGGGTTGCGATACAATATATATCCCTATACTAAGGCTGCGATACGAGTCATATCCCAATACAGTACTTGTATGTCACAAGTTCATATTCTTTTCTTTGCAGGTGTTTCACAACCATGAATCATTTGTTTTTAACTTTCAGAGATCAAAGATGGGACATTGTAGGGCAGAAACATATAGGCTAGAGGGCACTGTCTAAGTTATGCGGTTTATGTCCAACCATGAAAAACGTGAGAATCTAAGGAAGTTGGTGGTTGAACAGTTTGTTTTTATTCACGTGTTTTAACACCAATATAACTTTTAATGGAATGGAATGTATCTAATGTATTGCGATACCAGGGTTGTAAATCAATATATTGTATGGTGGGCCTTATATCGCTATACAATACTGTAACTCCATATTGTTACACCACTATAAAAGGGGATATCCCACCCCAGGGAATGCGACCAGTGCTTTCAGTACAGCAAGACATACTTACCCTTTTTGCGAACACCTGGTGTCATCAATGGAATTCTTAAAATTTACATCACTAATTTGAAATCTATTTCTGCCGATATTCAAGACTGATTACCCCTAGGCAAGACATTTTGAATTTATTAGTCACAGCTTGAACATCCTCAGAAAAAAATATCACTTACAAAACATCTATCGGTTTTACAGTTCAAACATAACTACATAATAGAACAAAATTGATACCACTACTGATAATAACATCTTGTTTAATGATCATAACAATGCAATGCACACAACCATACTCATGATAATCATATGAGTACTATAGCAGTCCATGAAAGGAATACATTTAGAGAGTGTAGCATACAGATTCCTGATTTATATTAACCGACCTGCCAACACCTTTCTGAAAGTGTCGCTGGGATAAGGTGAGGTGAGATGAAATGAGGTTTAATGTCGCGTTCAAGATTATTGCACTTATATAGTGATGCGCATGCATGTGTGTGTGGCTGCTTGTACTAGTCTGGACTGATGCCGATTTACAGTGCTATCCCACTAAGATACCATGCCGCAGTTTAACATGAATACCCCACTCAGACACAGTATACTGTCTCTGAGCCGAACAGTCCTTGTTTTAACCCCTTTAATGCCGAGCACCAAGCAGGGTACAACAAGTACCATTGGACCTTCCGCTCTACCATTAGATCATGGCAGTGGTCTTGCTGGGATATAAAGGTTACATTTAATAACTTCTGTATGTACACCACCAGGGGGGTTCAGCCCCTCCATTTCTCTAATTTGAATCCCTACCATTGGAGAATGCTTCCAACCAAATATGGTTGATATCTATCTCTTAGTTCCAGAGAAGAAGTCTTTTAAAGCAATATAGCCAATTACCCCTATTTGGCCCCGCCCCTCAGCCCCTTGGGGGGTCAGCTCCTCCATTTGTACAATTTTGAATCCTCACCAACGGACAATGCTTCCAACCAAATATGGTTGATATCTATCTCTTAGTTCCAGAGAAAAGCAATATAGCCAAATTACCGCTATTTGGCCCCGGCCCTCAGTCCCCTAGGGGGTTAGTGCAACCATTTATACAATCTTAAGTCCCCACCACATAGGGATGCTTCCAGTCAAATTTTAATGAACACATATTCTATGATTAAAAATGTGGCAGAAACAAAAATTACTACGAATGACGTGGTCTTACACACCCTCTCTGGGGACAATAATTTTACACTACTTCAACCCCCTTCAAGGGTACAGCCACTAACAATCCAAGTTAACTAATTTCCTTCTACCAGGTCTAAAAAGATCATTTATTTATTAATTACAAAACATATGTTTAATTTATGTAATAATTATATTTCTTTTAACAAACCAATAATTAAATTGGAATTAATACAATGAAAAAGATCCTTGACAGATGATGATTTCAAATATTTATCACAAAATCAACACAGTCAAGCAGGACATGCTTGACCGTGATTCTCTCATCACAAGGGATACAAAATGGAGGATCCTCACCTTTAAATAAATATTCATGAGTGTATCGACTGTGGCCAATACGACATTGCCGTATTACTACCTCTTCAAATCTGGACTGATAACCCAAGTAGGTGTAACCGATAGTTGGTTTAATTTGATGTAATTTTTTCATACCTACTTGGGTGTCCCACTTCTTTTGCATTAGATCTCGGATGTAACATCTGATCACAGGTTTAATGATGGCTCAAATACTTATCTGCATCCTGCAACTGGGACCTACTCCTCTCTTGATTTGTCACTAACTGTCTCTAACCTTCTCAATGAATTTGAATGGTCAGTCCACAATGACCTTTGTGGAAGTGACCAATCAATTCAATCTAAATCCAGGTTTGAAGTGAGGTAAAATGTGTGTTGTGTAATATGCACGTGGCAGCCCAGCAAGAGATTATTGATCAGTTGATTTAGTTTTTTGTAAATCAATGGATCGTTCCTAGTCATCAAAGGATTAACAGAAAATATGTTGATTGATTAATCACTGTTATCTTACGCAGTGGATATGTCAAAAATGAGTGTTTACATGTCTAGGTTTACTAAAACAAAGGGAATACACTCATATCATGGCGTGAAGTGCTGATGTAAAAACAACATACTTTGTTCAAAGGGTTAACGGATAATACATTGATTGATTGACTAACAATATCAATTCTGACACCAGGCTGCAGTCTGGGATTTACCCAATCTATTTATAGATACATTACACCACCTCAAATTACTGTTTAAAAATAGCATCTTGACTTCCTTTGACACCTGTAAGTCAGATGCTACCTGTCCTGATTGGCCCTTTGGTTATCTGACTCCCATTTCCTTTCTGATCTGCCCTCAACTTTCTTTCTACATAAACTCTTAGTGATGAGGGTTCTTTTATCCGGTGATAAATATTTTAATATTCTGATCTTTTCAATCCTGATATAGAAAGACATTATTTACAGAAAGGGTATCACAGCTAGGCTTTGAAGTAAAATATATTTGATTACAGTATCATATAACAGGGTACATACAGGCACTGACCTCCAAAATTCAAGCACTTTTCAAGCACTTTTCAAGGACCTTGGACAAAATTTCAAGGACCATTTTTCAAAAACAACCTTTCAATTTTAAAGGTGCATATTCAATTAAAAATAACAAAAAGTACAAACCTCTGCAATCCACTTCATATCAATGTTTAATGTTCAGAAATTTCACTGTTGTTTCAAATACACAGAAATACACAGTACAATTACAATGTTTAGAAAGGTCATGATTATCATATTTATTTATATTGTCCTTCCTATTAAGGTCACTCAACAGCAGCCGATCTTGTTAACCATTTCAAAGCTGAAGTTGTGGACCAATTGAAAACCACAGGCATGATCCAGAAGTGTTTGATGACGTGTCGTGAACAATATGTTAAAAATATTACACACATCATGATCAAATAAATAATCTATCATCTTCACTTACATTTTATAATGAAATTTAAATCAATCAAATCATTTGGAATGACAGTCACATTGCTGTGCTATGCTTATAAGCGATAATCATGTTCACATTTTAGAACAATTAATAAATAAACAAATTGTTTTAAATTATCATAAGCTTCATAACCAATAACTATAATTTGATTATACCATTTGATGTTTCATCATGTTCACTCAGGGATGTGAGCAGGTTTTCCCCCATAATTTTTTTTAAACATTTGATTGCATTTTAAGCAATTTCATGCAGTTTGTACAACATTTACACCAAGAAATGTAATAAGTCAATGGCAAAAGTCAACTCAATAAGTCAAATAAACAAAGATGGTGGATGCAGAAAAATTTCGAAGTTACATCAGTTCTTTTAAAAAATCGGGCTTAGCTTCCACGCACCTGGCTACCCCCCATCCCCCAGACACAAGGACAACTGTCACAAGCTTGCAATGTCTGACACTTTCCCCATGTTGAAGTATATTGAAAAAAACTTACCTTGTACTTACCTTTTGTTGAAAAAAAAACTCCATTGCAAACATAAGACATTAATACAATATGTATCCCCGTATTATGGGTTTTCGAACGCTGAAGAAACATTCATAGTTTTCTCGCTAATCACATGAACAACTGTAAAACATTTAATTTACTTATAGGCTAAAAGACAACTTTATCTTAAAACAAGCCATCATCTGAGTATTTACAATTTCTGTGTGACGCCACACCCCATGTTATAGTGCAAGTATTCGTGATAGAAAACGTGATGTTTGAAACCGCTCCAAAACATATCGAAAACCGGACAACCTGTTTTCGATCAGAGCTTTCGAATGACTTATCAATAATGACAACACACGGAAGTTAATTGTTAGAAACGTGACGCACGATTTATGTGTCTTGAATATATGAAATTATGAGATTTTGTTCTGAATTTGGACTCATAACAAAATTCAAGGACTTTTCAAGTACATGATGCTGGAAGAGGTACTATGCTGGCTGCATTGAACTCTGGGTAGGAGAGTGTTTCCACGCTGGCTACAATCAGAATATGTACAAAACTAAATCTGGACTCACAATTATAAATTACAAAGTGTGTGTGTTAACCTATTTTCTGTGATTCTGATTGGCCGACGTTGAATCAAAATGACAAAATCTTTTTCTTAGGTCCAGCTGCTTAGAATGCTGTCTGCCCTTTTTGTTTGATTCGGTCCCTACATCACAGACTTGCATTACAGTAGAATACATTACCAAATACATTCACCTATGATTAGTATCTGTTAAAAAAAGACCAAACTAGTACAAATGACTTATTTAACTTCACTGTGAAATGAAGACGTTTACTGTGCTTACAAATTTGAAAACTCACATCCCAGTCAACCATTGTCAGTCTTCATCAATAAGAATCAAGCCTCGCTTATGTCAAAGAATATGCGTATATATTAATTGTTTTTAGTTAATGCTTGTTCCAGTCGCCATTCCAAGATTGCTACTTCACCTATTTGCCGTGTGCAACTGTGAACGTAGTAACTTTGCAATGTGTTGCCTTCTTAGCATGGTGATATCTTTACGGGCACGAATGTCTAAGGTAGTATGCACTGCAGGTGAACCTGTTAGCAAGGTCATGGCTGTTCATTTGGGCAAACAGTCTACATTTTCAAATCTATAATTGCTTAGCTCTTTTTGAACATTTTGAAGCATTACTGAAATAAAATAAATTGACGATTAATATGACCTTTATTTGATTAAGGTCCCTGACACCTCAGAGGAAATATCACTAAATGAGATGGGAAGTAGCAATTGGGCCCCAACCTGTTCTTGGTGAACAGAAATTTTGTGAAAAACAACCTGGTTGGAAAAATGACCCAGATTATTTCTTTCAAAACTGGTTCTTCAAAATGTTATTTGAATGTAGCTATGTGTGTAGTTTTAGATAAGCCTGTCTCATTACTATCTTATAATAATACATTTAACCTATTGTATTGTGGTAAGCATGTTAACTTGAATTTGATGGAATAACAAAAACATTGCTTTTGAGATTTAATATTTTGGGGTGAGTGGAAAGCAAGGACAAGGTATGATAAGGTCCCATTTCGGCCTTCAGCTTCTGGATAATGTAAGAAAGGGTAGATTGGATCACTATGAAAACTGGAACTTTATAATTTCAGCACATGTATGTTTTCAACATGAGGGAGTGGTGGGGTAGCCCGTTGGTTAAGTCTTTGCTCGTCTCGCCGAAACCCCGGGTTCAAGTCCCCTCATGGGTAGAATGTGTGAAGCCTATTTCTGGTGTCTTTGCCATGATATTACTGGAATATTATACCATACTCTCTTACTTACTTGCTACATTAAATGTACACACAATACTAAAATGTGTTGAAAAGGCTGATTTTCGGCGTTTTCAGGAAGCTTATTTTTAATATTTAAGTATGAAAAGTCTTTGGCCTAAAGTGATTTTCAGAAGGGATATACATACATCTAGAATAGGACTCGCACGCTGTACCAAGGTTATTGAAATAGGCAGTCAAAGACAGATTCCTAGATTGGGTCTTGCAGACTAAGAATTATTCCATCTTTGTAGGTTTTGAAGTGGAAACTTTTATTATCATTTGTCATAAAACAATCCCATTTCATTCTCATCCCCTTCCAAGCTCTAGCAGCTCATACTCATCTCCTTCCAAGCTCTAGCGGCTCATACTCATCTCCTTCTAAGCTCTAGCAGCTCATACTCATCTCCTTCCAAACTCTAGCAGCTCATACTCATCTCCTTCCAAGCTCTAGCAGCTCATACTCATCTCCTTCCAAGCTCTAGCAGCTCATACTCATCTCCTTCCAAGCTCTAGCATCTCATACACATCTCCTTCCAATCTCTAGCAGCTCATACTCATCTCCTTCCAAGCTCTAGCAGCTCATACTCATCTCCTTCCAAGCTCTAGCAGCTCATACTCATCTCCTTCCAATCTCTAGCAGCTCATACTCATCTCCTTCCAAGCTCTAGCATCTCATACTCATGTCCTTACAAGCTCTAGCATCTCATACTCATCTCCTTCCAATCTCTAGCAGCTCATACTCATCTCCTTACAAGCTCTAGCAGCTCATACTCATCTCCTTACAAGCTCTGGCATCTCATACTCATCTCCTTCCGAGCTCTAGCAGCTCATACACATCTCCTTCCAAGCTCAAGCAGCTCATACTCATCTCCTTCCAAGCTCTAGCAGCTCATACTCATCTCCTTCCAAGCTCTAGCAGCTCATACTCATCTCCTTCCAAGCTCTAGCAGCTCATACTCATCTCCTTCCAAGCTCTAGCAGCTCATACTCATCTCCTTCCAAGCTCTAGCATCTCATACTCATGTCCTTACAAGCTCTAGCAGCTCATACTCATCTCCTTCCAAGCTCTAGCAGCTCATACTCATCTCCTTCCAAGCTCTAGCAGCTCATACTCATCTCCTTCCAAGCTCTAGCATCTCATACTCATCTCCTTCCAAGCTCTAGCATCTCATACTCATCTCCTTCCAATCTCTAGCAGCTCATGCTCATCTCCTTACAAGCTCTGGCAGCTCATACTCATCTCCTTCCAAGCTCTAGCAGCTCATACTCATCTCCTTCCAAGCTCTAGCATCTCATACTCATGTCCTTACAAGCTCTAGCAGCTCATACTCATCTCCTTCCAAGCTCTAGCAGCTCATACTCATCTCCTTCCAAGCTCTAGCATCTCATACTCATCTCCTTCCAAGCTCTAGCATCTCATACTCATCTCCTTCCAAGCTCTAGCATCTCATACTCATCTCCTTCCAATCTCTAGCAGCTCATGCTCATCTCCTTACAAGCTCTGGCAGCTCATACTCATGTCCTTACAAGCTCTAGCATCTCATACTCATCTCCTTCCATGCTCTAGCAGCTCATGCTCATCTCCTTCCAATCTCTAGCAGTTCATACTCATCTCCTTCCAATCTCTACCAGCTCATACTCATCTCCTTCCAATCTCTAGCAGCTCATACTCATCTCCTTCCAAGCTCTAGCAGCTCATACTCATCTCCTTCCAATCTCTAGCAGCTCATACTCATCTCCTTCCAATCTCTAGCAGCTCATACTCATCTCCTTACAAGCTCTGGCATCTCATACTCATCTCCTTCCGAGCTCTAGCAGCTCATACACATCTCCTTCCAAGCTCAAGCAGCTCATACTCATCTCCTTCCAAGCTCTAGCAGCTCATACTCATCTCCTTCCAAGCTCTAGCAGCTCATACTCATCTCCTTCCAAGCTCTAGCAGCTCATACTCATCTCCTTCCAAGCTCTAGCAGCTCATACTCATCTCCTTCCAAGCTCTAGCATCTCATACTCATGTCCTTACAAGCTCTAGCAGCTCATACTCATCTCCTTCCAAGCTCTAGCAGCTCATACTCATCTCCTTCCAAGCTCTAGCAGCTCATACTCATCTCCTTCCAAGCTCTAGCATCTCATACTCATCTCCTTCCAAGCTCTAGCATCTCATACTCATCTCCTTCCAATCTCTAGCAGCTCATGCTCATCTCCTTACAAGCTCTGGCAGCTCATACTCATCTCCTTCCAAGCTCTAGCAGCTCATACTCATCTCCTTCCAAGCTCTAGCATCTCATACTCATGTCCTTACAAGCTCTAGCAGCTCATACTCATCTCCTTCCAAGCTCTAGCAGCTCATACTCATCTCCTTCCAAGCTCTAGCAGCTCATACTCATCTCCTTCCAAGCTCTAGCATCTCATACTCATCTCCTTCCAAGCTCTAGCATCTCATACTCATCTCCTTCCAATCTCTAGCAGCTCATGCTCATCTCCTTACAAGCTCTGGCAGCTCATACTCATGTCCTTACAAGCTCTAGCATCTCATACTCATCTCCTTCCATGCTCTAGCAGCTCATGCTCATCTCCTTCCAATCTCTAGCAGTTCATACTCATCTCCTTCCAATCTCTACCAGCTCATACTCATCTCCTTCCAATCTCTAGCAGCTCATACTCATCTCCTTCCAAGCTCTAGCAGCTCATACTCATCTCCTTCCAATCTCTAGCAGCTCATACTCATCTCCTTCCAATCTCTAGCAGCTCATACTCATCTCCTTACAAGCTCTGGCATCTCATACTCATCTCCTTCCGAGCTCTAGCAGCTCATACACATCTCCTTCTAAGCTCTAGCAGCTCATACTCATCTCCTTCCAATCTCTAGCAGCTCATACTCATCTCCTTCCAAGCTTTAGCAGCTCATACTCATCTCCTTCCAAGCTTTAGCAGCTCATACTCATCTCCTTCCAAGCTTTAGCAGCTCATACTCATCTCCTTCTAAGCTCTAGCAGCTCATACTCATCTCCTTCCAATCTCTAGCAGCTCATACTCATCTCCTTCCGAGCTCTAGCAGTTCATACTCATCTCCTTCCAATCTCTAGCAGCTCATGCTCATCTCCTTACAAGCTCTGGCATCTCATACTCATCTCCTTCCAATCTCTAGCAGCTCATACTCATCTCCTTCCAAGCTCTAGCAGCTCATACTCATCTCCTTCCAAGCTCTAGCAGCTCATACTCATCTCCTTCCAATCTCTAGCAGCTCATACTCATCTCCTTACAAGCTCTGGCATCTCATACTCATCTCCTTCCGAGCTCTAGCAGCTCATACACATCTCCTTCTAAGCTCTAGCAGCTCATACTCATCTCCTTCCAATCTCTAGCAGCTCATACTCATCTCCTTCCAAGCTTTAGCAGCTCATACTCATCTCCTTCCAAGCTTTAGCAGCTCATACTCATCTCCTTCTAAGCTCTAGCAGCTCATACTCATCTCCTTTCAAGCTCTAGCAGCTCATACACATCTCCTTCCAATCTCTAGCAGCTCATACTCATCTCCTTACAAGCTCTGGCATCTCATACTCATCTCCTTCCGAGCTCTAGCAGCTCATACACATCTCCTTCTAAGCTCTAGCAGCTCATACTCATCTCCTTCCAATCTCTAGCAGCTCATACTCATCTCCTTCCAAGCTCTAGCAGCTCATACACATCTCCTTCCGAGCTCTAGCAGCTCATCACATCTCCTTCTAAGCTCTAGCAGCTCATACTCATCTCCTTCCAATCTCTAGCAGCTCATACTCATCTCCTTCTAAGCTTTAGCAGCTCATACTCATCTCCTTCCAAGCTCTAGCAGCTCATACTCATCTCCTTCCAAGCTTTAGCAGCTCATACTCATCTCCTTCCAATCCCTAGCAGCTCATACTCATCTCCTTCCGAGCTCTAGTATCTCATACTTATCTCCTTCCAAGCTCTAGCAGCTCATACTCATCTCATTCCAATCTCTAGCAGCTCATACTCATCTCCTTCCAATCTTTAGCAGCTCATACTCATCTCCTTCCAAGCTTTAGCAGCTCATACTCATCTCCTTCCAAGCTTTAGCAGTTCATACTCATCTCCTTCCGAGCTCTAGCAGCTCATACTCATCTCCTTCCGAGCTCTAGCAGCTCATACTTATCTCCTTCCAAGCTCTAGCAACTCATACTCATCTCCTTCCGAGCTCTAGCAGCTAATTCTCATCTCCTTCCAAGCTCATGTGACTCATGAGGGTTCCTTAATACTAGAGGGTTCACATGCACTTTCATTAACTTCATTTCTGGCACCATAATTTATGTTTGTCTGCTATGACTATTAGCAGTACCACTTTGGTCTTTCTTCCCATATCAAGCAGACATGATGTGACATAACTAAATATTGTTCACTGCTTTATCTAAATCCATTAGTGTTTATACTTTGGTGGCATCGATCATGAACTAGACTCTGCTAACATGGCTAAGATGAAATCCTGAGATTAATTGTGTTTCCTGTTGTCCATGTAATCTGCCATCCAGCACCTGTCATGAGTGTAGAAACTGTAAACCTAGCCACCAATGCTGTGATCATAGCATGGGGCATTCAAAACATGCAGCCACATAATGCATGGTAATCTGCTTCATGGCAACGATTATTAGTGACCGACCATTTGATATTCTTGGGGGAGCCTGGGATTTTGTGTTGAGACAAGATATTTTTTCACATCAGCAGCAAAACCAGATATTTTTTAACCTTAAATTATGAGCCAAACTATTTTTTTTTACAAAAAAACACATTGCAACAAAGTCATTTTTGTGGCAGACCATTTCTTTTTTCCCAACAATATTGTCCTCCAACTGACACTGTTCTCTAACTACACATCACCTCTGGGAGACATTGTCAGAAGATTCAACCTACAATTTCATCTTTACGCAAATGGCACTCAGCTGTACATGGCATTCAAACCTTACTGCATAACATCAGTAGAACATTCTTTCGCAATTGTCTCACGGTGTGTTGCTCAGATATTTAGAGAATGGATGGACACACACTACTTAAAACTCAACAAAGACAAGACTGACCTTTTAATCTTCTGTTCCAAATCATCACCACTATTTACAAATGGCAACAGTGTCATAGAGACAAGCACAAAGGCAGCAACCCTGGGGTTGTACAGGACTCTGCTTTAAGCCTTGATGATCACATCATAAACGTCTGCAAACTGTCATACTACAATATCAGATATAAATGTAATGGCCTTTTCAGGAAACACATCAACCCACGTGTGGCTGCATCTCTCATTCAGGCTTTCATTCCCTCGTTATTGCACCCTTCAATATAGCGCACGGCAAGGCATGGCTCCCAAAATTTACTAACATTTTCAATAATTACATTTAGTACTAGCGACTAAATGTTTTTATTGCAGGTATATCATCTTATGTTTACAATTTTACTTACTTCCTGCTACGTCATCGCACGCGCGTGTCCTCGGAAGTTACGTAACCATCTCGTGGTGACGTAATCACTGCTTTTTCATTACGTAACCGTCTCTACTCTTCACTTTGGCACAGCTGTCAATCCGTGGTACATCGCATTGTCACTCTCCGCTTTCTCCGTTTTTACGTTTTCTCTCATCCTTCAATCCTACATTCGCTGACGTTTAGTCATACCTTTCTCGCAACCGTTGATAGACCTATCTTATAGCTTCGCTGACGTTTAGTCATTCTCCTATCACAACCGTTGATAGATCTATCTGATAGATATGCCCGCGAAAAGAAGAGCCGCCATAAACCATCGCTTGGTCAGAGGGGCCAAACAGGCAAGAGTTGTCACCCAACCCCCAAGAGAGGTGAACGGGATCCCCATCGTGCCAAGCGCTACAGCGGACGGTGAGTTACAATATTCCATAAATAATCGTGTTTCAATACCATCTGGTATTTTGGCTTCCACCGCCCCCGCGCCCAAACAAACTCATCACGTTTTGCATAATAATCAAAACGCATCAGTAGCGCAGCAGCTGCAACAAATCTGGGCGCTCTTGGGGCAATCGGGGGCCAATAACATGGGCCAACAACAAAGCATCGACAGTGCCGACATTCCCGCGCATTCTCTCGATGGTGGGGTTAACCCGCCTTTTCAGATTGAGGCTCACGGTGACGTGTCAATACCGAACACGTCAGCCAATGAAAATCGTCCGTCGGGGGAATCCCTCGTCTTCAACTCAAAGTTTATCGATGCACACGTCAAACAACAAACCAGGGAAAAGGTATGGCGAGGTGAGTATGTGGACATCGGGACACTTCTACCCAACAACGCGGGCACCGAGGAGAGCGAAGCGCTTACTATGGTCACCGATACTGCAGGTAAGGTGCTATTTAAACCTGTCGAAGTGCCAACGAGGAAAATAACACTGGGAAGCTGGACATCCGCTTTCCATATTTACATGAACATATACCTTGCCAAACATTTCAGTTTACGGATAGTGCAAAGCCTATTATCGTACATGGAAACAATCCGTTCAGCGGCACTTAGATGTGGACCGGATGCCTGGTGTCTATACGACCAGCAATTCCGACATAGGATGGCTAGAGACCCTCTACGACAATGGGACGGTGAGCTATGGCTAAAATACATGATCCCGCAGTCGGGGCATCAACAGGTAGGTGGTACATTCGGTCAGCTGACTGCTTCAAGTGTTTCAGACCCTGTACTTAACCTATGCTACGCATTCAACAAACCTCATGGGTGTAAAAAGTACAGCTGCGCGTACTCCCACATATGCAGCAAGTGCGGCGAAACGGCTCACGGGGCGTCGACGTGCTTTCGAGGACAGGGGGTCACACGACCCCCCCTCTCAATCAATAGCTCAAGCTCACGCTTTAATGGCTCAAGCCCACGCTTTAATGGCCCAAGGCAGTCAACCAGAGGAACTAGAGGTAAGGTCTTTGGCTCCTACTCCCGTCAAACTAGATAAGTTAACACCATGGTTGTGTCGTTATTCTCAGTTAAACGCAGAGGATGCGCAATATTTGCTCGATGGTTTTACATTTGGTTTCCAACTCGAGTTCCAAGGTACACGCCATAGTCGGCTGGCAGGTAATTTACAATCCGCAACCCATAAAGACAGGAGGGACATCGTTAGACAAAAGCTTAAAAAAGAACTGGATCTTAACAGAATGGCAGGACCGTTTAGCACTATCCCCTTTGTTAACTTGCAAGTATCCCCTGTAGATCTAATCCCAAAGAAACAGACAGAATCACAACAATGCCAAGGTGAGAAAGTCGATGATTTCCGTCTAATTCATCATCTGTCTTATCCCAAAGGAGGGTCAATTAATGACCACATAGATCCGCAAGCATGTTCCGTCTCTTATGCCAAGTTCGACGAAGCTGTACAGATGGTGCAACACTTGGGAAAGGGAGCACTGCTTGCAAAGTTCGACATCAAGTCAGCATTCAGAATTATACCAGTGCACCCGGATGATTTCGAACTGCTGGGTATCCAATTCGAAGGTAAATTTTACTTTGATAAATGCTTACCATTTGGATGCTCGATATCATGTGCTATTTTTGAGACCTTCAGCTCATTTCTCCAATGGTGCATAAGTCAGCGTATCCCAGCAATACCGATTATGCATTACCTTGATGACTTTCTGACGGGGGGACAGCAGGGCACAACACAATGCCAATCCTATTTGCAGTCTGCATTAGAAATGCTAACTCAGCTTGGTATTCCCATCGCCCAGGATAAAACAGTAGGTCCAGTGTCTCAACTTACATTTCTGGGCCTCGAAATAGACACGCTAGCTATGCAGGTGAGAATACCGGAAGGTAAGATCAGTGAAATCACAGCCCAAATTCGGCACATACTCGCCACATCAAACTCAAAGGCAATAAAGAAAGAATTACAGTCACTCATTGGTAAGCTCAATTTTGTGTGTAGGGCCATCCCAATGGGTAGAGCATTCTGTCGAAGACTCATCGACCTCTTCTGCCAAGGTAAGCAACCTTTCCATCATATTCAAATCACAGAATGGGTAAAACAGGATCTTCAAATGTGGCTTACATTTCTCACGAACTTTAATGGTGTATCAGTATTTCAGGACAAGCTGTGGGTGGACAACTCTCACCTTCAGCTTTACACAGATGCAGCAGGGAGCATAGGTTTTGGGGCCTACCTTCAGGGCAGATGGTTCTGCGGTAGATGGCCTGACCATTGGGTTAAGGATGGGACAACACTTGACATGACCTTTCTGGAGCTGTTTCCCATCGTCTGCGCCATTCAGCTATGGGGAACACAGCTGATGAACAAGAAAATACTGTTCTACTGTGACAACCAGGCAGTTGTGGCAATCATCAACAAGCAATCAACCAAAGCCCCTCGGGTGATGAATCTTCTCCGCCGCCTCATCCTCCTTTGTCTTAACTATAACATTTTGTTTAAGTCAAAATACATTGCAACTAATTCCAATGTTATAGCCGATGCACTCTCGAGGTTTCAGTTCAATCGTTTCCGGGCAGTAGCACCGGAAGCAGAGCCTGCGCCAACGCCGGTTCCAGACAACATATGGCACATCTGAAGCAAGAAGTAGACAGGCTACTACTACAGTCACTATCTGAAAATACGTGGTCGACTTACAGGACAGGCATCAACGCGCTGCAGCAGTTCAGATCGGTGCATCAGCTTCCGGAAACGTGGTCAGTCCCCCCAGATCAGGTCGTAAACTTTATTGCTCATTTGTCAGTCACCAACCATTCTCCCAACACAATAAAAACATATATCGCTGGTATATCCGCCAACCATAAATTTAAAGGTATGGAAGACTGTACCAATCATTTCCTGGTTACTAAACTAATAACAGGTATGTACAAGTCAAGAGGGCGCCAGGACACAAGGAAACCTATTACTCTGGATCTGTTGAAGGTGGTCATCAACAATCTCACACAGGTTTGTTCATCGTCATACGAGGTATGCCTCTTCAGAGCTGTCTATTGTATAGCCTTCTTTGGCTTCTTTAGAGTAAGTGAACTAGTTCAAACTAAGATGTCACAGACAGGCTGCTCCATCAATAACGTAAGTATATCAGGCGAACCGGAAAAAGCTACTATCCACCTTCCACACTCCAAAGGCGACCAACATGGGTACGGCAATTCAGTGGGTATAGAGCCGACACCAGGTAAATCACCCTGCCCAGTGGCTGCCCTTAAGGCATACTTAAAGGTGCGCCCATCTGGCCCCACCCCAGCATTTATCCACTTTGATCATTCACCGCTAACCAGGTATCAGTTCCAAGCGGTCCTAAAAAAGGCCTTGGCCCTCAGCTCAATAGGTACTGAAAGTTATTCTTCCCACTCTTTCCTAATCGGGGCGGCAACAACAGCAGCTAAAGGCAAATAACTAATAACTGCCAAATGCTACTATAGTACATTTGTTCCAGTCTGGATGGTGGGCTCAAGCTTTATGACAAGGGTGAGGCAACAGCTGTCCCCACAGCGCCCGGAGCTAGTGCCCCACAAAAAGATTTTGTGGTTGGCAAGGGGCGGACTGCGGTGGAATGACCTGGACAGGGTGATCGACGCTCAGGTGGAGGCAGCGTGGCGCAGCCCTTCAGCTGTCGTAATAAACTTGGGATCCAATGATTTGGGCTCCACGAAGACCAGCCAGCTCCTCATGGATATGGAGACATCAATCATGCGGATCCAGGCACACCTACCACACACCCATGTCTGTTTTTCCGGTATCCTACAACGAAGGTATTGGCATTCCGCACGCGACCCACGTAAGGTGGAAAAGAGTAGATCTAAGCTCAATAGGCGGTTAGCCAATCGTCTCCGCGACCTTCCTAAGTTCTCATTTATCCCCCAGCCTAAAATAGTGGCCACTGACCGGTCCTGGTTCCAGTGGGAGGGAATCCACCTTAGTTGTAAAGGGATAGGAGCTTTCGTAAAGGATATCGATCATGCCTTGGTCCAAATTTTCAAGTAGGTAATTATAAAAGGTAAGACATCTTTCTTATGAGGCAATCATGGCGGGCACGCGTATCATCATCCGCGGCCGTGGGGTGTGGGGTAGCACTTTGGTGCTAAGTGGTGTGGTTCTTCTGGGCTACCTCCTATATCATCATAATTTATATTGATATATATACTAATTAGGGTTTCCGGTTACCTGCTTTCCAGCGGGAACCCAGACTGGGTTACCTTCTTACCAGTTGGAACCCAGTCTTTCCCGTGTTTTCACTCGGGAATCTAGTAACAATTATATTTGGCAACGCAAGTTGCCACATAGCTGGGCCTGGCGGCGTTCGCTCCCATTTAGACCCGCAGCGTTGGTCGGGTTGCGTCATTTCCGTCATTTGGGCTGTAGCATTAAGTATATATTAACAATTAAATTTGGCCTGGCGGCGTTCGCTCCCATTTAGACCCGCAGCTGTGGTCGGGTTGCATCGTTTCCGTCATTTGGGCCGTAGCATTAAGTATAAATTAACAATTAAATTTGGCCTGGCGGCGTTCGCTCCCATTTAGACCCGCAGCTGTGGTCGGGTTGTGACATTTCCGCCATTTGGGCCTCAGCATTAATTATATATTAACAAATATGTTTGGCGACTCAAGTCGCCACATAAATACTATTTATTCCATTTCTAAATTGGGGTAGCCCTTTAGAACCTCCACACCCTCGGCCATTAAATCCACTGTTGCGTCTTTGTCATTCTTTCAACATAGCCCACCTTCCTCAGGGAGGTGGGCCATCGCTGTAATATCCTGCAATAACTCGAGTTTTTCTAATGACACAATGTTTTTTCCCCCCCAATTCAGAAAACATTATCAGCTGATCACCGCGATCACGTATCACCGGAAATACCTGTCAACAAATCCAAACCGAAGTACACAATTTAATCCTATTATCATAATATCTAGTAATAAAAAAAAAAATTGTTTATCTGGACTAATGTTTCCAATATACTTTAATTATATTCAAAATTTCATTCAATGATCATAATAATGTTTACAATAATTTCGGCGAAATCGTATGCAAAGCAATCGGTAGATTGCACAACTCACTGTTATTAACAGCAACCACGGTCAGATTACCACTGTTGACACCTTGAAACGAACTTTAGTTGCAAGAGAATGGATACACATATCACAAATGCCGTACCATGACTCGCTAAAAGTTACATTTGAGACAGTTTGACTATTAAATGTCAACATAACGTTGCACGGGAAGTCCCTACGGTGACTGGTCAAAATCGTTCCATACGTCAAAAAATATCCTGCATACAATTTGTACCAAAGTGCTACGCTTATGGTTCTTATAATTTTAAGTATATATGGTGGAAGCTGCAACTAAAATAACACAATTTTGGAAGACATTTTTCCTGTTAAGATATTAATTTCAGATACAATTTCTTCCGTCCATTGCATCAAACTTCTTTAAAGTGGTATCACTGAGTACGTTTTAACTGAATCACCGGTTGAATGGGAGGAAACGTTTGCACAGCCAATTGCTAATTTCCAGCTTAGTTTACGAGAAAATACACACGGTAATCTTAATCTCTGCAATTAAAACAATGCCTTCGAGAGCAGGAAATACATTTTAAATGGTAAATCATCATGTTTAGTGATGTTTAATATCAAATTTCATACTTTTGTTGACCAAGTTTGTTATACCTGTTTATTCATCTGAAGGGATACGATGTTTTTTGGGTTTTTTGAAAGTGCATATTAATACTCGATAAATCTTTTTTTACACTATGAATCATAAATAACTTCTATTCTAATCTTTTTCGAAACTCTGAAACATGCAACGTAGATCATGTTAGGTAGGCAGAGCATGTTTACTGTTTTGTTGGTCATCTACCAGCTACGACTCGACCTTCGTTAAACCGCTGATCATCTATAACGCTCATTAATTATTTGGACCCTGAAGGTAGCGTTGAAGCGAGGGATGACTGTATCTCAACTGGATTATTGTAATGTGTTTCTGTATGGGTTGCCTAGAGAGAGATCCCGAACATTCAGTGTATTCAAAATGTAACTGCCAGGGTGGTAACCCGTGATAGAAATATGAGCATATTACACCTGTACTAATGCAACTACACTGGCTCCAAAGCGCAAAGCGCATCAAATTCAAAATACTTGTGTTAGTTGAAAAGCACTTCATGACATCGGTCCAGCTTACATCAGTGAATTTATACAGCAATATCAATGTGTAAGATCACTCAGGTCTGGTAACTGGCTTCTGTTTGTGCCCTTAAACAAACGGATGTCACTTGGTGACCCATGCTTTGCAAGGGCTAGGCCAATGCTTTGGAACAACATTCCCGTCAACATCAAAAGTGCCAAAGATTACAGATTTAAGGGACTGTTAAAAACCTAATTGTTCCAATCTGCCTACAACTCTCATTGAACTCTCTGTTTGACCACCAGACTCATGCAAAAGCGCCTTTGAGCAGACCCAATCTGGAAATTGGTGCTATATAAATTATTATTATTATTATTATTAGTAGTAGTAGTAGTAGCAGCAGCAGCAGTAGTAGTGTTGTTGTGGTTAGTAGTAGTAGTAGTAGTAGTAGTAGTAGTAGTAGTAGTAGTAGTAGTAGTAGTAGTAGAAGTAGTAGTAGTGTTGTGGTTATTATTATTATTATTATTATTATTATTATTATTATCATTATCATTACTTTATGAAGCATAATTATTTTTTCAAGAATTTTCGGGGGCAGTTTACTTTTTTTCGATAAAATCCAAGAATATCAAATGGTCCACACCTTAAGAATACAATGTTGAAGTTGAATGTTGTGTTTGCTGTTTCCGAATCAGGGTCTTCAATGACACCCAAATGGTAGTTTCAACTGTGCTGCTATCCAGCCAGTAGTAACTGAAAATCAATGTACTCACTGCCAATGTAGCCTTCATAATGACCAGATGTTTCCACGCTACCTATGGGGTCCAAATAATTGATGAGCCTTATGGACAATCAGTGGTTTAACCAGGGTGGAGTTACAGGGCTCTGAGTATACATACTCTGCCTACCTGACATGATCCATGCCGCACGGTCTGGAGTTTGAAAAAAGATTGGAATATAGTACCGGTAGTTGTTTATAAGTGATAGTGTAAAAAAAGATTTACTGTGTGTTATGTGCAGTGGAAAATAGACATTGTATCCCTTCAGCGAAATCAGGTGAACGTACAGGTGTAACAAACTTGGTCAATAAAAAAATTGAGATAAAACATCACAAAACATAATGATTTACCATTTTAATTGTATTTCCTGATCTCCAAGGCATGGTTTTATATGCTGAGATTAAGATTACCATGTGTATTTTCTCATAAACTAAGCCGTAAATAGCAATTAGCTGTACACATGTTTTCTCCCAATCTAACGGTGATTCAGTTAAAAACTACCCAATGATAGTACTTGATGCAGTGATGGGAAGAAATTGTATCTGAAATTATTATTTTATCAGGAATTATATATTCCAATTACATGTTATTTTAGTTGCAGCTTTAACTATAAGCGTAGCACTTTGGTAAAACTGATTGCTCTTGTCAGATATTTCTTACGTATGGAACAATTTGACCAGTACCAAAGAACAGTACCACCTTGAGTATAACTAGTTGTGAGGACAGTACCACCCTGACTATAACTAGTTGTGAGGACAGTACCACCTTGACTATAACTAGTTGTGAGGACAGTACCACCCTGACTATAACTAGTTGTGAGGACAATAACACTCCGACTATAACTAGTTGTGAGGACAGTACCACCCTGACCATAACTAGTTGTAAGGACAGTACCACCCTGTCTATAACTAGTCATGAGGACAGAACCACCCTGACTATAACTAGTTGTGTGGACAGTACCACCCTGACTATAACTAGTTGTGAGGACAGTACCACCTTGACTATAACTAGTTGTGAGGACAGTACCACCCTGACTATAACTAGTTGTGAGGACAATAACACCCTGACTATAACTAGTTGTGAGGACAGTACCACCCTGACTATAACTAGTTGTAAGGACAGTACCACCCTGTCTATAACTAGTCGTGAGGACAGTACCACCCTGACTATAACTAGTTGTGTGGACAGTACCACCCTGACTATAACTAGTTGTGAGGACAGTAGCACCTTGACTATAACTAGTTGTGAGGACAGTAGCACCACTACTGTATACAACTATTTGGAATGACATTCAGTTCCACCCCATTGAGTTCCACCAACCCTGACCCGAGTTTAACCTCAGCCTTAAATTGCCCATACTGGCCACCTCTAACACACACGACCCGTGAAGATACGGGAATAGAATAGGTCTTCAGCAACACATGCTTGCTGTAAAAGGCGACTATGCTTGTCGTAAAAGGCGACTAACGGGATCGGGTGGTCAGGCTCGCTGACTTGGTTGATGCATGTCATCATATCCAAATTGGGTGGATGGATGCTCATGATGCCAATCACTAGATTGTCTGGTCCAGACTTGATTATTTACAGACAGCCGTCACATAGCTGGAATACTGCTGTGTGTGACGTTAAACAACAAACAAACAACACACTAGCAATTGAGTACACAAGCACTCTTCTGTGCATGCTTACCAACAAAACAGGTCTGACCAAAACTACCAGTGTGTATGTTGGCTAATTCCATATGTGTCACACTCAACGTTTATGCCAGTACTGTTATCATGTACTTGATTGCCTGTTTGACAATTCAATAGACAGTTTTCTACGAACCCTGTCATTTTCATTTAATAAGTTGAAGGTCAGTACTTAGACATACCTAAATTACATTTCCAAAACCTAGCCAGTACCACTCTGACTATAACTAGTCGTGAGGACAGTACCACCTTGACTTTAACTAGTTATGAGGACAGTACCACCTTGAATATAGTTGTCAGTATAGTATAACCCTGATTATAAAGTATCCCGAGTTATGAAGACAGTAACAATCTGACAACAAAAAACTAATTGTGAGGATATTTTCATTAGGATTATTAATTTCATGAAGGACAGATGAAATACAAAGTTTACCTGTCCTGTGGACAATCATATTTTTTCTACCAATTAGTATACACACTACTATGAGTCATATTACAAAAATTGATTATTTTTTCACAAGTTTTAGTCCATAAAAAGTACATGATGTTGACCAGAATTGCAAATAATAGCCTGTCCAACCATGCATGACTGGTCAATTTCACGAAGGACGGGTGAAATACAAAGTTTACCTGTCTTGTTGACAATCATTTTTTCTACCAATTAGTATAACCTAATCTAAAAATTAGAGATAGGGGGCTCTTATTAGAATATAATTTTGGTGAAAGAGTTGCAAGGTCATAAATATCGTGGTTTATGTTTACAGCCTGAAATGATACAAAAGAAAAGTCTGTGCATATTATACACGACAGATATTATTTTTATTTTTCAAGAATATAATTGCCCGTAATTAAGTGTACATTTAACACACAAGTGCATATTATACAGGAATAAATTAGTCTTGTGTACATTGATCAATTGGAAAGGTGCCAATTGGGATTGTTCACTAGCCAATATATTAGCAAATATCGCCGTGGGGGCTTATTACGCCGAATACGGTACATATCTCCATGATGTTCATTGTGTAGAAAAACTACATAACCCTAATTCAGTTTCAAAGTAACAGACAACAGAAACAGAAATGCATGAGTGAGTGAGTGAGTATGGTTTTACGCCGCTTTTAGCAATATTCCAGCAATATCACGGCGGGGGACACCAGAAATGGGCTTCACACATTGTACCCATGTCGGGAATCGAACCCGGGTCTTCGGCGTGACGAGCAAACACTTTAACCACTAGGCTACCCGACCGCCCCCAGAAATGCATGAAGTTGGGGCAGGGGCTATGCCTGTGGTCTGGGGGGAATTCAAGTCATATCTGCAACCCATCCATGACTTGCATTTCTAAACTCTTAATGCCAAAATTGTTTAGTCATGATGACTATCATAGCTAAATGCGAAAAGCAATGAATTACTCACATCCCCTGCAAATTGTATGTGCTAGTGAGTGCACGACTTAATCCTGTCCACGACTTAATCCTGTCCACAAACACCATCTGGGACATATTCTAAAGAACCAATGACACTGAATCAAAAACTGATTAATATGCTTCTAGCTGACGGATTTCTATAGCCATATCAGTGGGCTATGGGAGGATCACAGTGGGGAGAAGTTATCACTGGACACATATGGTCACGCCCTCGGACTTCGTTCATGCATGTCATCGTATCCCAACTGCGTAGCTTGATGCTCATGATGTCAATCATTGCAGTGACATATGAATGGACAGCACCCACTATATCCCCTTCCCACATTGGAGATAGCTGACCTTTCAATATACAATGAGTAATGTTTAAACAGAAATATCTGAGTATTTACTTAAACTAGATTTTAAGTCAGACTGACCCAGACTGCACCTAGTCTTTTCAGACTTCAGTATTACACGCACATATACATACACATGGATAAAATATTATTCACTTTTGAGAATGCCCTTTCCTCTGAAAACAATAGTATTAAAGTACTTAAACCTGCCGTAGATATAGTACTGAGTAGAACTTGGCAACTCAAAGTTACTTGGGGTGTGACCACGAGACATGATTGACAGTTTATTGACAGCTTTAATAACTCATCCCAGAACTGATAACCAGGCATTACAAGTAAAGTAAAGTAAAGTAAAGTAAAGTAAAGTAAAGTAAAGTAAAGTAAAGTAAAGTAAAGTAAAGTAAAGTAAAGTAAAGTAAAGTAAAGTAAAGTAATGTATGGCAGGAAAACCTGCTAATGCTGCATCTCCCATGAGTCAGTTCAATGTCACCATGTTCCCATGCATTCTTGCTCTGAAGTACATTTCCAAAGACAGTTTGAATTAAAGGACAAACTTGTTAAAAACAAATAGAAAAATGTAATAGCTATATTGACATATACCCCCTTCACTTCTTTCTTTGCTAATATTGGACCATTCCACTCCCACTTTTCAAGGAATGAGGATACTCATATATCCCACTCTCCCTCGTAGGTCATATATGTGACTGCAAGGTTTAGACAATTTATTACTCTATCTGTATGCTTTACAGGAAATATAACAGTGGACACATAACATTTCTCGGCAGAACATACATTCATGATAATAAATTAATTAGTTCTTCTAAATCAGATATGTTTGGCTTTTATCTAAATCTGCAAGATTATCGACAAAATAATTCTGTAGCTGATAACAATTACAACCTTTGTCTATCTATGTACAATCTATATCTAATATATTATTTGTTCTAGTTCAATCTACTGCACTTATTATATGAAGTCCTTTTGAAGCTCATTGTAAGATTCAAGCAGGAATGACATGGTACAATGAATAAAACTAAAATATTAAGAGCGAAAATCATTCACCCGTTAATTATAGGCCATGTTTAAATGCTGAGCAATAGCACATGTCATCCTACACAACACCTGCCGACACCTGTGGAGGGGCAATTATAGGAAAATCCTGCAGTAGTTTCCCACAACGTCTCCACAGCTATGCAAAAGTTTTTACAAAAATTCTAAGTAGTCCCTGTATAGCAAAACAGAAATTTTGCGAAATATAGGCAAAAAAGACTTTTGCAGAGTTGTGTTGCTGAAATATTGATATGTGGCATTAAACATAAACAAACAAAATTTTATGTCGTAGTTTACAATATTAAACATAATGTTAAGTGACTTGCTGTTGTAGAATTACCTATGTGAAGGGTAACTTTTACAGGCCTCAAAGTTGTGTCTAAAACAGTCGCCAATGCGACCTAAATTTCAATTTGTCTATTGTCTAAAATTCAGAAGTAGCCAAATGACTACCGGTACCTAGAAAAATATCTTGTGGCGACTGAATTCTATTGCTACACATCTGTCCAAACAAACATATATAACAGCTGATCTTGGAAAACATGTCTGCTAATAATTGTACTCGCAAATAATTCCTCCTAAAGATGACAATGAACCAAAATACATAAATATTAATGTAATTAGTACTTTCTTATAGTTGACAATGCTCATTGGATAAGTAAGGACATATCTAAATAATCTAGTAACATAAATTGCATCATTGTTCGAGTCACAAATAACAAAATCAAGTACAGTTTCCAGTATTGTACAATTCTAAGACTAGTGCTATGACTTGTACATATTATACTAGTTATTTGATAAATGATAATTTCAAATGCTTTTGGCTACCTACAATATTGGCTTGACGTTATGATTTTTCCACTGGCTACCTGGAAAAATAAACTTGTAGCCATATGGCTACTTGGTAAAAATTTAAACTTTGAGGCCTGTTTTATGACACAATGTTCTAGGTAAAATCAGATCAACATATCCTGTGATATAAACAGATGGTAGCCTACACACTTCTGACATTACATACAGGTTACGTCAAGTATGTGCTTTTATCTTATCAAATGACGGAAAGCATGTCATTGGAGTTGCCAATTCTCCACTTAAATCTTGTGATCAGCACCACGCAGTTTCAAATATTCATTTACTTCTGAACCTTAACAGGTTCTTGGCACGTGACGCACAAACACTTCACCCACTGTGCTACCGCCTGCCTCCAACACAACCTTAATTCGTGCTGATCAGTTTATGGTAAAGTCTACAATTTGTTAAAGTCTCACCAAAGGATATTTATCTAAAAGATAAATCTAAGATTATCTGAAACAAGAGCGCTTGGGCACTGAACGTGCACAAAACTCAAACTATTGTTACAAAAAAATGACATAGTGTACGACATCATCAAAAGGGAAAGTTTCCCGAGGATGTCATTTGATCACTAGAGAAAAACAGTGCAAGGGCTAAAACTACCATAACACCCATATTATAACATTGACTTCCGACAGTCGTAGTGAGTGAGTGAGTGAGTACGGTTTTACGCCGCTTATAGCAATATTCCAGCAATATTGCGGTTGGGGACACAAGTAATGGGCTTCACACATTGTACCCATGTCAGGAATCGAACCCAGGTCTTTGACGCGACGAACGAACGCTTTAACCACTAGGCTACCCGACCGCCCCCAGACTGTCGTAGCACTATGATAGTTTTCTGCAATGTGACCTGGCACAGTGTCAAGGGCTGATATAATTTTTGCTGTATGTAACAAAAAAGTAGTATATATGATTATCAATAACAAAAACAGACAATTGCGAACACAAGCGCTGATGGGCAATAAAGTGAACAGTAGTCGAGAGACAGTTTGGTCATGTGACGAAATCTATGCCAGTCTGGTTTGGCTACTTTGTTCGGATTTCCCCGGCCAAAAGGCAGCAACAATCTAGTCTGGATCAGTGACGGACATCATGAGAATCGTATGTAATTGAGATACAATGACATGCATCAAACAAGTCAGCGAACCAGACCACACGATTCCGATAGCCTTTGTCGCATTCTAATAACACCAACCAGTTGTGACTTAATCTAAATGAAACACCTTAAACTTCCCACTGATATAACCTCTGTAATTCCTAAAAGTCATTTAACTGAACCACACTAAAATGGCATATCATTATACAGAATATGCTTGTATTAAGTTGTCTGCTTGTTGTTTAACGTCGCGCTCAGCAATAATCCAGACATGACAGCGATTAGTAAACAATCAACTCTAAACCAGACAACCCAGTGCTTGACATCATGATCATCAATCCATGCAATTGGGATACAAAGACATCCGTTTGTTACCTCTTAAAATAAGCAGGAGTTGCTGAATATGAATCCTTACCTGGATCTTTCCAGGGACTATATGAATGGGGGCAACTAGCTTTTGAGCCTGCATGCAAACTAAGGGTTGTACTTCATTAAATACCGGTTAAACTAAAGGGATAAATAACCAGCCAGGGTGAAGCAGAAAAATCTTCATAACAGGTTACTGAGACAAGATAATTGTTCCTGGTTCCTGTCCATTGAAATAGGTGACTGAGTCATGAACAGTTATGGGATGTCACGTTCAGCAACAAAGTTTTTGAAGGAAAAGATAACAATCATTATAAAATTGGACCTTGTTATTACTTTGCCTGGCGTAAAGAGAACATGCATAAGGTGTAAACATACATATTTCAACAGTATTTGTGTTGGCCTCAGTTTCTGATATTCCCGTCCAAAGCATACTTAAGGCATCTTAATATTGACAACTACCCTTTTGTTGTTGTAAATTATCTATTAACAGAAACTTTCTCTTTCCAATTCTGGAAATGAGAACAGACAGTTCTGCCAATCTTTCATAACGATTACTGTCAATCTAATCAATCAGCATCATATGACACAGCTCGAAGAATAGTTTACCTGTCTGGCAACTACAATGTATTGTAGAAAATGATATGAATATTGCAAGAAAAACTTCCCTTGGTATAATATAGCCTATCTCATCTTATCTTACTGGTAAAAACACTTGGAATTACCGGTCGACTGAAACACTGTTCTTTCAGGGTATTTGCAATGAGAAGGGCTGATACATATTGGCTGGACAAGTATAAACAGTGTTGATAGTGGTGGCGGTCATGGTGATGAGCATCGTTATCATTATCACATTGTTTTGTTGATAATTCACCTTTCAGATTAAGGCCACTATGCTTGTCGTAAAAGGCGACTATGCTTGTTGTAAGAGGCGACTAATTGGATCGGGTAGTCAGGCTCGCTGACTTTGTTGAAGCATGTCATTGATCCCAATTGCATGGATCGATGCTCATAATATCAATCACCGGATTGTCTGGTCCAGACTCGATTATTTACAGACCGCCGCCATATAGCTGGAAAGTGTGAGATAGATTTGACACAACTTTAACAGTATATCAATTGCACAGCTTGTCATCTTCAATTAAACACATGAAGCTCCAACTGTGATGGAAATAGAACCACAAACTGGCTATTCTGTACCTTTCTTTGAAGGAGGATTCTAAGGCTTATCAAGCTTATTCAAGTTTATAAGACCCTTACACCATACATTCTTGTCCATCTCGTTCTTACAAGCAAGAACTGAATACCTGTCCCACAGGTAACATAAATAACCAGTGCTAATTTAATGAACATGTTTTTCTAGATTAGAAATCTCAGCACAATAGGGACAAACATGACTGCCATCAATAAAATAAACATGTGCAAACATGTGAAAGTTAGGCTTGATACATGGCCCAAAATTGCATATGTATGTGCATGCACTACCAGTCTATATTATGTATAAGCATTACCATAATTACTGTGCATTTATATGAGCCAAAATGACAAATAATAGTGCTTAACTGTTTAAAGGTCCATTTTCCTTCTGACTATCAGCATGAGGACACATGTCTCTCTTCGGGAATGGAGAAACAACGCCTTCTGTGTTGTGTAAGATGCTGGCTTTGTCAGCACCAAACACAGACATAACGCGTGGGGATGACAAAAGAAAATGCCTCTCGGGACAAGTACAGTTCATACTAGTGAGACTTCAAAGGGCCTTTTTTAGCAGGCTTTCTTGACAGTGACTTAATGATAATCCATATTTGCTCATATATGAATATATGCTATTTTTTTAACACCTTTGTAAATATACATGTATGTGCAAGAAACTTCAGCAAATATGAATTGAGGATGCACTCAGTCATCCATTCCTTAGTTAAAATACCCTCAGGTTCAGGGAAAACTTGACACAGGCAATATCTTATAATTTTATCCAAGCATCCTGTGACAAAAATTCTTGTCATCTCAGAAGCTAAATAATATTTACTGTGGAATACATGACAAGTTCTCCAGTTTTGGTCTCCTTTATCAAGTTTATTTGTCCATGTTATATAATCAGTAATAAATTTTAAATGTACAGTGTATGTGAAACGTATACTTCACCTGCAGCTGTGCGGTTACTACTGGAAGCTCTCACACCATCTATGTCAGTAGTTTCTTCTTAATATTATTATGTTTTTGCAACGTATCACTCACTGTGTAAGATGTGTGAATAAGCTCAATAGAAAAAGATAAAATAATATTAGCTTTTTAGGTGTAATATTTCCGTGTTGAGTGAGTGAGTGAGTTTGGTTTTACACCGCTTTTAGCAATATTCCAGCAATATCACGGCGGGGGACACCAGAAATGGGCTTCACGCATCGTACCCATGTCGGGATTCGAACCCGGGTCTTCGACGTGATGAGCGAACGCTTTAACCACTAGGCTACCCGACCGCCCCTTTCCATGTTGAGTGATCCAGCAGAGTGTTTGCATTGAGTATTCCAGCAGAATGTTGTTGTATCTTAATACTCACACAAGACTCTGGCGTAGGTGTATTATAATGCAGTGTTAAGGATATCAGTCACCAAATATATGACATAAACACTAGTTAACCACTCAAAGTTGAAAATATATGTCAGGCTCCTAGGTGGGTTAGAAGGGATGTATGACATAAGTAATTCTCCAATTACAATCTCCTCACATCAACCTGCATAAGTTGGAGTGTTTGGGAAATTAAAATAAAAAAAATACATATAATATTTCGTCCTCCCTAACAACATCACCTCATCGTACTGACAATTCAGCCAGCTGTCATCAATATTTATAAACAAAATAGGCCATGTTTGACAAATAAAATTCAGTATGATTTTACAGGCCAAGTACTTTAGTGCAGTGAAGTTACTAGTAGTTGGGAGGGTAAAACTGTTACCATAGTAACTCTTTCGACCACTAGTTGCATAAGCATATCAAGGAAACATGAAAGTCGAGCGTGGTTGGGGATGACATCCTTGTTTACACGTAAAATTCCGACCATATACATAATTAACACAGTCGGGATGTGTCCTTTCCCCGAGTATGTAGGTTAATCTGGCCATTTGGTGCAATTTAGACCGTAACACTCTCACATGGCATTATTTTCCAAGGCTAAATAACTAATCCGTCACTCGGACGATAACAAAACAGAGGTTGTATAACCATTTTCTATATGAATCGATATCCATGTGTATACATAACAGCTAATATATTGCGGTTGTATATTTATCGCACGTGGTGCAAGGGCTAATCCACTCTCTCTGGGGATAAGAGCGTTTGAACCCATGTACGAATGTACTGTACAAAGAAAAACCTACCTCCCCCACTCCGGAAACACAGGTAAGGGAACCGCCACACATTTCCCAGTCCAACGGCGTACCCGATCGTGGCAAGCAGAAATTCCAATTTTTTGTTCCAGTTTCCACGTTCTTCCATACTGTCAGATGAGATTGACTCGTTGCTATCTGTACGACGAGACCAGCAGTTGTGTGCGCTTCTCAAGCCTGCGCACCTTATGAATGGCGTTAGCAAGACCGCTGAGTCACGATTGTATATTTATGCAAATAGTTCCCGGATTCAAGCCAATCAACAAACGTTTGACATAAAACGGTTCGGTGTGTGCCAATGTCTATTCGCACGATATCGTGTACATAAAGAGTACATATTCCACAATGTAAATAACAGACAATTTATCACAATATGCACGATATCGTGTAAATAACAGATAATGTATCACAATATGCACGATATCGTGTAAATAACAGACAATTTATCACAATATGCACGATATCGTGTAAATAACAGACAATTTATCACAATATGCACGATATCGTGTAAATAACAGACAATTTATCACAATATGCACGACATCGTGTAAATAAACAGACAATTTATCACAATATGCACGATATCGTGTAAATAACAGACAATTTATCACAATATGCACGATATCGTGTAAATAACAGACAATTTATCACAATATGCACGACATCGTGTAAATAACAGACAATTTATCACAATATGCACGATATCGTGTAAATAACAGACAATTTATCACAATATGCACGATATCGTGTAAATAACAGACAATTTATCACAATATGCACGACATCGTGTAAATAACCAAACTTTAACCATAATATGCACGATATATCGTGTAAATAATGAAACATTTACCATGATATGCACGATATCGTGGGAATAACAGCACACGATACTCACACGTTATGGTATCCCGGGTTACATTATTCGATCAGCAGCGATTACGAACATTATAATATTATACAAGTACATGTTATCTTTGTTGTTTTTCAGATTATGATGAAAATTATATTTTTGTGAGAACTGAGTCATTTTGCAAAATGACCAACAAGAATACTACTGCATTATTTTTGTAAAGAAGTTTTGTTATTTCATGCTACTGTATATTTTAGTTGTTTTGGATGTTCAAATGACTCTGTAAGATCACCTCTGTGGTGTAGATACAGCATCTGTCTGCCTGGAGAGTGTAAGGTCGGTGGTTTGACCCTTTAGCCGAGTCGTAAAAGATGTTACTAGCGGTTACCCCGCCCTGTGCTCGGGTTAACGGGATAAAGCAAGGAATGGCTGTCTCTGAGTCAGTAAAATGTGTCTTGGATGCAATGTTAAGCCCCATTTCAACTCTATTCACCTACAATATAAGGTACATTCTGAAGTCCCAATATTAATGACCAGGCTTCATGAATTCTATATCTTACCATGATGACATGGAGTAATGCTTACACTCTGAAACCCCACCCCCGTATCAGCCTTTGGGCTAATGGAACAGCATCTTATTAATTTGTGAGTTTGGTTTAATACTTTAAACAATAATTCAGTCATATCACGTCTGGTAAAAGGCATGTGGGAGTATGGTTGTTTTAGATCTTAGACATTTACCACTGTGAAACTCACAGGATTGCTATGTGCTGATATCCTAAGGATCATAATTACCGTATTCGACGTAATAAGCGGCCACGGCGATATTTGCTGATATATTGCCTAGTGAACAATCCCAATTAGCACCCCTTCTGATTGATCAATGTACACAAGACTTATTTATTCGTGTATAATACGCACTCGTGTGTTATATGCACCCTTAATTATGGGCAATTAAATTCTGGAAAATATATCTGTCGTGTATGATACGCACATACTTTTCTTTTGTATCATTTGAGGCTGTCAGCATAAACTACGAAATTTACAATCTTTCAACTCTGTTTTTTTTTTTCTCACCAAAATTATATTAAAATAAAAGCCCCTTATTTCTAATTTTGAGAAGTACGTCGAATACGGCAGGAGGAATCTCGGATTCAAACCAACAACTATAGGATGGGTGCATTGTCAGATAGAAATGGGAACATTGGTGACTTATTGTGTAACCATTGATTTGTAGATAATTTTTGTCATTAAACAATATATCACCGACTAACCACGGTTCCGAACATTTTTGCCTTCATCAGAGTGATCCAGAGACTAGAGAAGACGGAAAGAAACAAGCTTGCTCAGTATCTCCATGGCGCCCGTCCACCACCCCGCCTTGAGCCTTGGAGACAAGTCGTTGTATACGGTGATGCCATCCCTCCAAGTGGTTGTTTGTTCGTGGTCCATCGTTTCCATAATGGTTCCACTGCGAGAGGTGAAGGGAACCTTCCATCCACTATGAGGTGACGTAGTCCGCATGACTCATGACTCAATTAACCATCGGCTGATTAATCCAATCAAGTAATGATTACCTTACGAGTATCTCTCACCTGCCATCGTGAGCTCGTCCACAACTGTAAAACTTTTAATTTATTGTAACAACACCATTCACATCAAAGAAATACCGCAAGTCGGCCTGAGATGTATTCTGAAAGCCAAATGTCTGCCTCGCGTGTACAGAACAGAAGTTTATTACTCATGAATCACGTATTGTGATATAGAGCATACAATATATATATTTATATTTACAGACGTGTATCAGTGTGCATAAACATAAAGTAATTACAAACATAGTATATACAGCAATTGAATTCTTATTTAAAAAGTTGTAAACCATCCTTTAAGTTTTTCGCCAGTTTTATAACAAGAGGTTTGTAGGAGCAAAACATTAGCTGATTAAATATTTCAATAGTGGGATACTTACAATAATAACTCGGGACATATTTATTTCTTAATTCATGAAGCGATGGACATTGTAGAAGAAAGTGGAATTCGTCTCCAATATAACTGTTGCATAATGAACAGAATCTCTGATCTTTATTAACATTGAACCATCTTCCCTTTTCAATTGGTAATCTGTGATTAGCTGTTCTAAATTTGACTATCCACTTCGCTAAGTTGTATGGTAGTGATAATAAATATTCCTCAAGGCGAGGTTTATCTTTGAACATGGTATAGTATTTACCCTTGGAAGATAAAGTAGCAGATTCATTCCATTTTTGTTAAAAGTTATCTAACAAGATGGCTTTAGTATTTGCCTTTAACCAAGTTCAACTGGGGAAGGACTGGGTGTCCCAAATCCAATTCAAACCAACCTTATACAAAATATCTCTTACTGTTGTTAACCATCCAAAATGTATATTATTTGTGGAATTAATATGAAAAAGAAGTCGATACATTCTACTGGACAATTTTTCAGAATTTAATATGATCTTTCCCCAAAATGCAACCATTCTGACTTTTATTTGAATTTCTAGAGGATACCTTCCAAGCTCACCGTAAACCATGTAGTCAGGCGTGGATTGCTTTAATCTTAAGATAAATTTGCAAAATTTTAAGTGAACACGTTCTATAATTGTTACACTCTCATATCCCCAAATTTCAGCTGCATATAGAAGAATCGGTTGTACTAACTGGCCGAAGAGTTTAAGTTGACAATCAATTGGAATATCCAGCAATCGTGTCTTTCTGAAGATAGCGTACATTGCTTTTGAAGCTTGGTCTGATAATGTCTTCATCGCTTTACTAAATCTACCAGTGTTACTAAAAGTTATACCAAGATACGAAAATTCTTTCACAATATCTAACAGAATTTGTTGAAAATAAAATTGTAAATTTCTAGTATTGTGGCGTTTGGAAAAGACTATTACTTTTGTTTTTGAAATATTGACCTTGAGTTTCCATAATTCACAATACTCTTCAAAAGCATTAAGTGCTCTTTGCAATTCACATGCTGATTCAGCAAGCAATACTGTGTCATCAGCATATAACAACATAAAGAGCTTTACATATAAACTTAATTGCAAATCGAACTTTTCGCTTACTTATTTTAAACCGGATACATCTTTATTTTCAAGGAACGTTTCTAGATCATTTAAGAAAAGGGCAAACAGGAACGGTGACAAGTTTTCACCATGTCTCACGCCAATCTTACAAAAAAATAAAGAAGAATTATTTCCTTATAGGGAAACATATGATTTTATACCTTGATACATATTATATATAACATTAAAACACTTCCCACCAAGATTTGAGTTTAGCATTTTGAACCATAGACTGTTTCTATTAATAGTATCAAAAGCTTTACTAAAATCAATAAAAGCACAGAATAATTTCTTGTTCTGGTTTAAGTACAGTTCAATTAAGAGTTTTAATACAAAAACAATGTCAAGAGTTGAGTATTTCTTCCTGAAGCCGGCTTGGTTTTCCTTCATAAGATTGATTGAGTCCGAGAAAGCTTGGAGGCGATCGGAGATTATTGAGGTGAATAACTTGCCGAGGCAGCTTACTATCGTTATGCCCTTATAGTTACCAGGGTCGCTTGGGTCACCTTTGTTTTTATATATGGGCTTTATTTCACCAATTAACCACCTGTCGGGAACAAAGCCGGTGTCCAGGATTACATTAAACAGTTTACTATAGACATGTAACATTTTGTCTACAGACGCTTTGGTATACTCATTGTATACACAATCTAATCCACTGGCCTTATTGTTTTTCAGCTTCGACTGGGAATCAAGCCTCCTCTCCAGTTCCTTGATGCAGCTGGATGTGTTGTAAAACTGGGCTAACAAAGCATCTAGTTTGTGCAACTCTGTGACACATGAAATATCATAAATGAAAATGAATGATACATATGGATGATGTATGAGATGATATACGATGAATGTAAGTCTGATATGTATATAATGTACATGAAATATGGTAAATGAAACTGAATGAAATGTATATGTGGATAATGTAAGATGTGTGATAAAATGGGAGTGTGATTATTGAGGTGAATAACTTGCCGAGGCAGCTTACTATCGTTATGCCCTTATAGTTACCAGGGTCGCTTGGGTCACCTTTGTTTTTATATATGGGCTTTATTTCACCAATTAACCACCTGTCGGGAACAAAGCCGGTGTCCAGGATTACATTAAACAGTTTACTATAGACATGTAACATTTTGTCTACAGACGCTTTGGTATACTCATTGTATACACAATCTAATCCACTGGCCTTATTGTTTTTCAGCTTCGACTGGGAATCAAGCCTCCTCTCCAGTTCCTTGATGCAGCTGGATGTGTTGTAAAACTGGGCTAACAAAGCATCTAGTTTGTGCAACTCTGTGACACATGAAATATCATAAATGAAAATGAATGATACATATGGATGATGTATGAGATGATATACGATGAATGTAAGTCTGATATGTATATAATGTACATGAAATATGGTAAATGAAACTGAATGAAATGTATATGTGGATAATGTAAGATGTGTGATAAAATGGGAGTGTGAATGTGATGTTTGAATCATAATGTACATGAAATATGATAAATGAAACTCTGGATGATGTATGATGTATGAAATATCAGAAGAAATGTATGAAGAAAGAAAAAACACTAAATATCATGTGCTAGTGTTTGTCATTTGTCACTGTAGGCAATGTAGTACACTAAAATGGGCCAGTTCAACTCTGCAGAGAGGTAGCATGTAAAACCACTGAAGCATATAAATGTTTGTTTTAGACTGTAGATATTTGTCACTGTAGACTCCTCCCTCTGAGACCGGTACCGCACGGCCACGCTTCCATATAGCACGGGTTCGGGTAACTCTCCTCGCTGTATAAGGATCAAGAGTGGTGATTCTTTGTTTCTTCCAGCGAACAAGACAAATTTATTGCATCATGATAGTACAAAATTTTCTTATAGTTTGATCTTTGATTTGTGATGATTGAACAACGTCGTCTTAACTTCTCCCAGATTTTCGATGGCAAGGCGCTTTTCAATACATTTTTATAACTCGTTTAAAGCTGTGTTAAAATGCACGTGTTATGACGTCTTTGAAAACAATATCAGTTTCATTAGTTTCGTTAATAAAACGATTCTAACAAAATCTGGTATGAGTTGCAGCATGCAGTATTTGAATATGGTCAAAGCGCACTCATGTTTCGCGATCTGTATTTCCAGGAACCAACACATTATCCGAGATATATCTCTGCTTTGAATGCAACAATATTTGGACGTCAAACATCCATGCATACTAAAGTTTTACATGGTTGTTCAAATGCAAACCTTTCAGATGATATAAGATCAAACCTAGTCTGTCTTACAGACCCTGATACAAATATATATCAAATACAGCCCATGCAAGTCTATAATGTTTGGCAAGTCTAGATTACTGCAGTATCAGGTATCTGAAAATGAAGAGAATCACTGGGCTCCCTTTTTATTATATTTTATTAAGATAACTGAACAACTGTTTTTTCTGTACGATATGTTCATTTCAGAGACTAGATCAAACCAAGCATTCCAATACTTGTATATCTGTAGTTTTCGTTCAGGTGAATGGATCATAGACCCATGTGCGTACCGATTTGTCAGATGTTCTAATGGCGGAAACAATAACAAACTGTATTTCCCCTAATAAAATACTAGTGTTTTTGGAGGGTCTAGAATACATATTTATGTTAAACACTGAGGTTTAGTGTCTTTAAGGATATATTATTATATTCTGCATGCTCTGATGTGGTTAAATTGCATGTTTAATAAACAAAACCCAATAACAATAAACAATATTAAACAATAATCTTTTTTGAACTGATATAAGTTAAACTTAGATATATAGTGTTTTGTCGATTATATTGTTTTCATATTAATCTACGATGAAAACAAACAATATATTTTTCCTGTTATCACATACCAATTGTTTCCATACTCTTCACGTTTAATATACCAGCGGGTAAAATGGTGGTCGTTGTAACAAGAAATGAGTGTTGTATTACGCCGCTTGTAGCAATCCTCCAAGCAGACGAGTTCCTGACCCATTTGAAAACCAAACTACGATTCTAGACCATTCCAGGCAATTTACAATGAGAAAGTGATGGAGGGCAATTTTGTTGACAATCTGACCATCCCCTGTAAAGCCGACACTATTAAAGCCACCCACTGTGAAGCGGAATGGATAAAACTGGTTCCTGGGTTCCTGTTGTGGAGCAAACCTATGTTATATAATTTATAATTTGTGATGTATCCCAAGATGCCAAATGTAACTTGTAATGCTGTCCTCCAGTGCTCCAAAACAGTCACCGAGGTGCTACCCCACAGCCACGACCATTCACGCTTACCGTAAAACAACCACCATGTTATCCCATGTAGAGTGGTTACCTTCTACAGGAATACCGGTACCGCGGACAGGGAGCGGCGCATGTCATGACATATATCAAGCCAGGGTGGCGCCAAGTGAATGCTGTCACCAGATACATCTTGTGGTTTCACCGGTTGATGGCAGGCTGGAAGTCTATATGCCCCCAATCTTACGGAACCTGTTCCCCACCCGCCTATTCTACGGGGGCCTAACCCCTTCTAGGCCATAGAGGACATCTGCATGCCAGTACCTGCATGGCAATGTCAGACCATGACAGGACAGCATCAGGGAGGAGGTGGATGCTGAGGAGTGCCACCTTGATGTCATGGTACAACTGGCTTGTTGCTACTGCACCAGATCGTTAGATCAATGATGGATCAGCACAGCCTTGGGTGGTTTCTGCATAGCCTTGACAGTTAGGTCTACTGTCACTGTTACGCTTCCTGCACACATGTGGGTGTTCCACATGCTGGAATGCAGTTTGTTTGTTGTTAAACGCCGCACTCAGCAATATTTCTAGCTATATGACGGCGGTCTGTAAATAATCGAGTTTGGACCAGACAACTCAGTGATCGACATCATGAGCATCGATCCACGCAACTGGGATACCATGACATGCATCATCCAAGTCAGCGAGCCTGACCACCCGATCCCGTTAGTCGCCTCTTACCACAAGCATAGTCGCCTTTTACAGCAAGCATTGATTGCTGAAGACCTCGGATCTTCACGGGTATGGAATTCAACAATGCCTTCACTGTTATACAGATTAACTGACCATCCTGAGTATGTTGCTACTATTGCGTCTCCAGTGTTTTGCTGACACCCAAGGGCCTAGTTTGAGTAGGAAGGGAACCACCCAGAGTGCCCAACACAACAAGCAGTACACCATAGAACAATGTAAAATGTGGTTTGAAACAGGACTGTTTGTTATCTCCCTTGCTCTTTAATTTGTATGATAATGCTCTTATTATTACAATTACCAGTTTGTCCATGGGTGTAAATATACATGTAGATGTGTGTAAGGTTGGTATTTTAGCATATGCCGATAATATTGTTTTAATCACTGAAAGCGAGTGTGAGCTCAATGTTATGCTCTATTGTCTGCATAACTGGTGTGTATCAAACAAAATGATTATAAACAATGCCAGATATAGAGTTGTACACTTGAGGGCCGCATCGGCGACAAGAACCATTGTTTATTTACAAGTGGAGATTTTGCATTAGAGACTGCAGATTGTTATACTTATAACAGAAAACTTAGATTTTACTTTTAACAGAACACTTAGATTATAGCCGTATGACAGAAAGGTATGGCATGTTCGGCAAACAGAGCGCTATGCCTACTTATAACTAAAGTATAAGGTACAGGGTGGTATGCAATATCTAACGTACTGTAAGTTGTATCATTCTATGGTATGGGCTACTGTTGAATATGGTGTAGCAATTTGGGGCACGTATAATTTTTCTTGTATTAATGCGTTTCTTTTTAGGCTAAACTAAGTATGCACCGAATAATGGTCGCCTACAGGAGTTAATCAATGGAGAAGTGTGTCGAGATTTTATAGACGCTTATGTAACTTAGATTGTTACAGAGCAACTGCCAAAATTATGTTTTGGAGTAATGATTTAGCAATGAAGAAAAAACGTTCATGCCAGACTTTGTGATCTTAATTTAGCTCATTTTAAAAAAAACCCCATAAACGTTGATTATCACATCCCTTATGTTGTTTCACAATTTACTGATGTTATTTTAATGATTGTGTACAAAAATGGAAACATGAAATGTCGCAAGCAGGCAGTAAACATGGAAGAGGTGGCTGGAAACTAAGAACCTGTTCTACTTTTAAATACGAATTTGCCTGTGAATTGTATGTTAATTGTAACATGTCTCGTCTATATAGAAGGACACTGACCCTTTCTAGATGTGGTGTAGCTCCCGGGAGTTGAAATTGGAAGATATGATGGACGTCCTTGATCTGAAAGAATGTGTTTCTATTGTTAAGATATTATTAAAGATGAATGTCACGTTTTACTGCAATGCCCATATATCATGTTGAACGTTTTAACCTTTTAAACAAGTGTTTCCAATTTGAAGAAGGTTTTATGTCCTTTGAAGATAAAGACAAGGTTAGTTTTATACTGTCATACCCTGAACTGCCCCTTTTAACTGCCAAAACCTGCCATAATATCTTATATCTTGTAGAAAACGTGCTGCCAAATTGTATATTCCTACGTAATATATATTTCATTTAATTGTTTACGTTTCTATCTAATACCCTTAGTTCATAGTTTTGTTGCATGCATAATAGACTCTCGTAATTCCGCATGAAATGACTCAACTTATCTTTAAGAATGTATGTGTATAATTTTATGCATCAAATGTTGAGGTGAGACTGTATTACGAATAAGCCGACAAAGATATTCGGGTGAGAGATGATTGTTCATTTTGTAAAACATTACCAATTTTAAATTGTATCTTCTGTCTTTTAATGACTTACAATTTGTTTCATTGTGAATTGTCTGATGATTCGTACCCCGGACAGAGCCACATATGGTTCTAAGAGCATCTAAGTTTAATTTTTTCAATAAGCTAGCTTGTTCATTAGTACAGTTATCCCAAATATGACAACAATAATCAAAATTGGCCAAAAAATTGATTTGTACATAGTTTCTATGGTAGTTCGGGATAGACGATATTAATAACTTCTTAAACAATTAACCACAGGACTACACCTCCTTGCAATGTCACCAATATGCATTTTCCATGTACAATTCCTTTGTAATGTAATTCATAGGTGCTTATGACTTTGTACATCTTTGATTTCTATGCCATTCATATATAAGTTAGGTTTGCCACTAGGGTTCACTTTACGGAAAAATTGAATAGATTCTGTTTTATCGGGACTAATTTTAACTTGCCATCGGGACTAAATTTACCTTGCCATCTAGCAGCCCAGAAATTCTGTCCAAGTCATTTTTGAGATTACTAGTATCATGTTAGCTTATAAATTATTCCTTTGTGCCAAACTTTATCAAAAGCTTTACTTATGTCACAAAATACAGCTCTAACTTCCTTACCTCCATGTAAAGCCTTTGTAATAAAGTCACATAAACACGTCCACCAACTTGAGGTGGAGTCACCTGCTTGAATCCAAATTGTAGGTTAGTAAACACATTATTATTCCTTAACATGAGAGAAAGTAAAGAAAAGGTTCACAGAAAATGTTACATACTAGCTATACTTCACCAAATCCTGTTACATATCTAGAATGTGGTAATCTTCCACGTTGTGTTGCATATTATATGAAGTGTATAAAATTCTTGGTCCGAATAATTTCTTTGACCAATGTTAGATATACTTACCAGTTGTAACACTGTAATGTTAAAAAGAAATGTGACAGAAGCCCTCCGAATTGGGCCACTCATGTTAGAAATCTCCTATACAAATATGGTTTGGGTTATATTTGTCTATGGCAAGAAGTAGAAAGTTGTATTTTTTGTGTGGAGGCATTTCGGAAACGTGTTGTAGATTCTGCTGAATAAGATTGTGGCATGCCTCGATGTGTGACCGCAAATCTCTTGAATTCTACTCTTTATGTAAATCTATATTTGAACTGTATTTAACAAATATTAGCCCTGTATGTTATAAACAAGGTTTGTTAAAATTTAAATCATGTATGAATTCTCATGGTATAGCAAATTACCGTAAAGGTAAATGTGAATTATATGATTCAGAAGTCCTGTGTAAAACTTGTTTTGTAATAGAAGATGAAAGTCATGTATTATTTTATTGTCCATGTTATGCAGTAGAACGTAATTTGTACTTGCAAACTTATAGAGATAATTCTAATTCCATACTGACTGCAACAAACTTATGTACATCTTTAAATTCACAAAAATAACTTAAGTTGTCAAATTTGGTACAAAGTTATTCATATAAAAGGAGATATTAAGATGCACCTATACATGTATATATGTAATGTACTATGGGCTGGAATTCTGAAGAATATGAATATGAATCGCTATACTCGTTTGAATATACATTTTTCAAATACCTTTGCTAAAGAACTTGTGACCGCGACCAGTCTGTAATTTGTACATTTATTCACGTTAATTTTCTTTTGAATAGGAATCATAAGATCTTCTTTTAATAGTCAAGGCAATAGTGTTCGTTGAAGAGAGAAATTGAATCGTTTAGTAAGGATTGGGGCTAAACTGTGAATATGATGAGAATAATAAATCACTAGCAATAAATTTCTCGATTGAATATGGGAAAGGATGACAAAAATAACTTTAACAAAGGTCATTTTTATTCTCAGCATTTAATTCTTAGCTCTCTGTTGATACATGCTATGTTTGAGTCTGATTGTGTGTTGCAACCTTTTTAATGTGACAATTTTTGTTTCTAAACTTTAAATTATAGACAATGTATTGTGTCATTCTTTGCAATCCGAAATATGTTTTGTCGGAATACTGTATTACTCTACAACTCTGGGAACATGCGGTTCTGTAGATTATGTGTTCATTATACTTAAAAGGTACAACCATGTCTATATATCTAGGTTACGAAGGTATGGGAATACGTTTTATTTTTATGATTTATAACCCACATAGTATAAATAAAACATTAACCTTTACCCTTAATGCCCATCAAGATTAGGATTAAACCATGTGCAGTAGTGAACAGAAACATCATTAGTTTATAAAATCTAAACGTGCAAACATGTATCACCTTGTAGAAGTTTGATATCATGATCGATAATAAATATACAACGATAGCATATTCCCCATGATGTGTGACTTTGCGCAATTCCCGATAAAAAACAACACTTTGCTTATACAAGGCAAAAGTAGAAAGATCCGGTAAATGACAACAATCTTGAACTTTGTTATCGGGTACATGATACACTTTTGTTTAATATCAAGTAAATGAGTGAGTGAGTTTAACGTCGCCGTTAACAATATTCCAGTTAAATAACGGCGTCTTCTTCTTCTTCTTCTTCTTCTTCTTCTTCATACACTAACTGCTTTAGTTTTCTCTTTCACTCCGCTACATGACGAGTGTGCTGCTGTGCAGATGCCATTATGCACCAGTGCATTTTTAAACACAGCCTGAGATCTATAACAGAGTAGAGAGTAGAAAGGCTTGAGTCTTACCCTGCGGTCGTACTTCTAAGTATGATTTAATTGAATATACATCCCACCGACAAAATAAGGAACTGATGAAATGTCAGCGAAGGCGTAATGACGATAAATGTCTGTAAAATTATTTTCGGACATGTAGGTCAATATCTGGTGTGTCCACCATGTTGGTCGGTACATACACGATATCTTGATGGCATACTGTTGGACCCGTGAAGATCCGGGTTAGTATTGATCTTCAGCAACCCACGCTTGTCGTAAGAGGCGACTAACGGCGACGCGGTTGATGAACGTCGTATCCCATTTGCGTATATCGATGCTCATTATGTCAATCACTGGATTGTCTGGCCCAGATTCGATTATTTACAGGCCGCCGTCATATAGCTGGAATCTTGCAGGGTGCGGCGTAAAACAAACAAATAAACAAACAAGTAAGCAAACAACAGTAGATGCAAGAAACACAGTTGGTGTAACCACCCTGCACACGAACACCTGCCGCCAGACACCTCTCATTCTAGGAATCAGACGTTGTACTTGACGCTGAGGTATTCTAGCCCGTACCTCATGCAAAGCAGCTACGTACATTTTGGACAGGTGGGTCTCTCCGTCGAACTTGCCGGCCTAACATGTTCCACAGATGTTCCATTGGATTAAGATCTGTAGTTGCATAGCTTGGTAACATTTGGGTTGTGACTGAATGAAGCGGAGGGACACAAGACAAAAAAAATGAGGGTGAAATGCTTTATTGAAAAGACAAGTTAATGTGTGACCTATTGTACAAACTGCCAAATCATTAGTAGACATGATAGTGAAATGGTCATTGGAGTCAGGTTGTCAGGTAGGTCTAAAATTTGGGAAGCATGGGTAGATATTTGATTTATTCGGACAGGGATCGATCGCAGCGTGAGGATGGATAAAGGAGGGACGAATGCTGTCAGGACATTATTTTACAGCAATAAATATATATATTCAACCCATCATTATGCAAAAGACTACTTCCAAAGTAAGAGTTGACAAAATGATGATGTGCTATATTCGAACAAGTGTCACGTGATGAGGTGGAACACTGAGTAGAACAAGAAAGGGTAAAAGTTTACCATTTAAGAACAATCCATTTTTTTCAAAGCTATATCCAACAAACTATTTACTTACTGAGCACATCATACACTCTATTCATTTTCAATATAAACACTTTATGACGTTATCTTGTACCTGGAATTTTTTTACATAGACACGGTAGTCCAGTAATCTGGTTGAGGACATGGTTATATACTGATGGAACGACATCCAGCGATACCCCCAATTTTGCTTCCACGTCACCATCAGGTGTTACCATCGCCTAACTTGGTGTAGACAGCATCTGAGGTTGAGACTACAAATAAAATTCTTCTTCTTGTAGAAATTATCTCATTTTGAAGACAAGACTAGGACAATTTACTGTTCACAGATATGTCCAGGTTTCATCTGGAGAGCTCTGATGGTCGTGCAAGGGATCGCCGGATCCTGGAGAACGTCTTACCGACATTTGCGTTAGGTTGGAGGTGGAAGTTTGTTAATGGCAAATTGAATGGCGGACGCTACCGGGATCATGTTGTACCCTTTGATCAAATGCAGGGACGTAACGTCACGTTCCAGCACGATAATGCCCGTCCACACATTGTACATGTTGTCAAATACTACTTGAAGTATCATAACATTACTGTAGTGCCATGGCCAGCTGTTTCTCCCGTCATGTCTGAGATAGATGGACCGACGCCTACGACAGGACAAGAACCAGCCGGTAACGCTAGCTCAGTTGGGACAATCTTTAGTTTTGGCATTTGGAACAGCATCCTCAGGCTGTTTTCAATCATCTGGTGTCTTCACCGCCGCTGCCTCGCCCGTATCAACGCAAGTGGTGCTCACATCTGATATTGACATTGTTGTTTGAGATGTTACACCACCCTCTGAGCGTTGCTCTGTTTCCTGTTACCAGGTATGAGTTTCATCAATGAATTTGATGACAAACCATTGATCGGACGAATGACCACATAGTATGTTGTTATTGTCAATAACAAAACATTCACACCACTTTATATGAAGCACAGTTATTATTTTCCGTCAGTATATATGCAGACAATTTCGTTTTTTGGATCATGGCAAGGGAGAAAGCTCAGATGTCGCATTTACTACACATCTGAATTAGGAAGTTAACATTATATTCGTATGCTACCCATATGAACCCCCATAGAGAACTATAAGCACATAGGGTCCACATTCTTCCCTGGAACCCCCACAGAGAACTATACGCACATAGGGTCCATATGCTACACCACAACCCCTACAGGAAACTATAAGCAATTACATTCCATATGCCATCCCACAACCCCTAAAGAGAACTATACGCACACAGGGCGTATATGCTACCCCAGAACACCCACGGAGAACTAAAAGCACACAGGGTCCTTAGAGTCCACATTCTACCCAGACCTCCCACGGAAGTACAAAGGGTCCCTGTGCTCCCCAGAACATCCTAGGAAAACATGCAGGTGAGAGTTTGCAAATATTCCGTTTTAATAGATAGGACGATATATTCAAAATGAAGAATAGAAAGTATTAACACACATAACATAGCATAGCACAACAAAAACTGTTGCTTTCATGATAAGAATAGCCTGCTCTGTTAGACATGGACAAATGTCGTCAATGATCCTGCATGTGTGTTTTAATCCAGGTAACTGCGTATATGACACATGAATGGGTTGCATTTATTCTCTCTTTAGAAGGGACATCATCCTTGAGGCTAACATAATACACACAAACATAACAATGTCTGCTTCAGACTAAGCTTTTCCAGAGAGAAGAGGCTTGTTGTTTGGCTGCACCCGCTGGGGATCTCTCCTCCCCCCCCCCCCCGCTGTTCCTCAAGTCAGCATCTCATCACAATGCATAGACACATGCATAAAAAATGGCAATGACTTTGAATAGGGTAAGATGTCAGCTCATGTCAATGAATAACGATGTCCTATATAGGAAAACCTCCCATCTACCACTGGCTCATAACACTTGGTGATAAATTGAAGTTTCCAAGAGGCCGTGCTTCCTATTCAAATTCGTCAAATTGATCACATGGAGTGTATTACTGAATTGTGAGGGAGTGGTGACCTCATGGCCTTTTACACACAAAAAACAACTTGGTTTAGCTATTTGGCTGACTTCATATTTCTTCACATCAAACTAAATCAATCTCCTATGTATTGTGCCCAGCACAGCATGTTGACAATGAATAGCTTTTCTGTGGCTCTAAACATTTTATAACAATTTAACATACAAGTTAACATTCAATTTAACATACAATTTAACATACTTTGATATGTAAACAGAAAACTAAACAACTTTATCGTCATTTTAGTAAGAATGTGAGATCATTTCTACGACAAGAAGTTTATTTGTTCAAAGTCATCAAATAAGATTGAAATATATTTCCCACTTGGCCCTGTGTGGTTAATTACTGATTTCACAATTTAGTTGTTTACATTTATATTTCTGGACTAACCTTCGCTTAATTTCTTGGAATCAACAGGTAACACAAGTTACATGCCTTTTAAGGTGATCTGTCATTATGCTTATGAACTACTTTAAGGCAAATATGTCTAAAAAATACTGTAGTTAAAACAATGTCAAGTTTACTTAAAGATACTATTTATTCAAGAACTCAGAAATCTGTACGTAAACGAACTTAGTGTGAAACCAACAAACAAACAACAAATGGTATACTATCAACAAATGTGTAACATAAATTCACTAGGTTTACAAATCAATACACATTGCTGCACATCAATCACAATGGCAGTACACAACAGAGTACAATATTCAATGGCAATGTATAATATCATGGCAGTGTTCAGTATGAAATGTAAAAAAACAGTGGTGATAACAAAGGTCGGGGATAATAGTATATTCACCCAGCGGCGACAGTGGTCACGCTTCCGAGAAAGGCCGAGCTAGGGAATCCGGGGTGATGAGTGATCTTCACGTGAAAGCTGGTCTTGACTTAATAAAATTTTATATGCAATTATATAACTTTATAATAATTCCTCAATACTTCTTAAATGGTCCGTTATATATACTGAACAACAAAAGTTCCTGTGACATTGAATAAAATTAAATACAAAGTTATGTTTTTACCAAATCTGAATCAATTTCGGTTTGCAACAGATAAAAGACTCCAGTAAGTGTTCAAATGGTTTAATTTGCCGCACTGACTTCAGAAAATGCGTGATTACATAAAAAAAACCAATGAACATGCCAAAATGTCAATTTACAAGTCAATAGTGTGTGTGTCCACCTCTAGTTGCGCTACAAGCAACACATCTTCGTCTCATGGAATGGACCAGGCGTCGCACAAAGTCCTGTGGGATATCTGTCCATATCTGCTGGAGCATGTTTCGAAGTTCCTGGAGTGTCTGTGGAACACGTGGTTGACGTCGAAGGCGCCGATCCATCTCATCCCACATGTGCTCGATTGGTGAGAGATCAGGGGAGCGAGCCGGTCAGGGGATGACATTTACGTTGTTTTGTGAAGAGAATCCTGAACAAGTCGAGCAATATGAGGCCGGGCGTCGTCATGTTGAAAGGTAATGCCTGGGCCATGACGACGCAAACAGACCTGTAGAACAACAGGGCTGATGATCTCGTCGCGGTAGTGCTGTCCATTGAAATTTCCCTCTACCACTATCAAACGGGTCCTGTGTCTTGCTGTAATCCCACCCCATACCATAACACTGCCGCCCCCGAACCGATCTTCTTCCATGACACAATAATTGACGCAACGTTCACCTCGACGTCGGTACACTCGAATCCGTCCATCGCTGTGGCTGAGGTGAAAACGAGACTCGTCAGTGAATAGAACTTGTCCCCACTGCATGGCCGTCCAGCGTAGACGCTGTCTGCACCACTGTAGACGTGCTTGACGGTGGTTTCCTGTCAAAATGGGTCGTCTGGCGGGTCTTCTGGCGACAATCCCTGCACATCTGAGGCGACGACGTACGGTTTGTGAAGATATTCGTCGAAGGCAAGGGATGCTTCTTGTAGTCACTGTTGCTGGCTGGAATCGATTTCGTAGGTATGTTGTTCGAATCCAGTTGTCTTGTCGATTATTGGTTACGCGTGGCCTGTCACTCCGAGGATGGCCTCTGGCTGCATTCGTCTGTTGCAAACGTTGCCATAAACACCAAATGGTGTTTCTGTGGACGTTACATTGTCTTGCAACATCACGTTGACTCGATCCTGCTTCAAGCATTCCAATGGCTCGCAGACGCTCATTTTCGGACAGGCGATGCATTTCGTAATGTTGAATTATTGCGTAATTTTGTTGTTTTTCTGAGTGGTTGTTGTAAGCACGATGTTAAACAATGCATATGGAATCCCGTTAACGCACATGTTTTTATACCCATTCTTGGCAAGTGAAATGCATGGGGCTTGCATAAAAGTAAACTTTTGCATGGTATGCATGCTTTTCTGTAGCAGTTGCGTTTTTGTGACTTGATTCCATACAAGTACTACAATATTGAAAACCAATCTTTACTTGTTTGAAAAATACACTTAAATATTGGTGTCACAGGAACTTTTGTTGTTGAGTATATATCCTTAATTATGTATGATATTTTTGGCTTCACGTTTGGCACTCAGCATTGTAAAATCCTGATTTTGTAGACACGTAGACCCGAGACAGTACTCATGAGACAGAGTTTATGAGCAAAGTTGGGGTGGGGGTGTTGTGTGTTAATTAAAAGTATGAGCCTAAATTATTATATTCAATTGTAAAGAACACCTTGAAACAACGTAATTTTTGTGGCAGACAATTTCTCTTTTTTGAATACTATTCAATCATATGTAAATTGTTGTGTTATATATTTCGGGTGTGGGTTGGGGTGTAGGTGGGGGATATTTTGTGAAAATATAAAAGTCAGCCTCCATTGGTTTGAAGACAAAAACCCCAAGTAAAAGGTATGGAACGTAATATGGCCATTGATACAGAGTACATCGAGACAAGGGACACTTATTTATTAATGATCATATCCAATCTTCCATTTCAAGATGGCATAGTATGAAAGTATCCTTGGGGCATTGGGTTATTCACTCCACTTGTCCTGCTGTGATAGGACTGAAACAGTTGCTGACTGTGGTGTGCAACACAATTAAGCATTATTTACCCTTACTTGGAAAAAATACAACATATATATATATATAAAAAAAGTAAAATTATATGAATAAAATTAGTTTATTGCAATAATCTATACTGACGAACAAAAAGACGTGACCAATCATTGTTTGTTCCTTGTTTCCGAAAACACAATGTTTAAGAATGTCACAATTGTCATTCAGTATTGGAATCAATGCACGTCTAAACTCGACGATGAGAAGAAGATGTGACACGTCTGATCACATAGAAATGGGATGCAACGCCATTCTTCTCTAACTGATCCTTGTTATAAGGGCGACCTAGTGACGGCCATGGTGATTCCACAAGTCTGGTGATTGTGCTGACCAAGGCAAGATGTTGATCGGGGCCTTGTGTTATCTTGCTGAAACAGGGTCTGTCCCGTTCTCTGGCAAGAACGGTAGTACAACAAGGTAGGGAGATTGGTTAATGTAATGCTCTCCAGTGATGTTTCCTTCCCAAAACACCAGATCTGCCTTGACTTGGCTACAGATGCCACCTTGATTGGGCTACTGATGCCGCATTGACAGAAATAATGATGCAGTTTGGTCTTGGCTACAAATGCTGCCACCTCCAAAAGGTTCGACATGTTGAATGCAACAAGTTCTCCTCGTCGGAGGTTGACACAAATTCTTCCATCTGCTCCGAAAATCCCGGAATCTGCTCTCTCCTGTTAGTATGCGTCTTTGCCAGTTTCTGTTCTACGAGTGACTGTGTAGTCGTCTGCAAGTTCTGATAGTGTACCTTCGCAGTCTTCTGGACACTTTCTACCGAGTGACAGGGTGACTGTTGCAGCTGATGACGTCACCGTGATGATATGATTCCCTAGATGGAGGATACGTTTGCAGTGTTTCCCTGGGTGGTGGTGACTTGAGGTCTGTCGCTCCTAGGCCTGTCTCTCCTAGGTCTGTCGCTCCTAGACCTGTCCCTCTTCCGCCCAGTCTGCCTGAAACAGTCCAAACTCTTTGCGTTGCTCCTTGATGTATCATACCAACAGATTGTTCTTTCTCTTGTAGCGTTCTTTCCTCCTACATTAAGCTGACACGCCGTGATATAACTGGAATAATTTTAAAAGCGGCGTTAAACACAACTCACTCACTCACTCCTGTAGCGTTAATCTCAGCATGCTACTGTCCAAACAGTTTTGGTGTAAATGAACAGTAAATTCTTTCTTTTATACCCATATCTTTGTAGGTAAGTGCAGCCAAAGTTACACTTTAAACTCATAGGTACTGTAGCACGTTCATTACTTAGCACATTGTATTGGTTGTGTTTGGGCGATTGATTCTCAACCATTTTGTACCACTATTCGGGGTTTTAACCCAACGTGTCAAAATTTCAGTTTGGTCATCTTCGTCTGTTTACATCAAAAGTTAAACTATTTATAACGTCATAACTACGGTTACACAAACGAACACAAAGTGACACAAAGTTTAGTTCGTTGTAACCGTAGTTTGTTATAATCATATATACATCATATATACAACAAATGTTGGGACGAAAAGTAGGTTCGTTATATCCGTCTGTTCGTTATAAACGTAGTTTACTGTAATTAAAAAGTACATGCCTCGAGCAGTAGTGAGTGCAAACATGTCAAGTTAACCAGTTCTCTCAATCTGAATAAAATTGTACAGTGGACTTTTGCTACACATTGATGTTATAAAATGGTCTTTTATAATATAAAACTGCTCTATTATACTGCTATTTTCATAGTTGTGTTTTACTCTCACCCATATTTGTACTATTTTAGTGAACAGTGAGAACATTTTAATATCAGTGACAAGAATGATGTCCGATGCAATCCCCTATTTTGACTTGTACTATATGTCTCCCTATTTTTTTCAGGTGAACAATTGACTTGCCTTTCCATGTATTTGTGACGGTACCACCTTTCGCGAACACCTGGTATCATCACTTTTTGATAGTGATTCATAAACACATGTTCATGATATGGTCGGAATCCTAAAATCGATTTTCGACTTTCAGAGATTTCTCAAGAATATGGAAAGGGTTTTGTCGCTTTAATTTCCATATGTTAATTTTGAAAATTGACGTAATAATAAATCTCAGCTCTCTTTTATGAGGCAAAAAAAAACCTCAACCTGTATTAATAAAAAACAACAAAATATGACTGTTGGAAGACTTAGTGTTGCCGAAACGGTGGATATACCAAATGACCAGCAGCCAGAGCCGATATCATAGTTTGATGGTAAGCTTAGGGAGTGGTTGTTGTACCGTTTTAACGCTACTTCTACATTCCTTGAAGTCATATGTTCTCGTGGTTATGTGTGTTTTATTGTGTGACTTGTTTAAATGGGTGCGAAGCGCTCTCGGTGAAGTGACGCCATTTTGTTTTTAATGAGTGAGTGAGTGAGTGAAATGTAACGTCACATCGGCAACATTTCAGCCATATCGTGACGAAACAGTTATAATAATTATATTGAGATTGAATATAAAGCTGTCAACGATGGACAGTATAATAACTAGAGTATCACAGTTTCGATTTTAAAACTAGTTTAGAATATTTAATAGAACATATAATCATTCAACAATACAATATGGAAATAGGCTATTGATCACCAGCAACCAAAGTTAGGCCACCTAACTAGGGACCGTGGGGACTTACAATACTTCTGCTACCTGCACGGTTCCCCAGCAGGATTTACACCACCTTTTTAGCTGCTGGCGATGATACGGATCTACACATTTTAAAATTTATCAATAAGCTCAATATATTTCTTTTCTAAAAAAACCCCAACAATAACTAAATGAGGACTTATTCTATTAACAAGATCCTTAACAGATGATGATTTGAAATAGTATCCCTTGTGATGAAAAAATCAACACAGTCAAGCAGTACATGCTTGTCCGTGATTCGTTCATCACAAGGGATACAAAATGGAAGATCCTCACCTTTCAACAAATACTCATGGGTGTAACGAGAATGGCCAATACGACATCGTAGTAAAATTACCTCTTCAAATCTGGACTCACAACCCAAGTAGGTGTTACCAATAGTTGGTTTAATGTCATGTAATGTATCGATACCTACTTGGGTGTCCCACTTCTTTTGCATCAGATCTCGGATATTTGATCCAATAACGGACAAGTAATCACTGTATGGAATCAGATGTGGTGTCACAGATTTGTTGAGTGCTGCTTTTGCAGCAGCATCTGCCATTATGTTACCTAGGATACCAACATGCCTGGGTAACCAACAGAAAACGATGTCGTATTGGCCAGGTGCAAGATAATTAAACAATTCAACAACTTCAATTAAAAGTGGATGTGTGCAAGACAAGTTTTTGATAGCCCGAAGGCAAGAAAGAGAATCGGAAAAAGTATGTACCGTTTATGTCTAGTTTGGCTGTTGAAAAATTTAAGGGCTGTTAAAATAGCATTTGCTTCCGCTGTGAAAATAGAACAGTTATCTGGTAATCTGGATGAGATTGTCCTGGATCCAATGACGGCGGCACTGGCAACAACGTCACCATCCGAGCATCCATCTGTAAATACAGATTTGTAAGTATCATATGTGCTTCGTAATTCATTCTATTGTTGTTGAAAAATTAGTTGATTTGTGTCAGATTTCTTTAGTTTAGTTAATGTTAGGTCCACCTCTCGATGTACTAACTGAATAAGAGAAGATTTTGTTTTGTAGAGATTACCATAAAGGGACTTAAAACACAGTCATACGCTCGATTGGAGTCATTAGAACGTAATTTAGAGATATTTTTTATAGATTTAATTGGATGCTACGGTGTTTAAGGGAAGGCTCGTCAGCATCCACATACAGGCGAAGTTCTGAAGGCTCCAAGGCAAAGCCTCAGACCTTGATGATAAATAGTATCAAGTTATTTTAAATTGCTCTTACATGCAATAACGCAGCTTGTCAACGATATAGGTCTGTAATGTGATGGGTCAGTATAATCTCGACCGTGTTTGGGTATCGGGACAACTTTTGCATCACGCCACGAAGGAGGAAACCTCCCTGACGTCCAAATTATATAAAAAATATTCAATAGTGTTTCTAAAGATGATTCTGGTGTGGAGTTCATGAATAGAGAATAGTTAATTATAATCTTTCCCATTATCTGAATTTAAATTAATAGGTTTCGTTTCTTGCTGTTTTTGATTCTTTTTGAATTGAGGTACATAATTAGATGAGGAAGTGTGTTTAGCCAAAGTTTCACCAAGTTTATTAGCAATATCTGATTCATAAGACCCCATTTTTAAGAGGGTGAACACTAGATTTAGTGTCTTTACCTTTGATTTTTTGGATCATGTTTCCATACCCTGGACATGGGCGTTCGTGAATATATTTTTGACACATAAGTTTGCCTTGCTTAAGCGTTTAATTTTTTTAATTTGTTTAATTTGTTGACCATAGGATGGCGACGGAAATAATGCTCAGCCTTTTTCCTCGCCTTCTTAGCTTGTTTGTAGCCATTGTTAAACCATGGTTTACGTATGTGGAAATTGCAGAGGACCTTGGAACACATTCTTCAGCTATTTTGTTGACTTCATGAGCAAAGCATTGTATTGGATCAGGAACGTCAGTAAAGCGATCAGTTGTTAGTTTGCCTGTGCAGAGAATGTCATATAGAGGCCGTTTGCTTTAGTAAAGTTCCATCGAGATGATGGAGGAACGTCAGACGGGGTAATAGGGTTAAGAATTGTTGGAAAGTGGTCACTTCCACATAGGTCATCGTGGACCGACCACTCAAATTCATTCAGCAGGTTGGAATCTGTAACAGACAAGAGAAGAGTATGCGCCTGTACAGGGATGAAAATAGGTTTTTGAGGTATCATTAAAAAGGCATAGAGTATTATTGGAAAGGAGCTTGCCCTTACTGCTCGTATGATCAACACCGCAAAGTGGATTATGTACGTTCATATCACCCATTATGATACAGGGCTGGGGAAGCTGGTCATAGAGAGCTTTAAGATCGGATTGCTGAAGAGATGCAGATAAAGGAATGTGCATGGTGATACGAACTGCGACAGCTTGTAAAGGGGTATGGAGATGAACAGGGCTATGAATAACTGCCTGTCTCACCAAAATTGAAGAACCTCCAGTTGCCTTAGCCCCTGGAGGTGAAAAGAAATGATAAGAGTTGTATTGTCTAATGTTTAGTTGATCTGCGATCTGATCACTAATGTTTATGATGATTCTACAAGCTCCGTCTGTGAAGCTGATGTTTCTCTTGTTGATTTGCTTTGAGATGTTTAAGCTGTAGTGTCTTGTAACATCTACTGATTACCAACCCAACAGATGGTTGTTTGGCATCCTACAGATACTTTGGCAGCTTTGACAACAGGAGTGACAGTTACTGCTGCTGAGTAAGATTTTATGAGAATTTTGGAGATTGTGACTGAACTAGCTTCTTGACATCATGAAAGAGATATTGTTAGTGTGTGTAATTTTTAATATTTGTGATTGAAGGATAAAGTATGGACAAAGTTTGGATGGGCAAAGTGGTTCCCATCGCAATTTGCACTCAGTGCTATCATGTGAGCCATTGCAGCGCACACAGACTGTGCTGAGAGTGTAGGTCTTGGTCCACAATGTTGACATTTGTAACATTGGACTGGGTTTGGTACATAAACTTCCACTCCGATATTACAGTACGGGATTGCCTAAAAGTCGGGCCGGGCCGGGCCAAGACGGGCCAAAGTGTTATTGGCTAATTACTTAATAATCGGCGATCATATCTACATATTATTGATGCAACATACACACATGACACTACTGAACAATCACCAATCCAAAACGTGCAGCATAATTAAGTAATTCGGAGTAAATCACTTAAAAACTAGAAAGTGGAGCTGTGTGTTAGCGTCGCTGATCTAGGTAACATGTAAAAGAGCAATCGTTAAACGAAATAGGATTTGTCACGTATCAAATACTTCTAGCTATCGTCATACGAATTTCCATCTGTCGGCATAGCGTTTATATTATAGGAACGTACTATATCTAAGTAAATACCACTTTATAACGTCACTGTTCATCGTATTAAAAGCAGACACGTTGGTTAAAGTAGACCTCTTCTCCCTATACTCTCGACAGTCACACAGTTCGCTCCGACTTGGCCCGGGCTGTCAAAATCATCTTTAAACAGTCAGATTTATCTTCAAATGTGATTACCACTATAGATTAGTGTTATATCTACATATACACCACTTTATAATGTTACAGATCGCAGTATTTATAGACAACAAGGGGCTCAAAGTGAAGCCCTTTTCCCTCTACATTCTCAACATAGTCTCTATCAGAAGTGTTTGGCTTGTGTTGGGTCCGACTTGGCCCGGGCGGTCAAAATCAACTTTAAACGCACAGATGTATCTTCAAATGTGATTAAATCTATAGATTAGTGTTATATCCACCTATACAACAATTTATAATGTCCAGGTGTATCGCATTTAAAGAAATCTGCGCCGTTAAAGTGAAGCATTTTTACTGTATTTTCTTTAAAAAATCCAAGTCAGAAATGTTCGGTCCGACCTGGCCCGGGCGGTCAAAATCAACTTTAAACGCACAGATGTACCATTATAAAGTGGTGTATAGGTAGATATAACACTGGTCTATAGATTTAATCACATTTGAAGATACATCTGTGAAGTTTAAGTTGATTTTAACAGCCCGGGCCAGGTCGGACCGAACATTTCTGACTTGGATTTTTTAAAGAAAATACAGTAAAAATGCTTCACTTTAACGGCGCAGATTTCTTTAAATGCGATACACCTGGACATTATAAATTGGTGTATATGTAGATATAACACTAATCTATAGATTTAATCACATTTGAAGATACATCTGTGCGTTTAAAGTTGATTTTGACCGCCCGGGCCAAGTCGAACCAAACACAAGCCAAACACTTCTGATAGAGAATGTAGAGGGGAAAAGGGCTTCACTTTGAGCTCTGTGTTTTCCTTAACTACTGAAATATGAGACAATAAAGTGGTAAATAATTAGATAAAATACTAGTCTTTAGATATAAATAATGTTAGGAACTTTAGAAGTGCTTGGACAGTTATTAACACGTGTCGTGTCAGTCTTTTGACATTCGCGAATATCCATTTCCAGAAAACATCCTGTGTTGGTTTAACACGAATTAGTAAAGGTTAATTACCTAAACACGTTAATTAATGAAAGAAGAGTAGTCAAAACACTGTCGTTTCCTGCCCAGGACATCACACCCCTACATCCTAAGGTCGGTGAGAAGCATTCTAATCAAAGAATACACAGTCAAGACGCTGACTTTTCTACGAGACTCACGGTATGTAGTCATAATCATCAGTTAATTACATTGTTGAAGGTGCATTTTTATTCAAACTCAATTAAATGAGCAAAACTATACGTTTGTGGACATTTGAGATCTGCCTAGATATGCGCGTTTCGTTTTATTATTCTGCAATCCATTTTTAGTATTACCCGCTGGCCCGGCCCGGCCCGGCCCGGCCCGACTTTTCTTGGCCCGACTTTTAGGCAATCCCTTACAGTACCCAGCTTTGATAGATTTAGGAATTTTTGAAAGGGAAAAGGTGAAGAGATAAGTGTTGGTCTTGATGATGTTGTTATCCTGTTTTCTGATGAAATGCTTGACAGCTCAAACACCTTGTTTTGTTAGTTAAGTCACAATCGTATCTTTACTCATGTCCGCTAAACATCGGGCTCTGTCTCTCACAATGCCTCAACACGAGTTCAATGTCCTATGTGCCGAAAGAGCAACCTCTACATTTGCAAATTGTCTGATTGATAACAGGTTTAGAGATTGCTGTTTCCTGGCATATTCTACAAGTGTGGAGCCATTACGGAGGCGGGTAACATTGTCAACCGTACCACAACAACCATTGATGGCCTTAGAAATAACAAACAGGTTCAATTTCAAAGGCTGATGATCAGAAGCCTCGATTACTATGAATCGAGCCCAGGAATCTAATTGTAGATCAGTGTCGTCATCAGATGGGCTAGCATCTAGGTGTTTTCTTTTCGAACCAGAAGTGTTGTTTAGACATAATGAAAGGAAGTGGTCCTGCACCCCTGTTCCCAACCCACCAAGTGTCAACAAGGACAGTGTCTTATTGCATTGGATATCCAAAATGCAAAACACCCGTGCTACAGGTGTGTTTACACTCCAGCAAATATGACATGAATTGCTATATTTGTCTTCTAAATTTATTGCCAAGCTGGTTCTGCCACTAACAATAATTTAGTGGTCAACATTACCAGATTGGTCTACGAGCCACCGCCTTCTGGCATAGGACTCTAGGCAATATATTTATTTCAATAAATGTGTTTTCAAAAAGACCAAGCAATACTTTTGTGATAAATATAATACATGCAAGTGCAAAAATAAGAATTGGAAGTAATACACACAGGGTTCGGCGTGACCAGCCGATTGATAGAACCAGGCCCATTCTACCACCCGTCTAGGTGAAGTGAGGGTCAAAGTAGTGTGTTGGGCAAAGGAACACAGTTCCAGGAACCAGTGCCCTCAACTACCAGACTCCCCTCCTCCACCGACACGATGGCGCAACCCACGGCAAAGTCGTTGCCCAATTTAGTCGCCTCATATGACCAGCAATGGGGTGCTGTGGACACATGCCACCCTGGATCCACAAGGTGGAAGGACTAGCAGCATTACCCAGCACTCACCACGTGGAGGTTGCCTTGCCTTGTTTTTAATGAAACGTGCTTGGCGTGAATTGTCAAATGTCTATGTGGAACATTGTGGTATGTGAATAAACCTATGTGTGCTGAGATTCTTCTTGTGTATTTTATGTAGCAATTTGTTATCTGAAATCATTGTGGGTTTGAAACAGAACCACCGCCACGCACTTGCCTAGTCACCATACTCAGACCGTAAACACTGGTGTATTCCAGTCAAAGTGAAAAGTCTTACAATTGGCGACAGAAATTATACCATGACATCCTATAGATCTAGGGCACGGTCGTTTTAATATCATGTATACATGACCAACAATTTGGGGTGCACGATAGTGACATTTCTTTGCCTTGACGCATGGAGTTGTCTCCCCTTGGACGACCAACTTGGAGATCATGTAGGCTGTGTTTGATCTTGCGTATTGTATTCAAATTTCAATATAGCATAATCATGCGTGATAGTTCATTTCATTTTCCCACTCTACCCCATGCCACAATAGAAAACGTTTGAAATAGATAATGATTATAGATAGATAAAATCAATGGAATTGCCTGTCATTAAAGGAAAAGTAGAATAGTAATATAAAACTCATGAATGTTTAAAGAATGTCTTAACAATCACGCGAATAGATGATTCATCTTGTTCTTAGGCAAGATTCTTTAAACAAATTCTAATGTTTATTAATGAGGCAAATAGATTTTAATAGTATTAAATACATGTGTAAACATGTGACAAGGACGTAATTGATAATTTGATCAGAAATATATTCTATTTTTTCTTTTTCTTTCATCAGATAAAGCTGGAAAATCTCAACATATTTCTCTGCGCTGTTTAAGGGACCGACCATTTGATATTCTGGGGGCTGGGACTTTATTGGGGAAAAAATTGTCCCTGAATATTCTTGAAAAAATAATTATGCTTCAGACTGTTGAAAAAAAGAAATTGGCTGCCACATACATTACATGGCACCATGTTGAAGGCGAAATGATTATGGTGTTGGTTATTATGTTGATAATGTGCCGTCATTTTGACATTTTAATTCACAGTTAAAAAGGGGCAAATGGTCCCACTGTAGTAAGGGGGGTTGTTTGTTTGTTAAAAGGCGACCAACGGGATCGGGTGGTCAGGCTCCCTGACTTATTTGATGCATGTCATCATATCCCAATTGCGTAAACTGATGCTCATGATATCAGTGACTGGTTTGTCTGGACTAGACTCGACTATTTACAGACCGTCGTCATATACGTATCTGGAATATTGCGGCATTAAACAACAAACCAACCAAAAAATGAATCCAAAAAATGAATCCAATCGCGGAAAGAATCTCAATGCAAAGAAGTATCATGCCTGGACAGTTTATCTGAATGATCATCATACATTTCATCATCAGGGATAATCATTCTCAAAACATGGTAGAAATACTGCTTGTTACTACATGATGAATGACACTAAATATACAGTCACAATATACTATATATCTTATCTTACATTTCCTAACACCCTTATTTTATACTTTAATTGTTAATTCTGATCAGATATTGGCAGTACATTCACTGGCATTAGAACAGCCTTCATGTATAAACTAATGGATACCGTTTTCATCGGGGGAAAATATATTCACTTCCCAAATATGGTATGTCACTGCATAGGAAGTTTTGAAAATAGTTTTATTTTAGGTATTTGCTCAAAGAATTGCTTTCCGTGCCTCATACATGTATCATCTGGTTTTGTCAATACACATGACTCTGAAATTATCAGCATATGAAGAATTAGCGGACTGGGATATTTCATGATACTGAACACGTTTTGCGGGGTAATTCACTACGTTCTACATCTATTGTCATATGTACTATTTCTAGCTCACTTGGACAACAAGGAGATTATATTGAAGAACATTGTAAGATTTTGATTCTAAAAGATTATCTATTTGAGGCCACGAACATTCCCATTTAATCTCATAAAACTTGTGAAACTAAATGGTCATCTCGGTTTCAGTGTTCATAATTTAAAATAGGTCAACATTGACGCAATTTACTGAGCTCTGAATAGCTCCTGCAATAGAAAAGTACCATTTAAGCAAACATTTCATCGTCATTACCCAGGTTTAAAATGAAAGAAAACTAAATCTAAATATCACATTTGGATATAGACGTTTACATGGTATCCATAAACCATTGGCTCAAATGCAGAATGATATAATTACATTTCCGACCACCAAGTGCTTTAATCCTTACTTAGATTGTTTGTCCCCAATCATGTGGTGGATATGAAAACGCATCAATGATCAACCTGGTTAGAGACATAAACATGCCCTCAAAGAACTAATTAAAAAGGCGCAGACCCTGACAGACATAATGGGCTCCTGTCAACTTAAACTGTAGACAATGCATGTAAGCAAGCAACAGACCGGCTTTGCATGCATTGCTCATTCAAAATAGGGTTCATGCATGTCGAAGGTGTTGTGGGTTTCTTCTCTATCAATTTTGTGTTTCATGCAAAGATGATTCCGTTGATGAAGTATGTACAACACTTGTGTTAAGATGTATAGTCTGCGAGGGGGCCTGCTTCTAATCCCCTGGCGATATAAATACGTTCAACTGTTGATAGTTGAGCCAAATTGGGTCCATGGCGGGATCTGGAGAGCAAGGTTTCGTCCTGTTTGTGCTTGGCAGCACCACACGTGGGAAATGGTTTCGCCACGGTAAACGTCTTAGACCAACATCACATTATCTTAACATACTTAAATACTGTTCGATGCGGCGTATAACCCAACTCATTCACCTACTGCTGTTGCACAACCGTACTATAAGAATAATAATTATTATTGTCACGTGAATAAACTTAAATCTGCCATAACATTTTAGAATCGTGTATTCTGCATCAAATTTACATTAGTCCATGATTTTGCGTATTCCACCGCAGTGATAACTGAAGTAGTTTGAAGTTGATGGTGTTAATTTTGACTTAGGCATAAGACAGCAAATACGAGGGATGGCTGAAACGTTCTGAGCTCTGATGGACGGCCTTGATTGAGTTTCTTGCTAATTAATGTTTCAACATAATCCCATCCGCGGTGCACACATTTCCGCGAACGATGCTGGAGTGCCTGGATCATCATTCATTTGCATAACGTTTGCCAGGCAGTTCTTTCTTCAGTTTGAGAAGAGGTGGAGTATGAACACCTTACCTCTATAACATCATAGTCATAAATTCTCGTTTTTGCTGTAATCACACGATAAAATCGCGATTTTTCAACAGAACTCCTCTTCACTGCCAACATATCTAATCGTTGTGAGGCAAACACTATCCTCCACACTTATTCAACTACACACGAGGAGGTAAACGTCACTTTTTTCCTGTGTGTAAACAATCAAATTTTCGAAATCCCATCTAAACACGTTTGTTTTTATTCTTTCACATTGTAAGTTCTTGAAATAGCCATGAAAACAAGTACAGACAAGTTGAGAGCAGAATTAACAGATACGGGAGTATAAGAAGCAAGATTGATCTCGCAAGTCGTTAGCTGTGACATGTGTTGTGGGAGATCACCATCCGCCGTGTGTGGAAGGTGCGACATTGATCAGCTGACTGGAGATCCCCACCCACATGTCAATCACAAACACTAGGTGTTCTCCAAGCTCAAGGTGTAACTTCTGCAAACATCTATCTAAGGTGGAGTTCAATAAAACGTCTGAGGCTCAAGGTATTAAACCAACAACATATAGGAAGAAAACTAGATCGTCAGCAAAAAGGCCTACCCTACTATAGTCTGGAAGTTAATTTAAGGTACCGACGTTTACTACAATATCTGAAAAAACTATTGGACCTACTCCAGTCAAAGTTGGTATGAGATTATTAAACAGTCATACATAACTGGATATTACATTTAAAGACAATCGGTGCATGGATAAAAAATCTGTCTATATAGCTATCACTATATTTCATCAACAACCAGACCTGTTCGTCACGGGGGGAACGAGCATTCATTGTAACAGCCATCTGCATAATGCTACCCCTGCGTCACAGGGCCATATGACACAGTTGAACCAAGCTCAACTCGGAAGGTTGCACGGGAATCACGCACGCACGAATACGGTGTTAGCATTAGATTTCATGATGAGCAAGCAAGTACTGCAAGCATCTTTCCGCTGATGCGAAAGGTTTCGTTGTTAAAATATTTGAATACTTTAAGGCTGAAAGTGAAAGACGTTCGCCCTTCTTTGACATTTCAAAGTACATGAAAAGAACAATTCATGCGTTACAGCTTCCCAAACAAACCGTAGTTAAGATTTTGAACTCCCATAAAAAAAACATGCTCCCCTGCACATCCCTTAGGGGGCATCTCAAAACAGGATAGGAAATTTAAGTTAGATTCCTTTGATAAAATGTTGTAGGGACGGGATTCGGCGGTTAACACTAGAAAATGAATTTATTTCAACACGAAAACTAAAACAAATTCTCCTTACAGAGCATGACTTAGATATTTCCAAATGGACCATTTGTAAACTCCTTTCCAAATTTGGATATAAGTACAAAAAGACGAAAGGGTCGAAACTAGCAATGTGTGAACGACCAGATATCATTCGTTTGCGTATCAATTATTTGCGCACTATTAAAAGGAAACGAGAAGAAGGCTATGAGCCTGTCTATTTGGACGAAACCTGGGTTAACGCCTGCCACACAGCGGCTACCAATGGTCTCACCCAGATACCAGAGAGCCACAGTGCAAGATCCCCCGTGGTAAAGGGGAGCGCCTGATTGTCCTCCATGCAGGCTCCCACAGAGGTTTCCTCCCTGGGTGAGACATCCTCGCTTTCTCCTTGACAAGAACTATAAAACTTGGACATAAGTACAGAGCTCCTTCTAAGTGTCCCACAAGCACTTTTAAGCTTTGATAAGATGTCGGATATGGTGGCCTTAGGTCCCACTTTCATCACTGCTAAAGCTGCTTCTCCTTTTAGAATAGGTCTGTGTGTCCAAAAAACAGTTCACCTCATAGCGCCATAAGTCATACTCCGCATCCTTACCAGGCTCTCCACTAAAGAAAGGCAGTTTAGGGAAGTTATGGTAGGTCACTTTTGATAATTTCATATCAGATTCTGGGTTCTCTCCTTCAGGCTCCTCCTTAATCACAGGGGCTATGTCCTGCTGTGATAATCCTTGATCCCAATGCTTGAAATCCTCAGGTTTGTCAGATTTGGGGTTTAGTCCTGCCTTTCGGAATGCTTCCATCATGTTACCGAGTTCCTCCTTGCTGAGATCCGTAATGAATGAATGCGCAAATATTCACTGAACGTGAAATGCAAACACTCTAACGAGCAACAACTGTTGTTGCTGCAGTAGAAGGTATATGGTATACCAAAGTATAGTAGCAATGCCACTTTAAATGCACACTGTATCGCAGAGAGAAGTGAATAGAGTAGGTAAAAAAACTATATGTACAGTAATAATACCTACCTGTTGTCAAGAGCTTGTAGTACTTAATAAATATATCGAGTATCAGAAGCAAAGTGTAGACTAGCAATGCAACAACGAAGCAAATCAGTAAAGGTGATGTACAACGCGGATAAGCGAGAAGCAGCAAACGTAGAGTACAACGTGGCAAAGCAGCAGTTTCAGGCACAGCGCGGCACGCAGGCGCAACGCATAAGCAAAAATTATTCAGTGTCACGAAGAACTCAAAGAAACAACACCAGAGACCATATATCAACCCATCCTTGAAGAAAAGCCCCAAATACAAATGACCGATGAACTATGACCTGTATACTACAAAGGAAGTATTGTTAGTATAATGCAGTGTTGGTGCAGTGATATGTGAAATCTATCAAATATACTTTATCAAATAACTCTAATTTGTGTTCTAAATATAGAAACTACCAACGTGATAAAGAATTTATTCCTATTTAATTCATACTTAGAGAATGTATTCAAAGTCCACTCAGTCACATCAAGCAATCACCAATCTATGTCCCTTACCCAAGCTTAAGAAAAACAAGTGCCATCCCTAGGTTAACTAAGGCAAATACACAAAACTACATGTTCTATAGTAGTACCGGTACTAGTTCAAGTTACTAATGGCACGGTAGTAACATACATGCACGTGTGCCCGTTATGAATCAAAACGACAAACAAATTGAATTAAAAAAAATGTTTTTTTAAGTGTCAAAGCAAAATTTTTTTGACAAGCCGTCAGATGTATGTGTAATACAATTAAGTATCACAATACAAGTAAGGTATACCACATATCAAAACAAGGAATAAACAACAAATTGAGTTCATGAAGCCTTTATGACAATACTTCACTCAAACATTGCTATATACAAATGATGAGGCGTATCAATCTCTTGATCATGAAGAAGGAGCGCATAGCTATCCAAGAAATATTTTGGTGCACAAAAAGTTCAAACTTGTTTGATCTAGATCAGTGGCAGATACATAGAAAGCCACAAATCACTGATATAATACCATCATAGTCACACGACTATATAGTCCTTATCAAAGTTCTCACCCGGCATGAGGCACAAGTCTAACTCAAGACTGGAATCAGACATGGAACATTAGATCCATCTCTCGGAGGCAAACAGTTGAATGCTGTCCAAAATAGGCTACTGGCGTTGCACAGATCTCCTCGCTGGGGGCTCCATAGACTAACATCTAGTCTCTGAAATCTTATATTACACAATATCCTTCTTGACTCTAAAAATAAAAAAAATCTTGGAATGTAAATTGGACACATGTAAGTGTCCAAATAAATTTTCTAAAGCACATTCTCTGACCACCTTATCAACAGATCTGTCCACAGCACCCGCCACATGGATTCCATCCCTGTATTTATTACCCCCCTGGACAGCAGTCTTGGTTGGGGGCAGAGGGGAGGGAGAGGGCAGGGCATCAGATGTCACAAACACACAAAGAACGGCCACATGGTTCCTTTGAGTGACTTCACTGCCATTGGTTTTGGAGCTGTGCTGTTACATTTATCTGGCTTATTATATTATTCAGTAACATGTCCTGATGGCTTTTACCCAACAAAATTCAGGAACTCCTACCAAACTTTCTAAAACTGTGAATATTTCACCCAAGACTAAAACTACTGTTTGCCTTGTGTGGGGGGACAGAGAATCTGGCGACGCCGTGAGAAACGTTATTCAGATGCTTGTGTCGTTGAGAGAGACTCGTTGGGTGGCCGAACATCGTGGTGTGGGGTGGAATTGGTCCTGCACAGAGAGTCGGACCTGTGGTCTCCCAGAACATCGGTCCAGGGAGAGGCAATTGTGTCACAGCAGCTCGGTACATTGATTAAGTCTTGAGACCTGACGCCATACCTCATTTGGCACGTCGCCGCAACCACGAGTTTCAGCATGATGACGCCCGTGCCCACACTGCGAGAGCAACAAGAGACTTCCTCCAGTAGAATGGCATCAGAACCATGCAGTGGCCTGCCCTCAGTCCCGATTTAAATCCCATTGAGCACCTGTGGGACGAGATTCAAAGACAGGTGAATGACGTCAGACCGAGGCCGACAACTGCAGCTGAACTGCGTCAGGCGTTCCTCAGAGTGTGGGCTCAAGTGCCTCTGGCCTTCATCAACTGCCTCATCCATTCCATGTTTCGACATTGCACGGCAGTCATTAATGCACATGGCGGACACACGAGATACTGACCTGTGATGCCTTTTTTTTAGAAACTAGTGTTGTGTTTCACTTTAAGAACATTTGACACTTTGATTTCAACCTTGATGATCAGTTTTGCCAAGTTTCAATTTTTCAATATTTCTCAAAGTATGTTTACAGTGTTTGGACAAATAAGGGTTCTCATATATCTATCCATGGTGATGTTTCTTTTGCGGTCAGTATATATATGAGGTTTGGCGGGGCATTGTTTTTATTGCACGCTAATTACTTTATGATGGTTTTGATCTCTTTGTCTCAGCTCCACAGCCGTGACGCTCGAAAAGAGCAGCATTGAATCAATGAAAGTAGTATATGTCACTAATTGCCGTACCACAGGAAACGACCAATAGACGTGAGCTCGGGGTTGTGTATAAGATGACCGTTGCATAATGGCCGCCAGGAGAGGAACAACTTGAGCTTGATTAACCTGAAGCGCTACTGTCAATATATCTTCTACTCGATCCTTGATACATCATTTCGGCATTTACAATATATATTTCTTTCAACGTACATTAATAGTTTACAATCATGTGTTTTAGAATATTTGTCAATTGTGTTGACTTAACCATTACAGGCAATACTTGTAATATATGGTGGCATTTAAAAATAAAACGTCTCATGTACAATATGAAGTTAGTAAGATGGTAAAATGAATATTGAAATCGCATTAAAATACAATGATAACAAGATACAACTGTAATCCTAAAGCTTTTGTCACATATACCATGAAGAGCCAAGAGGAAAAGTGATTAAATATAGAGCAGAAGCTTACATACATTTAGAGGCATCATCTGAATATGACTATATATGTAAATGTTATGATGTTCTACCTATCTATGCGAACTATTCAAAAATGGGCATAAGATCATGGAGTCAAAGGCTATAAATATATACCATCAAGAACACTTTATGTGGTCATTATTGATTCACTCTATTTGAAAGAACCCCCTGAAAAATCACTAAACACTGTGTAACAAAAATGCACCCAGTAGAGTAGGAGATGTGCAAATAAATATATTGATCATATATAATGGTCTGGTTTCCCGTCAGGATGAAGCCAGCGCAAAAACACTATATCTTTTGGGGTCATATGCAGATAGAGATGCAAATATCAAAGGTGAAGTAGGGCCTACTTTCACTGTTCATGCATTAACAAATATGGCGTCGCCCTTGTTATTTGGCGATCGAGTTAGAATTAACCATCGGGAATCTGGAGAAATTACTGGGATAATTGCTATCATTATCAAGAGAACAGTCTAATATACCGAAAATCAGTGTTTAACTGTGACATAGCTGAGGCATTTTACAAGTTCTGGCAACTTTGCAGATATAAATTGCGAAACAATTTTGCGAGGACACATTTATTCCAAATTTAAAAATTCCAAAAATTCATATAAGCAACCCCTAAAAGCCCCCTCTTGGGTTGCACACATCACTTTTCGGAATACACTAAATGGTCCGGCCAGGCCCGTGTGCGAAATACGCTACAGTCGGAAAGCGCACGTTAAATCTCCTATAGATCAGTCAGTCAGTGCGAGGACACTAGCCAAGCTGAATCACTATCCGTGTCTGTGCTTGTAGACCTCTGAGGCTTGGAACCTTTTCCACAAAGTAAAATAGTTGGATTTGGCCGAAATATATTCGAATCGTTACCTTGTTTCGTTTTGTCGCTGTGTGTACATCTCACTGCACGTCGTAACTTTATGACAGGACATGCCAACTGTCAACAACGTCTGACTGTGGCCTTGACGTTTCATAGACTAGAGTTTGATAAAGGGCAGTTACTCTTTCGGGCAGACCGAAGGATTGCCGCGAAAGGCAAGTAAAAACAAGTCGTGTAGGCAATTGTTGTTTTGCATATATGTAGTTACGCCACTGTATAGGAAACAGGTTTCAGTTGGAACTATATTGGCTACCGTCACTCTCCGACAGACACACCACTTAACCTCTGACGTAATATATATTAATGCGCACATTCCAGGAAAACTTGCACTGTTGAGGTAATGTTTGTAGTTGGGCGGTTAAGGCTAAACTTGTGCACTTTGGGTTAAAAGCACCAAACTTGGCACATTTATACATTGAACCATTCCAAACATTTTTGGATATAGATCCACCGCAGCAGAGCCCCCTGGTGGTAGAAAGTCCAAGATGGCCGCCAACATGGCTGAACTCTCTAATGGTATCAATATATACTCAATATATCATACTTATCTGATCCATTTATACATATATCCATACTAATGCATGCGGAATGAATTGCAGCAGAGCTGTATATAATTTAAATATAGTTTGCAGCGCCCCCTGGTGGTAGAAAATCCAAGATGGCCGCCAGCATGGCTGAAATCTCTAATGATATCAATCTGTACTCAACACATCATAGTTATCTGGCCAATTTATACAAATTATCATTGTAATGTATTTAGGAGTAATCACAACAATCCTGTATATAATTCAAACCTAGTATGCAGCGCCCCCTGGTGGTGATGAAAGTCCAAGATGGCTGCCAACATGGCTGAACTCTCTAATGGTATCAATATATACTCAATATATCATACTTATCTGATCCATTTATACATATATCCAATCTAATGCATGCGGAATTAATTGCAGCAGAGATGTATATAATTCAAATATAGTTTGCAGCGCCCCCTGGTGGTAGAAAATCCAAGATGGCCGCCAGAATGGCTGAAATCTCTAATGATATCAATCTGTACTCAACACATCATATGGGTACAATGTGTGAAGCCCATTTTCTGGTGTCCCCCCGCCGTGATATTGCTGGAATATTGCTAAAAGCGGCGTAAAACCATACTCACTCACTCACTCAACACATCATAGTTATCTGGCCAATTTATACAAATTATCATTGTTATGTATTTAGGAGTAATCACAACAATCCTGTATATAATTCAAATCTGGTAAGGGGCGGTCGGGTAGCCCAGTGGTTAAAGCGTTCGCTCGTCACGCCGAAGACCCGGGTTCGATTCCCGACATGGGTACAATGTGTGAAGCCCATTTCTGGTGTCCCCCGCCGTGATGTTGCTGGAATATTGCTAAAAGCGGCGTAAAACCATACTCACTCACTCACTCACTCAAATCTGGTATGCAGCGCCCCCTGGTGATGACGAAAATCCAAGATGGCCTCCAATATGTATTAGTTTTCAGAAATTGTCTATTTCTACAGCAGATATAGATATCATTTGATATCTTTGAACTAAGGATAAGTTGATAAGTTTTGATATGATGAAACATTTTAAATGACTTAGTTTCAATTAATATGTATTGTCTATGATCTATTCTCGGCATATTAATTTATAAATGGTCTACTGGGAAAGGTTCCACCCAGTTTATATTAGATCACCCCAAAATCATTCATCTGGGAATGGATTCATATCTTAAAAACAAGAATGCATGTAAAGGTATTATTGACATTATTGCCATGAACCTATGACATTGACTTACTTCCTACTTAAGTAGGACCAGGAATATCGGTTCAATGTACGTGTTTACGGTTCTATAATTCACTTACAGTGAACTCTTTCCTTCAAAGTATCACATAGCACTGTACAGGCAGGCAACGTTAACCCATGGCTACAAGATTCTATAGTGCAGGACGTTTGTCAAGCACCTATCCCCAAATATGCATTGGTGCTGTCTCAGAGCTGCCTCTTTGGGTTGAAATGTCAATTGTCTGAGATCTTCATGAACAGAGATTTTGCCTTTCATTGACCTTCCAAATAAACCAGTGAGAACGACATACCGCTCAAGAATCTGCATTGTGTTTTCAGAGATATCTGCTGATGATGGGAAAGCATTGGTGACTTCAGGAAATACTTGACACGTATCCCAAGCATATGAACCGGTGAAGGCAGGAAATAGTGACAATGTCTTTGAATTCCGTGGGCCTCTAGAAGAAAACTCTCGGCTGTTTCAGTCAATCCAACTGCACCTCCATCTCCTTTCATACGGCTATTGAATTGTTCATGTGTCTGACCTTGTGCCACACAAGTGAATGTCAGTAGTCTTTAGTTTAGTGTGTCACGAATCCACCGGAACAATATTCGAGGTACAGCGGTGCTCGTGCTCTACTGTAAGAGGGACATATCTGTGAAACGCAAGCCATTAATATGACAAGTGATGCTGCAAACTTTGGGAAATCTGCTTTTTGAATTGCACCCACCAGGCACAATATACAAAGTTCTTGTTCAAGAACAAGGGGCCAGTAGTGAAATGGGCTGAGCAGCTTACTTCGGTGCACACCAGTTTCTGAAAGGATCGTCTGTGTTCGCTTCTGTTTCCTTATATCGCACATATGTCTGATGTAGTAGTAAGATGGGTACACATGATGAAGGAATCAGGAAATCTGACAGGCAATTCCAGCAGCACAAATTGCAGTTTTCCATCTTCTTCCTTCGGGACAGTTTCTGAGAATCCTGAAAGCAACTATTTCTATATGCAAATCTACCAAACATGATAAGGAAGTTTATCATATAATTCAGGACAGTTCCACTGGAAAGTTTTAGCAATTGTGTATAGTGGTTCATCCAAGGCAAGCACATTCATCTGACCAGGATTCAAATGCTCAATACCCTTTTTTTACCACATGAATTGAATGCTGTATCATAGCAACAGAGTGTGCACATTCTAGAACATTGGCATATGGGCAATTGTTTTTGGAGGCTATGTTTGTCTTATTTTCCCAATACTTCCTTCATGTGATATGACCAGTTTTACTCATGGTCAGGCATTGTGTTAACACTATCTACATCCTGGGTGAAAGGTCATTTTAATTGAGGCACATAATTGCCCATCTTGCTAAAACAGGATGGGGGTACATTAGTGGGCTGTTTGGAAATGGTTTTCCTTGTTTGTGTGCATTCTTCAGCCAAAAGAACAACGTGTGATGTTCCTTCCTCTTCAGCTTTTGAACGCTGCTGCAATAGTGAAATGTTGGTACCATGAAGTGGATATGTTGCTGTTGTAGAGCAGGGATTATGATAGAGGTTATCTTTTGAGAATGTTGGTGGGTATACCACACCTTCGTCTTCATAAACACCACAAACTGTGCTATATCTGTTCAAATACACCATATTTTGAAATGTGTCAACAAGATCACGTTTTCTTGTTTAATACCAAGTAACCTGGGACTTGTATTTCTTGGTCTCAGTGGTGTCTTTGTGTTGATGAGCTAGTGCACCAAGATTTCACACTTTGAAGACAAGATGTTTGAGATACAGTAAACTATGTTTATAATGAACACGCTTATAACGAACTGGCGGAACTGGTTTTGTGGTCCAAGCCATTTGCTGTATATATGGTGTATATATGTTTATAACGAACTACGGTTACAACGAACTCAAATTAGTGGTCCCTTTGAGTTCGTTATAAGTGTAGTTTACCGTAGTTTTTTTCATACCTGGTCCTACAAATTCCATACTGACTAGAGCTTTCAATGAGGCAGGTACATACTGTTTATGGAAGTCAGAAGGAAATGTTCCTCTGAAAGTTTGTTTCAACCCTAAATCACGTCTGTGGATAAGTGTTGCTCGTTTAGTTAGCCTTAATGATTCAGAATCAAAAAGGCATGTTTCAGTGCTAGTCCAATATTTTTATCACATTCCAAGTTCAGTTACCGAATTTTAACCAAGTTCATGCAGTCCAATATATTCCCCAGATCTGCCTTACGAAATACAGATCTTGTTTCAAATGAATGAATTTTAGTACCAGAAGCTTATACATTCAGTAAAGCATTACTTGGAATTGTTTTGAAGCCATATTTGATTGAAATGATTATAATGAGCAAATGATACTGATATTGTGGACAAACATTTGACATATTTTGAAGATTAAGTCATTTTGGCGGCCATCTTGGATTTTCTTCGCCACCAGTGGGCGCTGCAAACTAAATTTGAATTATATACAACATTTACTTAATTAATTTTATATAAATGACTAATATTGACAAAATAATGATGATACATTGAATATAATTTGACGTCATAAGAGATTTTAACCATTTGGGCGGCCATCTTGGATTTTCTACCACCAGGTGGCGCTGCTGCGGTGGATCCATATCCAGAAATGTTCGGAATGTTTCAATGTATAAGTGTGCCAAGTTTGGTGCTTTTAACCCAAAGTGCACAATTATGACTAAAATCCAGCCTTAATCGCCCCACTATTGTGAGAGATGGAAAGAGTTTTTCGAGCACAGAATTGAAGAATGACATTATATGATAAAGAGGCTATCACGCGTGTGTGTTCGGGGATGGTAAATATCCTGTATTAGGAATAAACATTGTATTTAGCGAGCCTTGGCGAGCTAAATACGTAGTGTTTATTCTAATATCTCTATATCTACCGATATCCTTGTAACACATTGATAAAACACTCTAGCAAAGGTAATTCCCACAATTTTAGATATAAAAACTACTTTTGATATTTCAAATATCACAAATTCGATTAGTTACATGATAAAATACATTAGTTGATATAATAAATGCAGTTTTTGATATGTAAAAATTTGCGATATCGATAAACACTTCATAATATGATAAAATCATATTTGTGATATAAATTCAATAAATAAATTTGTTATATTATAAAATAAGGAATAACTTGTAAAACGACGCCTTATAGATTGTTCTTTTTGGGTTGTATTGAGTAACGCGATTGCATCACGGTTATAGTATTAACTGCTAGTCTGTGTCTGCACTAACATTTTTTAATCTGTTTAAGAAAATGGCAACTTAAAATCAACTATTAACTGTTATGAAGGAAATAATACTAACCCGACCTGCGTTCATTTATCTCTCTATCGTTATCATCGTTAACACCTGTCTACATTTAAGTGTATGTACTTATACTTGAACATCGCACTGATTACGTGATGACACATCAAATCTCAACACATTTACATGTATGTGCTGTAAATACAACGCTACTTTGACTCTACAGGACAGAAAATAGTTACCCCGATTATTGCAATATAACGGTTCACTCCTTGTTTTCTGACGTGCCACTTAAACAAATAACTCAGCTGAAACAGTTTCAATGCATTGGCTTGAATAACATAAAAAACGTCAATGCCAGAGAATACTCAATCTCTGGTCAAAACTGACTTCATTGGGGGAAAATGTATCATAGAATATTATACAAATATTTGTTGCGCGTTATGTATTTAGACTTCGATTGTGATACAGTTGTTTAAACAAATTCATAACGTTTTACACATACGAGGCCGTAACAATGATACCCTATAGTAGGGGCTTCGTGTAATGTTCTCTTAGCAAGTGTCCAAGAGAATGTCAATGTACAGTTACCCGATCTTAAGTACAAACAAATACGTCTTCATGTGCTCAAAACATAAATCTTACCCTTCTTTTTTCAGGGATGCTAATTACATATTATGCAACTTATATAACAGCTTTATGTCGTCATTATCCCACAGCATATCCCTATCACCTGTGGCGGTCGTCATTCCCCTTGTCATCCGTGTATTGCATTAAAGTGTAACTGGTGGCATGCACTCTATGTCCCTGCCTATAATGTGTGTGTTCGGACGATGACCTCTTGTACATAGCAACCGGTGGTTCTCATTTGGCATTTGCTGTTCTTTGGGCTAAATATTTAATCCACTATTGGGTTATTAATTTAGATGTGACCATTGATGTGTAGAATGTCTTACTGCAATCGGGTAAGATTGAACAGATTTAAGGTGCACTGGAATATGTAACCATGGACGTTAAGTCAACCAACCAACTGATTACGGATTGAACATCATAACTGTGTGTCAGGTTTCTTAATGCTTTATTTTTGTGTGGATAATTTGTTTCTTCTACAACCGATGTACATGATTTCAACCTCAAAATATATGAATATTAACACATAAAGCACTGCGTGAGAAGATAAATTTATATACGTTTGACTAGGTAAAGAATTTCAAGGCGGTAAGATTTAGACGGTAGTAGCATACCACACTTGGAATTGAAAGCATTTTAAAAAAAGTGTTTCGAATAATCCATGAAACAGAATTGTATAGAGAAAAATATTTGTCGATTTCTGTAAATATTCAAGGCCTCTATTTCCAGTCAGTAGCTTCACCACTTTAAATATGTACCGACATTAATGATTCTTCTAACGTCACCCTATTGTTCCCACCGTCTATTATTTCCCACGAACAATTTTAGTCATCCACATGTGGCTGAAACTTTAGATCAACATGCTGGCACGATCCCACGCAAAGACTTTAGTATTTCATTATGTTACTGCCTATTTGTAACTCCATGAAATGAACTAACTCTTTCTTATTTTCAATTCAATGCCTTTGTCATTTATAACTAAGGATTGACTGTGTATTTTTTCGGTTCATTGAGGTATGAATCCAATAGGGACAATAACCCACATCCATCAATATTTTAATGAATGAACAATAATTTATTGTATGGATTACATACAGATCTCACTAAGTATATGTTTTATTCTATTACTCTCTTACAGTATATACTGTAAAAAGGAAAACAAAACAATGAATGTGCAACAAAATATTATACATGGACTTATTTAGTATCTTATTGTTGTTATAAATGTGTTGAAATAAAAGAAAAAGAAAAGAAAAGATTGTGTATGAATTATGTGTCACGTGAGCACTCCTTCTTTTGTTAATTACACTACGATGCGAAAAGCCTCCGCGGAAACTACATTGGGACCACGCAGAAAGTTTGTAAAGTTTCAAGTTTTATTCATAACTATATCTACTTCAACTGGCTTCCGTGTGTGAATGCAAGTAATACCTGCGTCCTCAGTCGTCAGCTTCATAATGCTTCAGACGGGTAGTATATTTAAATCTGTTGTGCGTATGTATGGAAGCATGTGCATAGCATGAAGAACACTTGTTATTCGTCAGTCAACAACTCAAATTAGTCAAACAAGTTTTATGTCCTTGTCAATATCGCATTCGTGGACACCGCATGTGCAAAGGAAAGCTGTTGAGTACAAGCAGTCCCGAATTAAAGCTAATTCTATTTTTTATTATTAACTTCTATACAATTATCTATGCATTATTATGTTTCCTATTTTATCTTATTTGTCATGTCAGTGACTGATGTCTTACGGAATGTTTTGGTGTAACCCAACCCAACTCTCGTGTATGATGAACCCCTTTTACATTTCACCCTCTTGATCGAATACTGCCTAATCAGTCTAATACATATTTCTGGTACATATTTCCAGGGGCGGTCGGGTATGCTAGTGGTTAAAGCGTTCGCTCGTCACACCGTGGACCCGGTTTCGATGCTAAATGCGGCGTAAAGCCAAACTTATTCACTCACTCACTAGTACATATTTCCACAAACATGATAGTTTGACCTCTATAAGGAATGTAGACGCCAGTGGATCTTCCAGTTAGCTGATATAATAATGTACGATATACATTCACTCTTAAAAAACCCACCCCAAAACGCACAGGTAGTATGTAGTTCATTGAAACTGACTACACAAAAAATCCGGTATATATATGGATATATGTTATTGGAAAATGTTGGTGGTCTGTTATTCGACAAACGGTGCGTCAAAACGCAGCCATTGTCGATTTGCAATGTCTTAAACGGCATTGTTTTCACACTTGTTCAAAATGTCATGGAGTAAAACAGTTAAGCAAAATGCACGTGCAAGTTATGGCATTCGCAGCTCGTGTTAGTGGCTATAAAAAGGCAAGCATAAGCCAATAATTTGTCATTCAATTGTCAACATTTTTCAAGTTCGAAAATGCCGAGACTCAGAGCTGCCGATCGGAACATCGCCATAGGACGTATCCAAAGAGGGGAATCGCAGTCTTCTGTTGCTCGACACCTCAACTTCCACCACAGCACCGTTTGTCGCTTTTGTGACCGATACACACAGATCAATTCCACTGCAGACTGTCCGATAACCGGCCGACCAAGAGTTACCACCCCTGCACAGGATCGCTACATTCGACTGTTCCGCCTACGTCATCGCAATGCCACAGCTACGGAGACAGCAGGACGCATCCCTGGTTTGAGGAGGATATCGGACCAGACTGTCAGAAATCATCTTCGCGAGGCTGGAATCCGACCCAGAAGACCAGTTATCTTCCCTGTTTTGCAACAGATCCATCGACAGCGACGCTTGCGTTGGTGCCTTACCTTACAGCCTTGGAATTTGAGAAACTGGATTGTGGTTAATACCCCAATTCCACAGAGAATTTTTGTTCATCGGTCACTCATCGGAAGCAAAGTTTTTTACTTCCGGTAACCCACCGAAGAGCATCGTATCACACTCCGATGAATCCAATTTGTGTTTGTCGACACTTAGGTCAGTGTCCGACGTGTCGGACGTGATCCGATGAGGCGAAATCGTCCGATGAAGGAACTAAGCTCTGAGCCATTTCCGGTCGCAAATCGAGTCTGTGTCGGATGAATGTCGAGTCAGTCCGATGTGTGTCAGAATCGTGTTGTGCAACTATCGGACGTGTCTAGCCGACGTCTGACGGCAATCTGATGAGTGTCCGATAATTAACAGTGAACTGACGGTCATCTGATTGCAATCTGCGGTGTGCCCGACACGCCTGATAGCCGCCCATCACCAATTCGATTCTCATCGGAGACATCGTTGTGACATCGGAGGGTAATCGCTCATTAACTCAACTGCCATCCGACACATATCGCATAGCATGCGGTGACATCTGACGGTCAACGGACTACGAAAGGAGGGTCAGCAGACACACACTTCGCAGATTTTCATCGGACACTATAGCACCAAGATCCTGAAGATGGCTCCAAGAAAGAACAGAAATGTTGGAGGACGGAAGGCAAAGAAGAGGCCTCCCAGCACTCCTCAACAATCTCGAGTGCCAGAAGACTCCTCTGTGCCTCCTCCTGAAGATGCAGAGACGGAGGATAGGCATATTCAGGCCCCAATCACTGCTCAGACACACTGCATCTTGTTGCATAGTTTGTTGCTGGAGCATAAAAACACAGCCCAGGGCTGCAGCGTTGCAAAGAAGTTCATCCATGTCTAGTACTGTCAGGAGGTGCAGCCCACTTTTATACTCGACCTCAGATTTTGGCGACAAATCCGACCAGTATTGGGTCACTGTCCGATTACCCTACGAATAGTAACCGATGTGTCGGATTGGTGTCGGGAGAGTGTTGGAAGTGTCAGATTAGTGTCAGCTCACCCTCGAATTACAATCCGAGCGCAATCGGATCAATCGGACGCCGCCGATGAAAATGGCGGACAGACATCCGTCCGCTACCAGTCTTTCATCCGATTACCCGGATCAATGTTGGATCTTTATCGGATTGTACGGAAAATGGGGACACAAAAAAAGAGGATGTCGGGTGAATTTTCATCGGAACTCATCGGGACGCTGAATTTTTTGCAAAATTGGGAACAGATGTGCTTCCGATGAGGTACCGATGGTCAGTGGAATGGGGGTATTAGCGACGAATCACGCTTTCCTTTTTCACCGGCGAGATGGAAGACAACGTGTTTCTCGTTGTCGAAATGAGGCTTTTGCCCCACATTGTGTGCGTGAATTCCACAATTTCGGTGGCGGTAGTGTCATGATGTGTGGGAACATATCCTACACCACGAGATCTGACTTGGTTGTGGTTCAAGAAAATTTGACAGCAAATCGCTACATGAATCAAATTCTTCAACCTCACCCTCTTCCAATCAGTGACCGCCAGAGGGAGCTGTTTCAACAGGACAACGCTCCACCGCACACAGCTCGTGTCACGGTAGACTACCCCCATAATGCCAACATCAACGTCTTGCCCTGGCCGTCGAGATCTCCAGATCTCAACCCAATCGAACACCTCTGGGTTGAACTCGATCGACGTGTGCGTCAACGTCAGAACACGCCATGGACACTCCCACAACTGGCCAGATTTCCGTGGGACAGAATTCGTACACTTATCCAGTTAGTGCCCAGGAGATGCAGAGCCATGATTTCTCCCCAAGGCGGTCACCCGAGATACTGAGTTCAGCGCAACCTTGTGGCCTCATGTAACATGACAATGAACAGCTTTCAATACCTTTGTGACTATCGAGCTCCAAAATTTCATATTTGTATCTATTATATCAAATTAAATATATCAATTATATTAATTATATATATCACAAAATCAATCGGCACTGACAACGCATCGAACCCCGCGGGGATAATCTGCATGTTGTGATTAGCATGTGTTTCTTTGATGTGCCGACTATAGTCTGTATGAAATAATCCCGGATATTGACGTAAAATATAAGAAATTGTCATTTGTAACGGTCAAGAGCATGTTCAAGTTGTCGGTGTTTCTTTTTCTTCACATGGCGCGTACCCCCTGCTTTGAGCTGAAGAACGGCAACTTCAACGACAGACTCTTCTGTCTTTATAAAGTCTTGAATCTTGAAGAGGTTAGGTTTGAAACCGGCGATGTGGATGATTGTGACAGTTGTTGTAGGGAGTCAGGAGGTTGTGCAGGGTGCTGATTGTGGAATGGCATGATCTCAGACAACAGCACCAGACGTTTCTTCGCTTGAAACTCAATTTGTAGCCGAAGTACATCAAACACTGTCCTTCACGATTGTCTGGAATATAACTTAACTTTTACAGGTCATTTAATTTAAATTATCACATTCTTCACCACTTTAGTCTGGTTACAGATCTGTTAGTTCCCCGTTACAGCAAAGTATACTTGTCAGTAAGTACCTGGTCTTACTGTTTAGTTCTGTGAACGTGTTCACTTTAGCTTCACTTGTGCACCAGACGTAAAATTAAAAAAATCTATTTCTACACACATAATAAATGAATAAACAATACATGGCGATGCACAGCATCAAAATCATATAATAGGTTTGGAACAAAAGTACGGCAATGTCCTTTCAATTTGGACTAACCTCGACCTTCATATACGTTTGTTTGTTGTTTAACGCAACACTCAGCAATATTCCAGCTATATCACGGTGGTCTGTAAATAATCGAGTTGACATCATGAGCATCGATCCAAGGATGTTTTCCGAGAAAAATAACTGCATTTTGAGATATTTTAAGAGCATTACAGTAAATTTCGTGCAGAGGTCAAGGTCAGAATCAAATATTGCTAACAAAACCAGGACATATATGTTAAGCCCCACGACTAACGACACTTGTACCAAATGTCATTACATTTTGTACAAAAATGCCCGAGTAATAGCCACAAAAACCTCTCGAGACGGCCATATTGAAAATGACATTCGAAACTCTTGAACAGATTGCGGCGTCATCGTCGGTGGAAACAAGTAGATAAAGTTCTATCGACACGTGTACAGCAGTTTCTGTGGAGATGACGTTTACAGTGAGAGGAAATGCAATTTTAGAGAATTTAAGAGCATGGTCCCAACTGCAAAGGTCAACTGAAAGCCAAACTTTAAAATATTGTGTTAAGTCCCACTAATAACTACACGTAAACTAAATATCATTTGGAAACAACCGGCTGAGTAATGTCACTGAGGGTAATCAGCTTGCAGTATGGACGAAGTTCAAAGGTCAAACAAAGTTCGAAATTCAAAATTTTGCAAAACAAAAACATGGACGGGATCATATATTTTGAGCCCCATTTCTAACAACAACTGTACTTTCATTATATTTCAAACAATAACATTTTCAATAAATGTCATTCCGGTGATAAGTAATATCTACATTGTTCTGGTGCGTTCTGGGTTGATGATGTTTATGGCGAAACGAAATGAATTTTATGAGAATCTAGGAGTATGGTCAACGCGCAAACTTCAAATATAGGTCGAACATTTATATATAGCGAAAAACGGAACATGTCTGTTGGACCTTACTACCAACAAGACATTTACCAAATTTCATGAAAATTTGAAACAAAATGTTTGAGTAAAGTTGTTTAACGCTGCACTCAGCCATATTCCAGCTAACGGCGGTCTGTAAATAATCGAGTCAGGACCAGACAATCCAGTGATTGACATCATGAGCATCGATCCATGCAATTGGGATACGATGATATGCATCAACCAAGTCAGCGAGCCTGACCACCCAATCCTGTTAGTCGCCTCTTACGACAAGCATTGGGTTGCCGAAGACCTATTCTACCCCGGATCTTCACGGGTCAGTTCTTAACAGACAGACCTTTCTCAGCCAATGACAAGCTCCGACATTCATACAGTTTGGCCCTCGCTCACACTCCAATGAACTCATACAAAGTGAAAATCAATTCTTAAATGACAACTTATAATACCTGGCTGTGTATTTGTTAAAAGATGCGGTTGTTCGACATTACAGGAATTTTCCGTTACTTCTACATTAGTCAGAAGCGGGGTTGGGGTGTAGTTTAGTGGGTAAAACGTTCGATAAAAGTGGGTCAAACGAGGGCCGGGTTCGATACAGCACATACAAAGTGTGAAGGCCATTTATGGTGTCTCCCGTCATGATATTGCCAGTATAGTGCCATAAGCAGTGTACTTACTTACTCACTCACTCACTGTTCAATAGTCATTGAAGCGACAGTAACGTCATCAAAGACGAATGCCTTAGGCCATATCGTTTGTCGACAGACATTGGCAAGGCGACTCAGAGATCAAGGAATTAGGGAATCAGAGATTGAGATGGGCCCGGACAGTACGTCTTTGACAGCCACGTGACTGGCAGAGAGTCGTATTGACTGACGAAAGCCGGTTCTCTCTGTTCAGAGCTGATGAAAGAACGAAGGGCGGCATGTTGCGTTCAGGAGCTCATGCCGTATGGTTGAGGGTGTGTTAGGGTGTGAGGAGGAATGTGTGGACAGAATAGAACACCACTGGCCATCGTTAAAGGAGATTTGACCCCTCGGCGTTACATGGATGACATTCTTCGTCCGATTGTCATACCATTTCTACAACAGCTGCAACGCGGTGTCTTTTATCAGCATAACAACTCAAGACCCCATTTAGCCCCTATCGTACAGAACTTCCTTGCATCCAACAACGTCAACGTGTTTCCGTGGCCTGCCTTGCCCCCATAACAAGGATCGCCGTGTTCGACAGTGACCACATCCTCCACCCAACCAACAAGAACTGATCCAGGTTCTCCAAGAAGAATGGCGACGTATCCCACGAGAGTTTTTTCTGAGCGCGGGGGAGGTTTTTGCGTGTCTTGTAGCAGGGGTGGTCATACACGCTATTAATGTGACGTGTCATTGAAATTGAGCGAAAGCAACTCGGGCAACTGTCGATATTGAATGCTATCGTTTGTGCTTTTTTTAACTAGGGTGACTTAAAACTATGGTAAAGTTACTTGACAGTCAGTTAATAATGTACATGTCTTTATTTCAAAGTCAAGTAATACATTTGTAGCTGAACACACTCCAAATCAGACTGACCAATCGTAACAGTCATCCATCCAAATTGTCGTCAGCCCTCGTGGACACCAGAGACACCCCCCCCCCCCCCCCCCCAGATAATAAGAGTAAATATATCAAATTTTGGAATGGTGAACTGCTTTTCTGAAAGTTGTATCACGAATGATACTAGAGAGGGTAGAGTCCTCAAAGAAGTGTTGAAGAAGAGCAAGATTAACAGGGTGAAGGTGTGAGATCTGGTGTTGTGAAGCGCGACAAGAACTGAAGGGTGCAGGATAATACAGATCTTCAGTGGACAGAGAACAGTAACATGGACTAGCAATCAGACAGAAGTTACAACTGGGAATCATACGATGAGTACCAGGACAGGTGAGAGTAAGGAAGGGAATTCTATATACAAGAACATTTGAGGCATCAATAGAAATAAGCTGAGGTGGCAGAGGTTTGGTGGCATAACGAAAATCACAAAGAGATTTGATCAGACTCATACTATTTTGAAAGAGTGCAAGGCTACATGATGGTTTGGGGGAGGATTGTAGAGCTATTCTGATAGAACAGTGCATGACAAATTCATCACCGGAGCAGGGTGAAAAAGAAGAACTGTCCATACTGAGGAAATGAAGAGAATCAAAGGACAGGGCAAAGTAAGGAGGAATATCAAGGAGTTGAGTGTAGTTGGATGATGTATTGTTCACAGGCACTGGAAGAGGAATAACCTTACACATTTGGAAAGGTTTCGGCAAGGATGATAAGGGATGAACCTTTGGTGAAAGACAGGGACCTTCTTTGTCTCATACGCCGAGAACCCTTTTTAACAAATACTCGTCTGAAACAGCTGTGGTTGCCCAATCGTCGTTTCAGCACTAGAACAGTCAGGAACCGGCTGAAAGCAGCAGGACTGAGGGCTAGACGAGTCATAGCATGGTGTATTGCATGACAGAATTCGAATCTGAGAACTTGGAGACGGATCCATTGGTCAGACGAAAGTCGCTTTTTGCCCCACATCACTGCCCAAGTCAGATATTGTGTCTGTAGTTTACCATATGTGTGGAAAAAGGAAATGTACGTTACAGTCCCAGTGAAGAGTTCAACACCAAAAGAAACATTTAGTGAAACACTTGGCCACAATAATGCAGCATTGTATATTTCCATTGATACACCACCTTGACAGCTCTACGGTCACGCAAATTATACTTCTTCAATTGTCATCTGAAGTTTTCAAAATGTGTGTTTATGTGTCCCACAAGTTAATGAAATGTCCGTTACCTAAATTATAACCAATGGGGAGATCTATTATTAGAAGCAAATGTTGTCATGTAATATGACAAAAGTACCAAGATACATAACAAAGTATTTACAATGCTATCCTCATTAATACACGGTTCATAGTCATGATAATAAGGATAAATGGGATAGTAATTTTCAAAGTGAAATGTACGTCACCGTTCACAGAAACCCAATCACAGGCTCAAACATGAAAACAACGTAAGTAAATCATCCACAGTCACTGACAGGATCTATTCAAACTACAGTACGGTGGCCCATACCCGCCACTGGTGAGATCATCTTTCACTGTATGCCTCTATATTTTATCTGGCGGCCGCTAATGGCTCATCAAGCAGGTGATACCTGCTTTAAAATCAAAGCTCAATCTTACGGATACAATCTCCAACCTGTCGATTGCCAGGGCACTGATCTGGAAGTAATTCTGGTCTTTCATGGTATGCCAATTTGAAACGAAAAGTATCTGGCAAAATATAGAGGCATATAGGGGGAAATGATCCCACCAGTGGCGGGTATGGGCCACCGTACTACTGCTATTTATACGATCTTGTTTAAAAAGATGAATGTCAAACCTAATCAATCGTTTTGTAATGTACGTTACTGATATGTTCGTTACCAAATTATACGAAACGACCTATTTTCGTGAAATTAGCTTTGTCTTAAGGCTACAAAGTGCTTCCTTCACTCATCCATAGGCTGCAGACTAGCATCCAAGATTGGTTATGCTTATGGCAGATAGTGTGCTTCTTGTTCATTTTATTACATTTGCTTGTGATCTTGAGTAACAACCAGTGGACATGTCTTAAACAAGATGAGAAATGAGTGCATTTATATGTCAACACGAAATACTGTTACATTTTGCTGAACAAAGATGTAACGTACATTTCATAAAAAGAAACCTTTTCAAAATTAAGTGAGTTTTGGATAATATAGATGTTTTCTGCCAAACTTTTGACATTTAGAGAAAACTATTGTTCTGTTAATAATGTTTTAAAGACAAATGTCTTTACACAAACATTTTATTAATGGAAGTCAGTAAACCTGTCCACCTGAATTCAACTTTACCTTCACGACTGAATGTTATGTAAATCTTAACGCAGGTAAAATTCAAACTGATTTCTTCTGACATTGAAATTATTGAGGAGCGATTTAGGAATAGGATGTGATAACAATGATAATGTTTCATCATTTAATCTGAAATAGGTACACATGAAGGGAGTTATATGCGGCTTAAATCACATACTAAGTCAAACAAATTAAGTATGAAACATATCTTCGTTGGATGTTTGATGTTCGTTACAGTTGAAATGTTCATTACTAGTGTATAATTGTCTAGTTATATTTCAAAGGAACCATTGTTTTTTTTAATTTGCATGCTCGTGTTGATAAATGTTCCTGGCTAAATCTGATGGCCCTAGGTGTTTGACACTTTCATTTTAAACATCAATTATCTGTTTTTCTTTCACAATCTCTTAACGTAACTGAAAGTATAATGAAAGAAGTAAAATTATTTTATCTTGTTCACCTATATTTTATCCAAGTGAAGATCTTGTTCAGATATCCTTGCTTTGATTAGTAATGTGTCTGCTGAGAACATTGTTTGAAAACATGGTGGCCTTGTATACAAAATCCGGCAAATTTGTAATGTACGTTACAACTGTTGTAGATCTTCGAATCGCATGTTGTGGTGTGATATATATTGTTGTAGCCATCAAAAACAGAAGATATCATCTCCGATAATTGTGGGTCTTTGGAGTAACCATTGTAAGGGTTTGACAGAACCAGATTCATTTTCATTGAATTCGAATATTTTGAAACATCAGTTGTCGGGGTAATCCAATTTTGAATGTCCGTTCTTCAAATTGTGTGTCATCATGTCTATCGTTGGAATAACTGAAGTTGTAATAAAGATAGATAAATTATTCTCCTGTTTGCTGCTTTATAGCAAGCATTGTCTTCGTTTCCTTTATCTGTAACGTACATTTCAATACATGTTCCCTCAGAAGCATACCCCTGAACTTTGATCGCTAATCCTGAGCTAATAATACAACTCAACTTGAAATCACGTGATATACATACACAGTATGCATAATGCTTCCAAACCAAACAAGTTACATGGGGCTTAAACGGATCTTCGTGAGTGTTGTAATATAATAATTTTATTTTCAGGTAGACAACTACACAAAAAATATATGATAAATAGGATATTTCATGTCTCGTGAAATATCACGTTTCTCTCATCTCGTGACGGCGGAAAAGGAGATATTGTCACTTGTCACTCGATGAGAAAAAGATATTTCACTCGACACCTGAAATAGCCTCTATGTAGTATGTACTATACTTATCATTTTTTAAACTGTATATATCACACGAACTTGAACCGACCCATCAATAATTACATGTATTTTGTTGTTTTATAAGTATTGAATGTAAGATTATCTGAAACGTATAACGATACAATATGCCTAAATTTAATCACTTTTTGACTGTTGTTAACTTCTTTCAGGTATGTGATGCGGTTATTGTTATTGGTAAGGGTCAATGCATGATAACCGGCCGTATACATATAACCTGTACTGAAATCAAACATCCTAGTCTGTCACAACAGAAAATAACGCAATGAAAGCGATATATATCTTAAAACGTAACGAACGTAAGCCGGGACATGTAAATCTTGTACAATTACGTGGTATTTCCGATACTCCCTTACAAGTATATTCTCATGAAAGACAGCTTTTAGTTGTTTATGAATTGGCGATGGGACATTTAGCAACAATTAGAGTATTATTTTAGTGCACTTTACTATATAGGAAATTATTTGTGGTTGAGGGACATTACAATGAGAGAAACGTTCCACTTTATTAGAGGAGAATGAAAGTTTTACGGTTATAAGCAGAGACCATAATATATACCGAATATGGTCTGTTATAAATAAAGATAAATTGAAATGATACGTCTCTTTGAAACAAACTACACCAAGGTTATGCTTATGTTTGGTTAATAAGTAAGAATGCGTAAGAAACAGCGTCATTTGTAATGTAGGTTTCTCTCTCTCTTTGTTAGAGGAACACGTCATCAGAAGTATCAATATTACTTCGTCATTTAAGATTATTTTAATGCGCATCTTTCTTTGGAAATACGGCTTTTGTACATACAAGAGTTATCTCCTATTTTTGACAGTACTGCATTGTGGGACGAAAACATGTGACGTCACTTCCTATGAAAACATCAGCTGTAAATGTAAGGACGAAGTATTTTCAAGTAACAAGTGGATGTTTTGCCCCCAAAATTGGCTTGATCGTGTAGATCGAAATGGCCGCCGATTCTCCGAGAAGAACATCCCGTTTCAACTGCGCATCAGTGCGGCCCCAAGCTTACAGGTGCAAATAGTACCCATTTCGTCTGTAGTTTTGAATGAATGAGAAACATAGAGGTTATTACGCGAGTGTGTTTGGGGATGGTAAATATCCTGCATTAGGAATAAACATTGTGTTAATGAATAAACATTGTATTTAGCGGGCCTGACTTGGTGATGCTTTTTTTCCCATCATATCCCAATTGCAAGGATCGATGCTCATGATACTAATCACTGGATTGTCTGGTCCAGGCTTGATTATTTACAGACCACGATCATACAGCTGGAGTATTGCTGAGTGCGGCGTTAAAGAACAAAACAACAAATAAAAAAACATAGTACAATGATATATAACCTGCTGATAACTGAAATACTGTTTGTACCAGCATTTAAAACCCAACTCCCAAGTCTGATCGCATTGCTTTGTCAAATATGTGATTTCAATGATCAAGTTGTGAGTACTATGATTGATGATTAGTACAGATTGACAGAGATGACACTCTTCCTCGGGACGTTCTCAGCCATGGTTATAACATTGGTTGTTTTTCTCCAGTGACAAGTCTGTGGTGGAGAGTGTGGTGGACCTGATTGCTGATGTTGTGCCCCAAGTACAGGTGCGTCAATAGGAAACCTTTTAGGCCTTTTAGTTTTTATCATGTAGCGGCCATAAAATTTCCGAGTCACGTGATGGGATTCGAACCACGGACCTTCTGATCCGAGGTCGGACGTCTGTCCAAATGACCAAAGAGGTTAACCCCGTCAGCAAGCTGACAATGTAAGGATGTCATCTGTAGGATGACTCCATGCCCTGCTGCATACTCCCCCGTCAACAGAAGGCACGTCCCGGGCCGCATAGTAGGGTACTGAGGCTTATTTTGCTCAAATTTAATATGAACGTGCTCAGCCTCACGTTGGGTGCCAATGTAGCGGCCATAAAATTTCCGAGTCACGTGATGGGATCCGAACCACGGACCTTCTGATCCGAGGTCGGACGCCTTGTCCTCATGATCAAAGAGGTTAACCCTGTCAGCAAGCTGACAAGGTAAGGATGTCATCTGTGGGATGACTCCACACCCTGCTACAATTAGATTGTTAAAAAATATGACTGTCATATAAAAACTAAAATTAGAAAAAAACTAAATGACTTTTGTCATGTTAAATATAATTAGGTCCGACTGTTTCACAATTAGCATGATTAGTTCCAGGACAGTTAAAGTGATATCATCTGTGGCTGTTTGCATATAAGCTGTTTATAAGCTCCAGCAATTACATTAGGCCACACATTTTTTATTTTTGTTTCACAGGCCTGCTGCCCCTACAGATGCTAGTTATATAGACCCTGTTATACAATATAAAATGTTATACATAAATTCCATGTCTACATCACTATCAGTGATTCAGGAAGCCAGCTGCAGTTTGACATTCAAATAAATAAATAAATGATTGACATAGCTATTTATTTTTTTATTTCAACTGACCTTGTGTAGAAAAGCTGGAATATATCCATTAAACATTGAATTAAAAAAGTATGGCCTTACAGTTGGTAACTATATGTTGACCATTGACCAATGTTTATTGACTGATGTTTATTGACTGTTTATTGACTGACAGTTATTGACTGATGTTTATTGACTGTTCATAGACTGATGTTATTTGACTGATGTATTGACTGATGTTTATTGACTGAAGGTATGTGACTGATGTTTATTGACTGTTATTTATTGACTGATGTTTATCAACCAATGTTTATTGATTGATTTTTATTGACCGATGTTTATTAACCAATGTTTATTGACATGTTTATTGATTGATATTTATTAACCGATGTTTATTGACTGTTGTTTATTACTGTTCTAGGCATACAGTGGAACACAGAAAACAGATGACAAAGACAAGATTCTGTGGGTGAAGTTTGAGAGATGTGATGTCAATGGTATGATAATTATTATGATACACATTGCATGGCAAATGTGATGCCAGTAATATGCCAGATGTCATTTGTGTCTGGTCAGGACTTAATGATTTACAGTCCATCTTCATTTGACTGGAATATTATTGACTGATGTTGACTGTAAAAAAACATTCAGTCTCTTTTTCCTGAATGTTTGATTTGACTAACATAATCATGATAATGTTATTCACATCTCAGTATAACTAACCAATCAATGGAGAGTATCATTTTGACCAATCAACTTACAGCTGACATACACTTCGCTCTGTCTTTGGAAATTCTTGTGGAATTTGATTGAGTGAGTCAATGTTGTTGTGTGCAACAGTGAACAATACTCCAGCTGGATGTACCATGAAACACAGTCTGTGATTACACACAGCCAAGTTGCCAAGTAGAACTGTCTGGTTATGAATATTAGTTGCTAGGATGATGAGATGAGTCCAAACAGTGTTTAAAGCACATCATCTAAACTGCCTCAGTCAGAACGCCAATGGTGTTTATTTCAGATTTGTCTCACAACCCCAACTTCCATGTGAATGAAGCAGGTGGTCCTCCACTGCTGTTGATCATTGGTTACAGCAACGGTGTCCAAATATGGCATGTGACGGTGAGTATGGTTTAACGTCGCTTTTAGCAATAGTCCACGAACACTTAAACCGCCCCCATTAGAATAAGGGGTGAAATGGTACAAGGTCACAATACATATCATGGTACATGTGTCATGATGCAATGCATATCCTGATACACATATTTACATCAAATTGCATGGATTCTTCTTGACAATAAATATTGCAGAGCAGGTTCAAAAAGAAAAGCTAACTGTAGTCACATGTTTGTAGCGGCTATTATTATTAGAGAACTTGGAACTCAAATTACAACACATTTTGCCATGTTTGACTGACGGAAATGCGGGGATTCTTTAAGCAAGTCACAGGTAATATATTTCAATATTTCAGCAAGTGTGTGGTCTGGTATCGATACAGAAAATATGTATTGTGTATTGTATCTCAGCGATAAAACTCATGGTGCATCGATGTATTGTCTACAGCATACAGATCTGAAAGCCTTCAGGTTGTGTAAGGAGAACCCAAGGTGAACTTTGACTGTCCATATGAAGGATGTGTGCTTCTTTACCGCCTCTTTTTTGGGAATTTTGATTTGTATGTATGAAAAACATAACACACAGAACACAAATGTTGCTTCGATGATGATCCATTTTCAACTATGACCAGACAGGCGACCTGTTGCACTGTTAACATGAAGGCGTGACATTTAACATGCTCTGAAACAAGTGAAAACGTGTGATTGAGTGAAGACAATGGGAAATGCCACGTCTTAATTTTGAATCTTTTAATTGTAATTCTTATGACGTAATAAATGTCAGTTGAATTGGTTTAAATGATTCAATCAGACATACTTTTTTATGTGTTTAGTATCCAATAGTTTGTGTAAGGTAGAACCCTGCCTTCTCACTGGCTTTGGAGAAGCATGTTACAGCTCAAATAATATATTGAACCGCAGAAGAAATGTCACTTTAGGAAAATAATACATGAAAGTTTCTCATTGAAATATCAATGCATGTTTCTTAGGTATCATGTTTTTAATAGTCTGTATCCAAATTGAAATGTTAAGGGCCAAAAAGTGACACAATTTATGGATATAAAAGCTGGAGTATTCTGAATCTAGTTAGAACTGCAGTTTTGCATGATCCACTCTGTTTAATTGACACTAGAACTTTGATCCAGCTTGTTTCTGTGCTTGTACATTTTTTACATCTTCAGTGCAATGGAGAGGCACAGGAAGTGATGTCACTCCGACAGGGACCTGTGAGAATATTGCGGGTTTTACCGACACCTGAACCAGGTAATGAGTTATCTCCCTTCACAGTGATGTTACCTGGCACAATACCACATTTCAGTGTTGAAATATTAATTAGCTGTAGTATTAAAGACATGCAGTGCTTGTACCAACAAAACTACACGTTATGAAAAAGATGTTGCCTGGTTTCATAAACTCAGCCCTTCAGTGTAGCATTGACTCGAAGATGCCGAGTAGTGTTTGACACCGGCTGAAATTTGTCAGTGGTCAAAAGGACCAGCCCATAGAAAAATCTACTGGTCCTCTTATATCTCTACTGGACACAATGGTGCTGACCACAAAGGGTTTTAGATGGTATCACTTCATTCTAATTCGACAATGTGTACCAAATTACAGTAATAAAAGACAAGTTAAGGCTGATTAACTTCAGAGAGTTGTTTGTTTCCAACGGGTGAAGTTTTCAGCTTTTCCCAGATACCGATGTAACACATCCATTAGTCATAAAAACAGTGCCTCACACTGAAGTTAGATGATACATACAAGTGAGTGTTACTGGCGAACACTGCTGAGTACAGTATTTGATCTGATAATCCTTTCTGACCCCATCATTGTTGGCTTTGAAAGCAAACAACTTGTCACAAAGATCTCCTACAGCTCCATGTCATGGCACAGCTGCATTGGGGCTGACCATTTGATATTCGGGGTGCTGAGGTAGCCTAGTGGTTAAGGCGTCAGCTCGTCACGCTCGCAGCATGTATAGTCCCCTCATTGACAGGCACAGTCGACCTTCAACAACCTTCTGTTGACCTTCAAGCCGACCTTATCAGGAAAACATGGAAATTTCTCGAGGCAAAGGGAAGTGAAAAGCTCATCCACGTTGTGATGACGTTTATTTGGAAAGAGATTGGGCTATTTAAAAGATGACATTATAATGTGAAAACACAGAGATGTAAAGTCAAATCCGATAAAAACCGGACAGTTTCATATCAAGGTGGTTAAAAACCACATACAGGGGGGATTAAGGGAAACTGTTTTGAAAATGTTCCTCATGCTGAATATTTCTGGACTTTTTATGTCATGTAGCAAACAGTTCTATCTTGAAACAACTAAAATACATTCTTTTGCAATTTGTTTGAGGTTAGCATATTTTTGGTCATGGATTGTCTGGAGTGAGTGAGTTTATGCTTTACGTCACATCAGCAATATTTCAGCCATATTGTGACGATGGATTGGCTGGACAAGGAAAGTTTAAACATGTTAATGAAGTTATTCTTTTCCTGCAATGATTGGTTACCTGTCTACAGGGTAACAGGAACTGACTCTCCTGATGTTGTGTGATGTGCATCTACTGTTGATCTCAGTATACTCAGTGGGTGCAGTTGATGAACACTGGTAACTAGTGACTTCTGTATGTGATGATGTTGTGTATGACCTATCATGATGAGGAGTGTTGTGATGGATCCAAGTGTCACTGCATCAGGACTATATGATGTCAGTGTTGTGATGGATCCAAGTGTCACTGCATCAGGACTATATGATGTCAGCACATTGCTGACAAGTGGTACTCACTGGCCAACAACACAATTATACATAAAACACTGCTCACTTTACAGTAGTACTCAGACATAGTGGCAGGGTTTTGCCTACCTACCTACCAAATCACCCAGCAACCCACCTTAAAACCTACCCAACCACATACCCACCTACCCAAACACAACCACCCACCTAATCGTGAAGATATGGGTTAGAATAGGTCTTCAGCAATTGCATGGATCAGTGCTCATGATGTCAATCACTGGATTGTCTGGTTCGGACTTGATTACTTACAGATCATTGTCATATAGCTGGAATATTGCTGAGTGTGGCAGCAAACAAACAAACAAACAACTAAACAAACAAACAAACCTACTTAAGGCCTTACCATGATGGATGTTGTACGGTGACATCATGAATACTATAAGCAGGTTGTCATACATAGTTCAAGCTATGTGTTTTGTTCCAGTGTTTGCAGACATTGACTCCTACGGTGGAAAGAGGCCGCTGTTTGCCATGTGTGACTCCTCCAGGTACGACTGTGTCACACGTGTGGTCACACACCATGTGTCACATACACACATTCAGTCATTGTTAGTTGGATATTGCACAGGGCGCTGACACTATACAACATGGACAAAGCTAATTCTACTGTCATGAACCCCTTGGGGAATTTTGGTTTGTATTGGAGCCGAGCATCCTATGCGTGTTGTAAGAGGTGATGCTTAGAATTGGGTGGTCAGGCTCAGTGTTTGTTTGTTTGCCTGTCATCATGTCCCAATGATGTGGAATGCTGCTCAGAATGTCCATCACTGGTCTATCTACAGGCCACCATCATACAGCTGGAATACTGATGAGTACTGTGTTCACAACACAAATTGTGTATCAAGATGTGATGCATACTAAGAAATAGATTTAGTCAGTTTATCTCATAAAGTATGCTTACATTTCAGTATGTGAAAAAAATTGGATGAAGTATTTTCAAACATTTATTATTAATGAGTTAGGGACATTTTATTATGAGTGAGTGTGTGATTAAGCATGGTTAGTAGGGTGTCAGAGTTAGAGTTTCTGAAAAAAAGATAGAAACAAATAACTAGATTTAAATTGAAAAGGAGCCCCAGTGAAATGGGAGATTCAGGACCTGAGAAAAACATAGACTTGCTTCATTTAGGGCTTTTGCATTACAGAAAGGGCTGGGCAGATGGGAGACTCATATGAGACAGGCTATGGGGTGTTAGTACACTAAAACATTCCATTCGTATCACGACTGGACACCAGAAATGGGCTTCACTCATTGTACCCAGGTGGGGAGTTAAACCTGGCTCCTTGGCATAACAGACTAACACTTTAACCACTAGGCTACCCGTCCCCTCTCATTATATCATTATCTCCATGTGGTGATGATGGTGTTGTGTTTCAGTGCTGGTCAGCCATTCTGTAGTGTGAAGCTAGTCTCACTGAGGTCAGGAGATGAGGTCCACCACATCTCCTTCAAGACACTACCAGTCCTCAACATAGAGAGTAACAAAAGGTAAGTGACCTCAGGTGACCTTGGGTGACCTCCTGGTAGAACCAACTCTCAGGTGGTGTCTGGTGGGTGTGGTATACCCAGTTATAGAGACAGAGGACGAGTGACAGTACTGATCAGGATGTAGAGGTAGAGCTGCAAGAACAAAGGGTGAGGTGAAGGTAGATCTCAAGGTACTGTTGTATAAATTGTAAACATTGGTTCGGATAAACATTGGTTCATTTCAGTTTAACGATACTTATGTGAGATAAGCAAGTTACCTAACGTGTATTCTGATAGGTTTACCTGTACCACGTGGTGAAACAATGCATTTCAACGGCGACCCCCAAATCATGTGTCTGACACTGACTTTGAATATTGACTCGTCACATGATCAGTATTGACCGCCTAAGGGGTCGGGATGGGTCTGAGGGTCCTTGTTTTCACATACTGACCTCGTGAAGAGTAAATTTTTCAACCTATCCTAGCTCACACTTTGAACTTCTCCCTTCTTCTTCGATCCTATGTGGGAAAGTACTTGAATCATGTTTCCAGCTTCTGAAATAACGATAGCCACCCAAGCCCCCCTGCATCTCCATGGTTACGTCCAGAAGTTGGTCAATTACGTTCCTCTCATGCATGATGTGCCTGCTTGAACTGACCACATGTACACCTCTACCAAATCATCGCTACCGTGTGGTGACGTGTTTGTAATATCAGAGAATATTGTTTGTCCGTCGCCAAGTTGTCAAGTATCCTACGGCCTATAAATATGGGAAAAAAGGACAGACAACGTTCTGCTTGTAAACAATTCAAACGTATCTTATCGGATCCTCACTTATTGTTGTGACTGTCGGGAACAGTGCACCCTGGGTTCCTGGATGTGCAGAATGTCATTCCCTAACTAACTTGGCGTTAAAAGTTTACCTGCAGCGTTGCTGATCGCTATTCCAAAGCGGCTGGATTCCAAGGCTAAAACCAGCTCCTCATGCCCTAAAGACAACTGTGAGGAGCCTGTAATTTCTGTCACAGACGAGACCCTCTCAGACAGCTTCCTTACAGTCGATATTTCGACTCACGACCACTTCACAAGAAAATATGCAGGTCGATGTGCGCTCGGTCTGTCTGACCAATCTGGGTCCCTCACTCATTTCACCAGCAGCAGATTGCTCCAGTCAATTTAAAATACCGCCCTTCAATTCGGCTTGCTCTTCTCCCCTGGCTGCTAGAGATACGACTGTCAGTATTACTACCTCTCAGGTTGTTTTAGATTGTCACACTCCCGCTCCCACGATCGGTGTTCCCGCTCCCAGGATCTGCATTCTCGAGCAAATCACCATTCTCACTCCTTGGCTGCACCATGATTTTTATCATTCCTGCTCCCAATTGTCTTCAATTGACCACTCGTCAGACAGTTCTCACTACGCCTACCCGCCTCACAGTTCACAAGATTGGCGTTTGTCATCGTATTAAGAATGTGATCGTCAAAGTCATTCCCAGAGTCGTTTTCGTTCGGTGCACAGATCGCCCGATCGTAATCCTTCTAGGTCAGCTCCTCCCGACCCTTGTCCACCTATCCTACCACGAGCTGGGATCCCAGGGACTTCAGAACCATCATTCGACTCTCTTGTGAAAGTGATATTCACTGTCCTTCACCGTTCGGATCCTTCATCGACTCCTCAACCTACTGATCCAGTTCCAGTTTCAGTTGCCTCTTGCTAGATCCCTCCCGGACCTGGCGTTCTTGATGATCCCTTGTCACCGCCTTCCTCGGTCGGGAGTTTTGAACCCGAGACCCTGAATTGACCTTTCATTGGATCGCTGATAAGTTGCAGTTACCACAGACCCTGAATCAGTCCTGTATTAGTGGACAACTTCGGCTGCAGAACGGTTTACCGGATTTGCAGTGATCAACCTTACACAAGACAAGCTTATGCAGATCTTGGACCTCCTCACAAACCACACTGGCTCCATGTCTCCGTGGTGTACTGCAACATTCTTCCTGGGATGGTCAATTCAAGGCCAAACTGTATCAGCAACCCTGGTCTTCCTGCTCCTTGTTTGCTGATGCTATACAACAGGTCGCACAGGATGTGCATAGAGACTCTAGCCTTCAGGTCTCTGTGGATCTTCTACGTCTCCAGAAAAGACAATTGGAGGATCAAGAAAAAAAGGATTGCCAATATTCAGAATTTGTTCCTGCCAGGCGCGATTATTTCCTCTCGGCCTAATCCCTTTCGGTGGTGCAACAGAGGCCGGATTGTCAATGCGGTTCGAAGCCCTCCTTGGGTCGATTGGTCTCATCTACCGGACCAAAGGGCGCCGGTGTGACTGGGAACTTCTGCCCCAAGCTGTTTCCGTTACACCTAGCCGTAGGCGGAAGACTCGGGATTTTTGCAAGCAATTGGACCTTGTTCGCAGAACCCTTCATCACGCAGCTACTTCGACAAGGGTATCGATTACTGATGATCACACCGCCACCTATGATGCTCCATCCCCGTCGGAGAAGGTATCCGGCCAGACAGTTACCAACGTTGATCAACACTGTAGGTACATTACTAGCAAAAAACGCTATCGAATGTCTCGACGCACTTCCCCCATTTTTCTTGTTCCCAAAAAGGACAGTTTAAAACTTCCGGTTCATTTTCAATATGAAAACTTTCAACGCTACGAACCTCGAAACTCCATAACATTTTCGCATGACGTCGATCACGCTCCTTCGTACGCTCTTTCATCCTGACAATTTTATGGTCAGCTTAGATCTCCAAGACGCCTTTCTGCACCTTCCCATCCATCGGGAGCACCGTCACTTCCTCTGCTTCGGTTTTCATTACCAGTGGAAGGTGCTCCCGTTTGGAATTTCTTCGGCCCCGTGCCTTTTTACCCGCCTGACCCGGCCTGTCACGAAGTTCCTACATTTTCGCGGGATCATGTTTGATTCTTATCTTGATGACTGCATTCGAGTTCACGCAAATGCCAATTTTGTCCATCTACAACTCGCCTTCACACTGCGTCTTCTCTGACAACTCTGCTGGCTAATCAACATACAAAAATCGGGAACTCATTCCCACCCAACGTCCCCAATTCCTAGGAGCCCTGTTTGACACTCAGCAAGGTCTGATGTTCGTCCCGCACGACCGGTGGGTGAAGATTCAACGTCATGAATTGTTAGCACTCAAACAGCCACTTCAACTGCGCCATTGGCACTTCTCGCACTCCTGGGCCTCCTAACATCGGCGGCGACTTCATTTGCGACTGCTTCCTGCACCCTTTATCGGCATCACCGATTGTCACACGCCGATCTGTCTACTGGTCCATCTCCACCCTAATCTTCAATGGTGGCTGGTCGCGTCGAGCAATTGCGAAGTGGGTCTCCTTCATCTGTTCGTCAATGCTTCAACCATCGATTTGGGAGCATGTCGCCTTCACATAAAAAATCTCAAGTTCAAGGCAGCCATTCTCACGATTTCGCATTGGTCAAACCTCATCCGGTCTGACAGCATGGCAGTAGTGTGGTACATCAACAGGATGGGATCCACGAAGTCGATGTCCTTACTCTCACTTGCTCTCGAGTTCTTTCGTCTTATCGACTCTCTCAACATACATGTTTGCGCTCGGCCAATTCCGGGGCTATCCAACATTATAGGATACTCCCTGTCCTAACTTGACAGACAATCACCAACCGAGTGGTCTCTTCATCCACAATCGTTCCAATGGATATGACAATTTTATCGTCCTGGAAGTAAGACCCCTCAGCCATCCGCTTCAATGCTCAACTATCCCGATTCGTATATCCCATCCCTGACCCGGGGGCTTGTGAGCAAGACGTGATGGCAATCTAGTGGGAAGGTCTCAATGCTTACACCTTTCTCCCGACAGGGCTTCTTTCACGGGTCCTGCAGAACGTAACAGCCACCAATCGCCTGTCTCTGATTTTGGTCGCTCTCTATTGGCCAACGCGCAACTGGTTCCCCACCTTGCTTAGGCACGCCGACGAACGATGTCAACTTCTTCCGTTCCGCGACGTCCTCCTCCTTCAACCTCATCTCGGTGGCTCCATCAGTCCCAGACAACGCTCCATCTTTGTGTTTGGCGCATCTGCAGAAGTCCCTCAATGCAAAAGGCTACTCCAAGCGGGTAGCGAAGACCATCACTGCTGCCCATCGTTCTTCCACCAGGCGCCATTATGACCACAAGTGAACGGCTTTTGGGACTGATTTGTAATATTTCTGATATTTCCACTCCTACCTCGGCTTCGCCTCAACAGATCGCCGAATATTTACATCACCTGCATTTGACTTGGAAACTTCAGGGATCCACATTGGCAACCTACCTCATGGCTGTTAACTCAGTCATTGCCACCACTTCCGGTGCGAAGGTTTCTACGGTTACGGAGCTACAATCTCATCCGTTCCTACAAATTAGCCGACAAAACCGCTCGCTTTCGGCCTCCCTCGTGGGACCGAAACGTTATTCTTCAACACCTGTTTCCGGCGATTACGAACCACTGACGGAGAAGGACTTCGAGACATTAACGCTGAAGACTGTCTTTTTGTTGGCTTTGGCCACCGCTGCACAGGTTAGTGAAATTCATGCTTTGGATGAAAAAGATCATCTGTGATGTTGGGTTTTGGTTCGAAGGTCCATTGCTATGGAATATTATCGATTGTTCCTCTTCTTGTTTTGGTTCGCTTCACATGAATGTGTTTGATCTTTATATACTTATCCTATCTCACACATGATAGGCCCGACCGACCATCCCCACATCACATTTACTCTATCCTTATAGCTCTGCAAAAGAGAATGATTTGGTAGAGGTGTACATGTGGTCAGTTCAAGCAGGCACAACATGCACGTGAGGCACGTAATTGACCTAGCCTTTGGACGTAACCATGGAGATGCAGGGGGGCTCGGGTGGCTATCTTTATTTCAGAAGCTGGAAACATGATTCAAGTACTTTCCCACATAGAATCGAAGAAGAAGGGAGAAGTGTGAGATAGGAGAAAATATGGTGGAAAACTTCGCATTACATAATGACAGGTGCTGTCGACCAGTGTTCATGACATTGGCAATAGACCCGTGAAGATCCTGGGTAGAATAGGTCTTTCGCAACCCATGCTTGTCGTAAAAGATGACTCACGGGATCGGGTGGTCAGGCTCGCTGACTTGGTTGATGCATGTCATCGATCTCAATTGCGTGGATCGATGCTCATGATGTCATGTCAATCACTGGATTGTCTGGTCTAGACTCGATTATTTTACAGACCACCGTCATACAGCTGGAATATTGCTGAGTGTGGCGTTAAACAACAGAAAAACAAACAAACAAACATTGGAAATAGGTGACATTACCCTGAACACTTGAGTGAACATGGTGAAATTTCTCTGTGGGCTTGAGCTGTCATGTGTTTGTCATTATAATGTCAATCTATGTTCCAGGTTCCTTGTTGTTGTGTGTCAAGAGAAGCTGGCAGTGTATGAGACGTGTCAGTTCCGGGAGCTGTTCTGGGTGTCAGGTGAGTAGTCTGTGTAGAACTGTTAATTACCTACTGGGTTAGAGCTAACTGAGTAGGGCAAATATCAATTCACACCAGTTTATTGTTTACGTAATCTGGACATCATTGCTGACGTCTTTCATATCTTCGGGACCCACCACAAAATTTTGAGAAAAAAAATTATGCTTCAGATTGCTGAGAAAAAAAAATTTGCCTGCCACAGAATTAAATTGTTGCTAGGTGTTTTTCTTTAAAAAAAATTCAAACTCGTAGTTTTAAATTTAAAAAAAATCTGGTTTTGTAGCTGTAGCTGAAAAAATAACTGATCTCGACATAAAATCCCTGTCCCTACTGTCATGTAGTCTGTGTGGAGCAGAGGTATGAGTCTTCACACGAGGATGTATTTGTCATGCCACTTTGTAGAAGGTTTCTTGCGATTTTTTCAACAATATTGAATCTGTTTACATCCAGGGTGCTATCCTTGTCCAGGGCCCAATGTTAACCCTGTCGCTCTGGGCACAAGATGGCTGGCGTATGCTGACAGACGGGTAATGATCACTCATCAGATACTTGCAGGGAAAGATTTATAGGAATAAATATTAATATGAAAAAAAGTAGTTTCTTCATTCTGACTTCATTGTCTTTTCACAAATTGTTTAGCTGTAACTGTGGTAATGGAGATATCAATTCTCTTGTACTGAAATCTGCTTTTGCTCAGATTTGCATGTGTGGTTGAGGTGTTTTTGTTCTGGGATATTCATTCAGGTATGGTAGTTTGAAAATGGAAGTGAAAACAATACGCAATGTGATAATTGGTGAAATAATTGCAAGGCAGCAAGAACTAGTCAGAGATAGTTGTTAGGAAACTTTGATGCTGAATTTGTTTTTGTTCATGACTTCAGTTGGTGTCGATGCATCAGTCCTGTGGTGGGATGTCGGGAGATGGAGCCCAGTCTTACGCTGCCACAGTCATCAGTGCAGCCAAGGTAAGATGCAGTCTCCGAAACTACCTCCACTATGCATATGTTATATGTTACTAAGATATAAGATATCGTTTTTAGGCAATGACTTTCCAAAGACTGTTTGCTGTAAAAGGCGACTATGCTTGTCGTAAGAGGTGACTAGCGGGATCGGGTGGTCAGGCTCGCTGACTTGGTTGATGCATGTCATCGTATTCCAATTGCGTAGATCGATGCTCATGATGTCAATCACTGGATTGTCTGGTCCAGCCTCAATTATTTACAGACCGTCATATAGCTGGAATATTGCTGAGTGCGGCGTTAAACAAAAAACAAACAAGAACAAATGAAAGACTGTTGCAATTGGACATCCTCACCTCTACTTATAAAATATATGCTGCACTGCTTTCAGAATCTTTGTTAAGCTAAAAAAAGGTCTTGGTTATCAGGCACTATGCGCATCATCATAAAGTCTGCCGGACGTTTCATTTTTGTTTCCATTTTCAATAAAACATTAAAATATCCTAATATTTAAAAACAGTGCGATCCAATATAGCACACAGTTACTTCCCTTTACATGCGCACTGCTTTACTGTACATCTTGTGTTATGGTCATGGCGACAATAGGAGTTTGTATGCTTGTTTATGTAGGGAGGCCCTTTCCCAGGTTGATAGTACACAACTGTTTATTTGGTTACATACTAGTTTGAACAAGCAGAAAAAAACCAAATCACCTCCCGCCCACACTATATTTTCAAAAGTCATTGCCTGAGAACCAATTCTTTTATTTTTTTAAGCCTGAGGCCTTAGGCCTGCCCAGCTCTGATATTTGTGATAAATGTTGTTAGTTGAAACATACTGTACATGTTCAGCTGAAGTGCTTCTTTCACATATTTACAAGTATCTTTATCTTACTTTTATTTGACATGTTTGAAGAGCAGTTCTTATGAAAGTTAAACTACCCTTGAAGATCCTGGTCAGAATAAGTCTCCAGAAAAACTAAGTTTTGCCTGATAATTATCCTGACAATTTGATCTTTGTTATTTTCCCTATATTGCATGTCACAATTGTTCAAAAAAATGAAACAAGCAAAAAATGAAACAAGCAACGAAAAGGGATCTTCACAAAAAGTTTTCAAGGGGAAAGCTAAGTGCTGTTCTGTGCATGTCTATGTGGGGGTATACTTGCAATATAGTATTTTTAACATACTGCTTGCTGAAGTTAAATGTGAAAGTCCAGCTGCTGATGTCATTAAGAAGATATTCCTACTTATTCAAGAATGTTATTGCAGAATTTGAAGTATTTTGATCTGAACGGAAAGCACACACATTAGCCTAAAGTTCGTAGTCAATAATTTAGAGGTATCAAATATATGATTAATTTAGGGGTATGAAATAGAAGACAAGCTACGTCTAAATACAAATTTTCTACCAGAACTATCTCGAGTCACAATAATCTCTCAAACAAGTTTGTGTTCCCTACCAGGGAGCGTTCAAGGGCCTGACAATGTTCGGGGAAGCCATGATGAGCAGTGTGACAGGCAACAAGAGCTCTCCGAGCACCAAGAAAGGGGAGACAAGTTCACAGGTTGACAACAACTACAGGCCGGGGATTGTGTCCGTCATCGACATGCAGACTGTGACTGGCAGCCATGTGAGTTGGCCACACCCACACTACAGTTACATCACAACAGCACTCCCTAGATGCAAGCTAGCTCCTGTACTACTGTCTGGGAACTGCTGTCTTGTGTTTCCAGATAACTCAATTTACATTTTCGGACCAAATTTGGTGTTTCATCAGTACATTGATTTCAAGTCAAATTGGATTATATTTGGTATGTCAGAGGTCACATTACAAGTGTTCATTCTTGACTTGTTAAAATGTTGACCCAGCACCCACTTGACTGACATTCCAAGATTGTAGTGTCATCAATGAACAAATTCCTATCCGAGTAAATAAGTAATGAGCCCGTGGGATTTTTGGGTTAGAACCGGTAGCCAGGAACCTTTACTTGATGTGAGAGGTGTCTAGATAAGTCAGGACTTTTCATTACACCCCGATGGCTTGTATCTTACACTCATACTATTAGTCATTGTATTTCTGGTCCCACCTTGATTGTTTAGAAGCAAGTTTCATATATAGCTTGAATATTGTTGTGTGCAGCGCTAGACAAGAAACAAGCAACTTCCATTCCAGATTAAACTTTGAATACTATTTTGGCAAAGTTCTCAATTCAAAATTTGAAAACTGACCAAGAGAACATGTAGGAATGTCTACTACATGTATATGGCCTAGCTATATAGATTGTATGGCATTACTCCCTACAGTCAAATGTAGAGTCTCTTCCGTTCAAATGTTTGTCTCATTGAAGTGAGAGATAGACAGTGATGATGACAGATTCAGTACGACAGCCTGTAACTGTCATTCGGAATACCCTGTGTTAACCTTTTTTACTTTTCTGATCTTGTAAGCAATGCTCTGATTAGTCAGATGAAAGGTCGTTCTGACATGACCAGTAATGTATGTCCTCACGATATGGCTGAAATATTGCCAATGTGACGGAAAGCATTAATTCATTGTTTAACCGTTGCAAGGACCAAGTTCTGATTTAATGATGGAGTAAGTAGACGATGCCTTTGACAAATTTTGATGAATTTCCAGCCTGGAAATGATGCACACCTACACACTCTCTTGTTTCAGTTCCATGTCAATGATGATCAAGACTGTGATGGTCTGATTGCTCACTTCCATGCACATGCTAATGAACCAGTTGCTGCTATGGGCTTCGATCAAAGCGGGACACTGCTTCTGACTGCATGTAAACTTGGACACAACTTTCACATCTTCCGCCTGATGGCCCACCCCTGTAGCTCCTCACTAGGGGCTGTTCATCATCTGTATACACTACACAGAGGAGATACCACGGCAAAGGTAGGTCTTTGAGTATTGGTACTATTTACATATTGCCTTGATGGCCCACCCCTGTAGCTCCTCACTAGGGGCCGTTCATCATCTGTATACACTACACAGAGGAGATACCACGGCAAAGGTAGGTCTTTGAGTATTGGAACTATTTACATATTGCCTTGATGGCCCACCCCTGTAGCTCCTCACTAGGGGCCGTTCATCATCTGTATACACTACACAGAGGAGATACCACGGCAAAGGTAGGTCTTTGAGTATTGGAACTATTTACATATTGCCTTGATGGCCCACCCCTGTAGCTCCTCACTAGGGGCCGTTCATCATCTGTATACACTACACAGAGGAGATACCACGGCAAAGGTAGGTCTTTGAGTATTGGTACTATTTACATATTGCCTTGATGGCCCACCCCTGCAGCTCCTCACTAGGGGCCGTTCATCATCTGTATACACTACACAGAGGAGATACCACGGCAAAGGTAGGTCGTTGAGTATTGGAACTATTTACATATTGCCTTGATGGCCCACCCCTGTAGCTCCTCACTGATGTGGAAAGTATTCATGTTTTGAATGGACTTTTGATTGGAATGGGGTTTTTTCATCTGGTGTCTATTTCAGGTCATTGACATCACCTTCACACTTGACACTCGCTGGGTTGCCGTGACAACACACAGGGGAACAACTCATGTGTTCCCTATCACGCCATATGGAGGTAAGTGAACAGACCACTACGAGTCTGACCTGAGTATCTACCCTTATATCCTTTGCTAGACTAACCCATGCCTTGTTTCATCCTGGTTGTGTCCTTGTAATATTTTTATTTCCCCGGCATATAATGTCTGTCTCATCTGTTCGTATGCCTGTCTGTCCGTCCATAATCATTAGGTTTTTGGAGCGTAACCGTTCAGTATTTTTCAATCCAAATTGACAGATATATCAAACAGATCCTGAATAAGTGCATGTTGCTATTTGTGGATTTGAGGCATTTTTCTTTTTTTTTGATTTCCATGGAAACAATTTGGACTTAGTCTTTAAAGGTGGGGGTAGGTGTCATTTTTGGAGCACAACATGAAAACTGTTAAAAACTTTTCATCCAAACCTGGTAAATGTTATTCACCAAGGGCAATGTGATGCCTTTTGCTATTTAGGAATTTTCAAAATTCAGAACGGAAACACGATTCAACATTTTTCATCCAAACTTGTACATGTATTAATCAAGTGGTGCCTTTCGCTATTTAGGAATTTAACTTTTTCCAAAGTTTTTCCTGTTTCCATGGCAACAAATTTGACTTTGACTCTGTTCATAGTGGTGTGTACCTGACATAGAAATACAAGGTTTGGAATCCCAATTCCATAGGATAGTTTGGATAGTTTAATAACTACTCATCAAGTTGGACTTAAAGTAACAGTCAGAAGATGTGTTCTTTTGATTCTGTGGGGGCCTGGGGAATATGTCATATGCTGATGACTCTTGTTATCCCTTTCTATCCCTTTTATCTGTTAATCCTAGTTTTATCCATTAATCCTGGTTTTATCCATAACGATCATTGTTTTTCACCATCCTTGTACTATTCTACCCTTTTCTTTTACCATTGTTTACTGATTAGCCTAATCAAAATTTTAGAAGTGAAAGTAAAATACTAGAACCGGTACTTAATTGTACATCATGCTTCTAAGTGAGTCTCCTGTGTGACATTGAGGTAAACACAACAAGCAGCGACAAGACAGCAGCCATTTTAATAATGACATATCCATGGTTATCAAGTTTCAACTGAAATTCCTTTTGATTCCAAGTGACTTGGTGTATTGGCACGTTACAGGTGCTGTGAGCATGAGAACCCACTGCAGCCCTCGAGTGGTCAACAGGATGAGCCGCTTCCACAAGAGTGCTGGTCTGGATGAGATTGACCATGCCTCCCCTGGGCGACGCAGCCCGGTGTTGTCGGGCAGCCCTGGCTCGTCAGGTACATGGTGCAGTCAGTGGAAGAATGAGAACTAATTCACTCTTTGTCAGATATGTAATGCTGTATCTGTGACAATTTGACTTTGATTCTCGGCTAGCTGCATTGCTTTAATTTGGTGATTGATTGAAATAGCGTTTTATGGGACCAGGGCTTGAAAAATTCACTTGTTCAAAACTTTATGAAATTTAACAGGGCAAGTGAAAATATTGCAGGATGACTACAAAATATTATCTGGTTGCCTTGCAGGACAATTTTGGTTTAAAAAACTTTTCAAGCCCTGGGGACACCTGCATTTTAAGGGTTTGAGTTGCAGAGTGAGCACAAAACCATACTGTAGTCCATCAACAGTCATTCTGGCACTTCTGAGTTTCTGAAATCAGATGCGCTGTCATTGGAAAATCTGTGTTTAATGTCTGTGTCATCATATTATTTATTTATCTCTTCGATACCACTTGTCACAACTGTCCAGTTTTTCTTTCTTCTTGGGATGTGAGATGCCCCCTTTGGTTTGTCATCTGCAGGTTTTGAACCCTCATCAGGGGAGATAATTCAGAATAAGGTGCACCTTAGCTGCAAAAAACCACACGTCATTTTGAATTCCACATTTCCCAGACTATGATCCTTTGTTCTTTAGAATAGGCCCCCAGCAATCCATGCTTGCCATAAGAGATGATAAAAAATTATTGGATGGTCAGGCTTTGTGATCATTTTAATTGCGTCTCTTCATACAGCATGTCAGTGGTATAGGATGTTTCTTCCAATATCACTAGATGGATCGTAGACTCGATTATTTACAAGCCACCTGAAATACTCTTCTTGACATGATTTGATCTAATTTGCAGGGATTCCTGACCACTACCCAACCCTGATCCGCCACAACGCTCTGAACAACAACATGGGTAACCCCCGCCTGCCCCCCTACCCCCACCCCACTACCATCTACCCCCTGGCTCAGCTCAAACAACAGCTGAGTCTGCCAGGGATTGGCCCCGGGGTGGGGACGGGGGTAAGGCAGCAGAGCCCCACCCATGCCACCAGCAGTGACAGCATCTTCAGTGTGGCTGCTTTCTTTGCTGTGCCCAGGATTTCATCCATTGGGACACAGAATCTCACTGTGGAGAGGAGGGGTGAGCAGGATTATATTTGTAATTTTTGTCAGCTCACCTGACGTTATATAGCTGGAATATTACTGAGTGCGGCATTAAACAAACAAACACACAAAAAAGACCTATGGAACCTGTGAACAGTCCCACAGTCTTCCTGTTTTGATCTACAACAAATATACTTTTTGAGAGTCAGAATAGGTTATCAGTGATACATGTATCCATTCTCTGTCAACTAAAATTTGTTTCAAGGTGTCAGTAGCAGTAATCTGCTCGTGGCTGCTGTAAATAACAATCAGATGGACTGATCTGGTGATCAGTACACACACAATTTTGCTGAAATATTTGTAAACTATATTGAAGGAACTTCAGAACACACTTGGGATAGCGGAATTGCAGTAATAACAACTGTCTGTGCCACATACATTAAGCTGCGGTTGTAACAAGTTCATAATGAGCCATTCAATATTGAGGCACATTTTTGTCTTGGGATCAGCAGTCAGTCAGAATTAATTTCAAGATTTACAGTGAGTGAGTTGGGTTTAACACTGCTTTTAACAGTATACGAGTTATATCACGGCGTGTCGGCTTAATGTGGGAGGAAAGCCCGAAGTGATGCAGGTGTCAGACGTTTACCACTTCAATGAAACCCACGACCACGGGTATGATGCTGACAAACCTAGAAACATAATCCGGGGAAACCAGGATTCGAACCCACAATCATAGGTTTCGGGCATGCCCAAGGGCCGCAACTCTGCTCAGCAAATCGCAGCACCTTAGACGTATGGGCCACCCGTGCCCCCTCAAGATTTACTTTTTGGATAATTATCGATCAAATGTTTATGTTCTGGCCATTTCAAACCTCTTGCAAATCCATCTCAGAAATACATACTTATACATACAAATTTCTGCTCTGAACAACTCCCGAATAATAAAATATTTACCAACAAATATATTTTCATTTTATTGTCACAGACCAAGCTAATTAGTTCGCAAAAATGTGTAAATAATAAAATAATAATAATTTGATGTTCAAGTATTTTGAAGTAATATTGCAAGTAAGGGTGACACGTGGAGTCACAGGGCTTATTGAGCCTGCTCTGCAGGCATTACATTCAAACATGCACTTGTCGGTGTACTTGGCCATGGCACACTTTACAACTTAACTCTCATCACCTCCTACAGGTTTAACAATTTCTTTATGCGTTTGCCAGCAGTAGTTACTACTCTTTGGTCTTTGTGTGCAATAAGTGACTTTCATAGTGACATTTATCTCACATGATACTTTGGGTCTGGAAGTCTTCCAGTGTTACTCACTGACAACCTCTGTTTGAATATATACATTTGATAGGCTACTCATCGTGTTGTATGTTTCAGAGGGTACAAAGAAGCCGGCTGAGTCACTGTTTATTATGGGCCAACATGGGAGCCTGATAGAGTACAGCCTGGAGCCCCGGGCTCGGCCTGGAGGGGACAGAGTGGCAGACGACAGTCCTCTAGATTTGGGCGTGGCTGGGAGACTCCAGTGGTTGTTACAGAGGTGAATTTACAAGTTTGTCCCTTTGATGTTGTTCAAGCACTGTCTGGTTAACAGGTTTGATGGATGTAAGGAACCAGGGGCTATGTGAGTGCCAGGATGGTCTAGTCATGAGTTCAAATCCTAGATTCTCCAAATGTTGATCCTTGGTGAGTCAGCACCATATTTATGGCTTTACTAAAGTGGTGAATATCTACAGTCTGTGCCACACTTTCTCCGACACTGCTGATCCGCTGTTACTGAAAGACTTGGATTAAAGGGGGATAACTCCAACTCACTTCATGGACATTAATGATGCAGGTTCATTTCACATGTATGGGTATGTCTGTCACAGATAGCAACACATATTGAGTTAGGTATACTGCGCTGGAATACAGATTTGCGACCCTCACATCATCTCTCTGATCAGTATGCTTGGCATGTTGCTATGGAGGAATCTTGTGTCAGTCTGAAAGGACTTCTGAAGTTGTGTTTGTTTTCAGAACAAAAACATCAACAGAAGTGAAGCCCCAGCAGCCCAGCAACCCCCTTGTGGTGGCCAGTGAAGCTGTGGTCAGTCAGCAGCCCACCCTCTTCCCAGGTCAGTCCCAGTCTTGTGTTTACATACACCCCACATAGAGCCCCAGCAGCCCACCCTCTTCCCAGGTCAGTCCCAGTCTTGTGTTTACATACACCCCACATAGAGCCCCAGCAGCCCACCCTCTTCCCAGGTCAGTCCCAGTCTTGTGTTTACATACACCCCACATAGAGAGTCTCACAGTCAGCAGCCCACCCTCTTACCAGGTCAGTCCCAGTCTTGTGTTTACATACACCCCACATAGAGAGTCACACAGTCAGCAGCCCACCCTCTTCCCAGGTCAGTCCCAGTCTTGTGTTTACATACACCCCACATAGAGAGTCACACAGTCAGCAGCCCACCCTCTTCCCAGGTCAGTCCCAGTCTTGTGTTTACATACACCCCACATAGAGAGTCACACAGTCAGCAGCCCACCCTCTTCCCAGGTCAGTCCCAGTCTTGTGTTTACATACACCCCACATAGAGAGTCACACAGTCAGCAGCCCACCCTCTTCCCAGGTCAGTCCCAGTCTTGTGTTTACATACACCCCACATAGAGAGTCACACAGTCAGCAGCCCACCCTCTTCCCAGGTCAGTCCCAGTCTTGTGTTTACATACACCCACATAGCGCCCCACCACCCACGGTATGGTCTTTACAGGTCATTGACCCCATATAGAACCATCAATCACCTCCCCAGCAACTGTCCCCGATACACATTTATTCTTTTTAATGAAGTATGGTATATATTGGGTAGCCCCGTCTAGTAACTCACTCTGTCTATTTGTCAGACATGTCCGAGATGGATCCAGTATCTCGCCACGACTCCAGAGACAGTCTTTCCTCCGACCACAGCATAAAGGATGACCTTGACGAACAATGGCTCTCCCAGGTACTTGGTTAGCATGATCACTGAAAGTGAAGTTAAAGTTGAGGAAACAGAGTTGACAGAGCTTTGCTTTTTGTCTTAATTAAACATGATTTGCTATTCAAAAACAAAGGGGTCATTATCCCCAAACTTGCTATTCATTGTCTAGATTTTTGCAGTCACTCTTTGTTTTGGATTTTTACCCAGCATCTCCCATTTTCTCAATGTTCATCTGTACTGAATATCTTTGTTGATTTTGCATTCAAACCATGTTATTCCAGAAGACACTGTATATCATGGATACATGGGAAATTAATTTTTAAATTGTCACTTGACATATTATGTTCATGATTTACAGTAGCAGGCTGTATTAACCCCCCCCTTTCATGTGTAGTGTGTCCTACAGACCCCCGAGTATTTACTGTAGTAATAAAACAACTACCCTCATCCCCCCTCACAGCTCCCCATAGCAACCAATACTCATCCCTTCACAGCTCTAGCAGCCAATACTCACCCTGTTACAGCTTTAGCAGCCAATACTCACCCCTTCACAGCTATAGCAGCCAATACTCATCCCTTCACAGCTCTAGCAGCCAATACTCACCCTGTTACAGCTTTAGCAGCCAATACTCATCCCATCACAGCTTTTGCGGCCAATACTCATCCCTTCAAAGATCGAGCAGCCAATACTTATCACTTTTTCAGCTCTAGCAGCCAATACTCATCCCTTCACAGCTCTAGCTACCAATACTCATCCCTTCACAGCTCTAGCAGCCAATACTCATCCCTTCACAGCTCTAGCTACCAATACTCATCCCTTCACAGCTCTAGCAGCCAATACTCATCCCTTCACAGCTCTAGCAGCCAATACTCATCCCTTCACAGATCTAGCAGCCAATACTCATCACTCCACAGCTCTAGCAGCCAATACTCATCCCTTCACAGATCTAGCAGCCAATACTCATCACTCCACAGCTCTAGCAGCCAATACTCATCACCTTTACAGCTCTAGCGGCCAATACTCATCCCTTCACAGCCTTAGCAGCCAATACTCATCCCTTCACAGCTCTAGCTACCAATACTCATCCCTTTACAGCTCTAGCAGCCAATACTCATCCCTTCACAGCTCTAGCAGCCAATACTCATCCCTTCACAGCTCTAGCAGCCAATACTCATCCCTTCACGTCTCTAGCAGCCAATACTCATCCCTTCACAGATCTAGCAGACAATGCTCATTCCTTTACAGCTCTAGCGGCCAATACTCATCCCTTCACAGCCTTAGCAGCCAATACTCATCCCTTCACAGCTCTAGCTACCAATACTCATCCCTTTACAGCTCTAGCAGCCAATACTCATCCCTTCACAGCTCTAGCGGCCAATACTCATCCCTTCACAGCTCTAGCAGCCAATACTCATCCCTTCACAGCTCTAGCTACCAATACTCATCCCTTCACAGCTCTAGCAGCCAATACTCATCCCTTCACGTCTCTAGCAGCCAATACTCATCCCTTCACAGCTCTAGCAGACAATGCTCATCCCATTACAGCTCTAGCTACCAATACTCATCCCTTTACAGCTCTAGCAGCCAATACTCATCCCTTCACAGCTCTAGCAGCCAATACTCATCCCTTCACGTCTCTAGCAGCCAATACTCATCACTCCACAGCTCTAGCTACCAATACTCATCCCTTCACAGCTCTAGCAGCCAATACTCATCCCTTCACAGCTCTAGCAGCCAATACTCATCACTCCACAGCTCTAGCAGCCAATACTCATCCCTTCACGTCTCTAGCAGCCAATACTCATCACTCCACAGCTCTAGCTACCAATACTCATCCCTTCACAGCTCTAGCAGCCAATACTCATCCCTTCACAGCTCTAGCAGCCAATACTCATCACTCCACAGCTCTAGCTACCAATACTCATCCCTTCACAGCTCTAGCAGCCAATACTCATCCCTTCACAGCTCTAGCAGCCAATACTCATCCCTTCACGTCTCTAGCAGCCAATACTCATCCCTTCACAGATCTAGCAGACAATGCTCATCCCTTTACAGCTCTAGCAGCCAATACTCATCCCTTCACAGCTCTAGCAGCCAATACTCATCCCTTCACAGCTCTAGCAGACAATGCTCATCCCTTTACAGCTCTAGCAGCCAATACTCATCCCTTCACAGCTCTAGCAGCCAATACTCATCCCTTCACAGCTCTAGCAGCCAATACTCATCCCTTCACAGCTCTAGCAGCCAATACTCATCACCTTTTCAGCTCAAGGACTGGTGTTTAGAGTTAACCTTATACATAAGTTCAGAGACTATGTTATTCTGACCCCTGTGCTGCAGGTTGAAATCATCACCCATGTCGGGCCTCACAGGAGGCTGTGGATGGGTCCTCAGTTCTCCTTCAAGACCTACCAGAACACGACTACGCTGTCCTCGACCTCCTCGGCCCTCCTGTCCCACAGCCCCGAGACACAGGCACATGTGTCTGGGATGGACATAGCCGCAGACGAGTGTGATTTGGAAAGTCTCAAGTAAGTGTTTGAACAAACCACTTGTGTCATCCCAGTGTTTGCTGCAGCTGAGCGTGTCACCTGTCAGGTTTCACTGCAGATGCTTAGGATCACTGTGTCGAGCTATAGAGTCATGCCCAAAATATTGTCTAAAATTAGGATGTTGTCTCAAACTGACCTTTGCACAAGTTGAGAAAGCCTTGATTTGGCAATACAGTCTTTAGAAGCCCTGATTTTGAATTAGCCTTTGACAGACGTTATAATTTAATATGATGTCTTGAAGAGCCTTGAATTCGACAATAGAGGGAAATTGAAGGAAATATGTGAGGACCCATTTGTGCACTCATAAACATTCAGAAAGTTTGATGTTTGGTATGGGTTAATGAATCTTATTTCCCACATACCAATCTTAAAATTATCCAAAGTTTAGAAGGTGGCATTGTACTGAAGATTACAGAGTTGGCATTATACTGAGGATTTCATAGTTGGCATTATCTTGAGGATTACAAAGCTGGCATTATACTGAAGATGACAATGGCGGCGTTATACATATACTGAGGATTACAAGGTGACATTGTACTGGGTGTTTTCAAAGTGGGCATTATACTGAAGATTACAAAGTTGGCATTATATTGAGGATTAGAGTTGGCACACTGAGGATAAAGTTGGCATTATACTGATGATTAAAATATTGGCACTAAAATGAGGATTACAAAGTTGGCATATAATCAGCTTAAGAATCTCTTATATAATACATGCATTTATTACCCATATGGGCTCAAATATGCAGTGTAATAACTTTTTGATATTTGCACAGTGTGCAATTAGTGATTCTCGAAGCTGATTGGTCAGTTAAACAAATGTCAATTTTCATTGGTCGACGGGACTATTTTTCTCTCATTGAGTTCATTCGCAAATCCAGGGCATTCATTCACATGTTTTACGTGCTACAATCTCACTTAATCGAGATTTATAAGACTAGAACATAGTTTCATATCAACCATTTCAGAGTAAAATGAATAAAGCATTTATTTCGCACGAGTGTTAGTTGACAATAAGCGTAATTACAAAAAATAAAACTACGTCTGCATTGTTTGTAAACAAACATGGCTGACCATTTGACACCTGTGAAACTAAATGACCTCGTTAAAGTAGACGGAGATCTGACAGGAAGAGTTATTCGCATAATTCAACCTCTGAACACATTTAATGTCTTTGTTGTCAAAACTGCATAGATTGAAGTTCCAAGATTCAGACTGTGATGTTGCCAGAAACTGTTTCTAGTGCGCTAAAAATCAACACCACCAAGTCTGGATTTGCGTCTGTGTTAGAGGACTTGCTGTTTGGCGAATCTTTCGACCACACGAAAACCCAAAACCGGACTTTGTATTGACAGGTTTGCCTTTGTGAACGATGATGACATCGATAACTGCCAATGAAAAGGAAAACACAATGAAAAAGACTAAATTTGACAAGTTGACATGAACTTAGTTCAAATTTATACTGGTAAGAAAAACACGAAAATTAAAACTACTCACACATTCAATGATGGCATAAGAATAAAAACAAATTCCTTTTGCAACAACAGTGAGACTTTCCGAAAGACATTATACACATACGCCATTTCGTAGAATTTAAGTTTGTAACATTGTGTGAAGAAAAAAGAACGCGACACTTTTTTATACAATGTATACGTTTTTGTAACCGCGACGTCAGCACAGTACGGCGCTGAGCGGTATGCAGGCTGACTGACGTCCGGGCACCATAAGACTATGAGGGTTAATGAGTCATAATGACACAGGAAAGGTGTAACTAAACATTATTCTTTGCAAATTTATCATTTCGGCATGCACATCAGACAGTTCAGAATTCGAACTGTCTACTTTGAAGGAGATCAAGGGTAGCATAGAGTGTTACCTTAGCGACAAGATTACCAACATCTGGTTGCGAAATCGATGCACTTTGCTGAACTCAAATAGGTTTTGAAATCAAAACAAAAATAATTAAAAATACAAGGAAAAGAAAACTTACCCCAGCGAGCTGATCCTGTGTCCGACATTGAACTAAATGAACTCCGTGAATGCGGACAGCTTAGCACCAAGTCTCCAGATACCGTGTTTGTCTATCAACAGGTATTCGACCATTATGAATCACATCAAAATATCAACAAACTCCCGTCATCTGACTGTCCACTCCACAAGCGCGTTTGACAAGTCCTCCTAAAATCCCACATGCACATGTTTCCCATCAGTCACACTTGTCTCAAAACACAAACGATGTTCATTAAACTTGTTGTCCGGATTAAACTGTAACGCCGGTTCTCTTGTCATTCCTTGTTTCGGCTGTCTCATATCTGGGTCAAGTCGGGTCATTCTTTCCGACACTGACAGCAATCGTACTTTTCAAAGTTTACCTACTTGTCGTAACTTTTCTCAATCAAACATGACTTCTGTACATTCCTTCTATGTTGTTGATACAGTTTTTAGCATTTTTACCGAATGACACATGAAAAAATTGACAGGTTTTCCGTGTTTCCTCTTCTCAATGTGAAATTCATGTCCATGGTGATGCACGACGGCTATTGTCTTGTCAATGAGAGGTCTTGTCAAAACAAGCCTTGATTAAAAAGCCTGTTGAACCTTTTTTGAAAATTGTCTTCTTTTATCAATGCTAGATAGTGTACGCTGTGTAATTCAGACAGAAATATAACTGCAATGATGTGATCTTTCAAGTCTTTCAACAGAACTATATTTTTACACGTAGCAAGACGTTGATTAAGTAATGCGGTTGGAGTGAGTGGACAGTGTTTTTTCACACGCGGATTGATACAAAACAGCTGATTCTTGATCGGCGACAGTTGATTGTTTTTTTCTTGAAACATGTCTTTAATATGAATATGGGTAATAAATAGAATAACCCACTTGGTACGAGGGATTACGTAAAATATGTCACTCGTGAAATTAATGTTTTAAGTTCATCGCTAAAGCTCGGAACTTAAAACATTAATTTCACTCGTGACATATTTTCCGTAATCACTCGTACCTCGTGGGTTATTCTATAAATATGCAATGCGTACAAGGTTCATATGATACATATACTTATCTAGAAATAGTTGACATGATAATTATGGCGTGATGTGTGTGCCTGTGGATGAGGAGAGGTAAAATGTGCTTTAACATCACATCCAAGATTATTGCACTTCTATAGCGTGCGCTTGGAATACTCTTGACTAATGCAAATTTTATGGTGATATCATGATACCATGTCTTAACATGAATACCTCACTCACATAGTATACTGACTCCGAGCCGACCAGTCCTGGTTTTAGCCCCTTAATGCCGAGTGCCAGATAGGTAACAACAAGTACCATATTTTAACATCTTTTGGTATGATGCGGCCAGGGATCAAACCCCAGGCCTTCCGCTTTCTGGGCGGATGCTCTACCACCAGACCGCGGAGGTGGGGCTGTGGATGAGACCTGTACTGCATCAGATCCAAAATAACCTCTGAACTAAACATATTTTTTACAAACACCTTATCATATTACTCCACCGGGTTACAATAGGTCTTCAGCAATCCATGCTTGGCATAAAAGGCGACTGTGATTGTCGTAAGAGACGACTAACGGGATCGGGTGGTCAGGCTCGCTGACTTGGTTGATGCATGTCATCGTATCCCAATTGCGTAGATAGATGCACTGGATTGTCTGGTCCAGACTCAATTATTTACAGACAGCCCCCATATTGCTGGAATATTGCTAAGTGTTGCGTTAAACAAACAAACAAACAAACAAACAAACATACGGAATCGTATGACCAGTCCCACAGTGTTGCTATTTTGATCTTGAAAACATGATGTGGACATATAATAGTGAACCTCAGCAAACATACGGCATATTGTACAGAGCTAATACCAAAGGGTTTAAAACATAGCCTATTTCGTGAAACACGCTTACACTCATTTCTCATTCATACCAGAAACAAGAAATAGAATGGTTATATATTAGTAATTCCAAAAGTTTACAATTGATGGGCCTAGTTGTCCACATGTACTTACATAGATAATAGCTGTGATTTAGATACTACTAAACACATTGTTAACTTATTATTCCAGGTAGTAAAACCTCAAAAATATATATTATTAAAAGGATTGAGTGGCAATGCATCCATATATAACTTTTGGAGGGAGGTGGCATGGAAGTCTTTCCTTACTAGTTTATATACTGCAACATTAAAAGCAATAACATTCAATACAAATATACATAGACATTTTAAATAATGTGATGTACCTGGTGTAACTGTCGACTTGTTGGTGCAGAGAGTGTGTGCAGACTGAGTGCATGCAGTGAGACAAAGGGTCACCTGGAGGGTTAGCTTGGCCAATCAGTTGAGCATGTCATGGCTTGATATGTTATTAGCTTGGTACATGAAGGACACATGAACTACATTTGAACTATCCTAACCACTCATTATACATTAAAGTTAAACACAGAACCTGAAATGGAATAAAATAGCATATACTGAAAAAATATATAATAAGTATGTACAAAGGTTACATCTGCTACACAAAGCTTGCATTTTACTAAGGGTTTCAAAAATATGGCATTATACTGAGGGTTACAAGATGGCATTATACTGAAGATTACAAGATGGCATTCTCCTGAGGATTACAAGATGGCATTATCCTGAGGTTACAAGATGACATGATACTGAGGATTACAAAGTTGGCATTATACTGAGGATTACAAAGTTGGCATTATACTGAGGGTTATAATGTGGCATTATCATGAGGGTTAGAAGGTGCCATTATTCTGATGGTTAGAAGGTGGCATGATACTGAGGGTTACAAGTTGGCGTTATACTGAGGGTTACAAAATGGCATTATACTGAGGGTTACAAAGTTGGCATTATACTGTGGGTTACAAGGTGGCATTATCCTGAGGGTTACAAGGTGGCATTACACTGAGGATTACAAGTTGGCATTATACTGAGGGTTACAAGGTGGCATTATCCTGAGGGTTACAAGGTGGCATTACACTGAGGGTTACAAGATGGCATTATCCTGAGGATTACAAAGATGGCATTATACTGAGGATTACAAAGTTGGCATTATACTGAGGGTTATAATGTGGCATTATCATGAGGGTTAGAAGGTGCCATTATTCTGATGGTTAGAAGGTGGCATGATACTGAGGGTTACAAGTTGGCGTTATACTGAGGGTTACAAAATGGCATTATACTGAGGGTTACAAAGTTGGCGTTATACTGTGGGTTACAAGGTGGCATTATCCTGAGGGTTAGAAGGTGGCAGTATTCCGATGGTTAGAAGGTGGCATTATACTGAGGGGGTTACAAGTTGGCACTATCCTGAGGATTACAAGATTTTTTTTTACCCTGAGGATTACAAGGTGGCATTGTACTGAGGATTACAAAGTTGGCATTATACTGAGGGTTATAATGTGGCATTATCATGAGGGTTAGAAGGTGCCATTATTCTGATGGTTAGAAGGTGGCATGATACTGAGGGTTACAAGTTGGCGTTATACTGAGGGTTACAAAATGGCATTATACTGAGGGTTACAAAGTTGGCGTTATACTGTGGGTTACAAGGTGGCATTATCCTGAGGGTTAGAAGGTGGCAGTATTCCGATGGTTAGAAGGTGGCATTATACTGAGGGGGTTACAAGTTGGCACTATCCTGAGGATTACAAGATTTTTTTTTACCCTGAGGATTACAAGGTGGCATTGTACTGAGGATTACAAGATGGCATTTACAAATATGACATTATAACAAGGGTTGACTGTGATTTTGATTTCCAGAATCCATCAAGCCCGGTCCAGCCCGGTGGCCATTTCAACGACACGGCCGGCCTACAGGCGATCTTCCACAACAGACTACAGCCCATCGCCAGGCCGCACCCACACCCACACTGCTGGGGCCCTGCTTATAGAAGCTGGTTAGTCTCACTTCTTTATCTACTGCAATGGGTGCAGTTCCAATTGGGAAGGGGTGCGGGTGGGTGTTAGTTAATCAAGACTTGATTCCACTTGATTTCTACTTGGTTAAGTTTCTGATTGCTTCATTACAGTATAAAAATAATAAATATTACAGATGAGAAAAAAAACACTTTACATAGCAGTATGGTGAATATCCTTTTGTACTCAACTAACACATTTGCTTCAAATGTTTCAAAAGTTTATATAAACCATTGACTTGATGATGCAGGAAGTTTTGACCAGTCGCCGAATCTGAGTGATGTTCTGTGTGGGTGGGCCGAGTCCAACCTGGTCCGGCAACCCCGGAGCAGCGAGGAGGAGGAGGATCGTCTCCGTGAGACTCTGGCTGACGCCATGGTGGAATCTCCTGTCAAAGACTGTGGACCCACTAGCATGAGAGAGGGTGAGTTACCATTGTTTAAACAGTTCCAAATTTTCAGTTAACACTGATGCCTTTTGAGTTTAGAGTTATGTCCCTCTCGGCAATATTCAAGTCCTATCTAGGTGGAGGACATCGAGAAATGGCTTCAAGCATTGTATCCATGTGAGGAATATCCATCTGGTGTTTGGTATGATGGGCAAGCAACACAATGAGAATCTGATTTTTCTGCTTCTATGGACATAAAGTTCTTTAAAGCCATGACAACAAGAGCTGAATTATCCTCTTTTATCCAGTGTATTGTGTATCCATTCTATCATGACAAACACTCTGGACCCATTCGTAGGCATGCATGGCCCAGTTTTCTAGGTGACATAATTCGCTAAATAGAGTTGTCTCCCTTAGTAGGCATGTCAGAAACCTATGATCATTCATCTTCCCGAGGCAAGGGCGTTAACTGGCTCTAAAAGTTTCCACCCTTGGCGACTAATCTGGAACTTCTGGGATCGATCGTAGTGCCACCAGTGGCTATTACGAGTTATGTACCTTCTAATCTATGTCCCACCTATTGACCAATCAGATTCCATCTCCCATATCACTTGCATTTGCTTCAACAACATGGCGGCACCCAGTAAAGACCATATTATCGATAATCAAGATCGAAATTGTAATAAAATGGGTCTTACTTCGCGGAGTGCATTAATCATGTGAGCACCTTGATTAAAAACTTGAAATGATTTGGAAAATTTTGTTGATGCTAAGTTGATGGTACACATGCTTTGCAATTCCTGCAATCGACCAAAATCTACACATTAGTTTACGAAACATGTAGATTTTGTTAAAATATAAAAATATGCCAAAATATAACTCCATAATTCCTGCCTTGTTCAGTATGGGTGAAAATTGGACTGTTACAGTGAGTTATCTCCCTTGCCTCGGGAAGATGGTGATCATGGGTCTGATTCCAAGATTCACCCTGGTTTATCAGCACATGCTCATTCCTTTAGGTTCCTCCAATTAAATGTCTAATATCTGCATCCCCTTGGGCATTCCCCCGACATGCTGACACACCAGGATATGAAAGACTGCAACAAAAACTGTCATATGTCTACATAACACAAAGAATCGGCAACAGAAAATGTTGAGAACTAACTAAAAACTAAGAACCAACATCATAAAACTGAGAGCATGCTGCCCAAATCATGGAAACGGCATCATACTACACTAATATAACAATACACATCTAGAATATTCTATATTAGCGCTGTAATATGTAAATGTACTCGCTGTTTGCTGATCTTCGTGACTAGCAGTCAACTTCCCTCTTGTTCTGCGCATGCCTAGTTTGGAATGTTGCCGTCTGTGTGTTTTAGTGCCACTGTTTCCATGTTTTCGACAGCGTGCTCTCAGATTAATGATGCTGTTTCTTAGTTTTGGGTCACATTCTCAATTAATCTGTTGCCGATTCCTATTGGTAGGCCTGTTTTTGATAGGAAAAAAAAGATTAAGTAAGACTTCTTTTTTGTTGACATTTGTGACATGTTGTAAACAGATTTGTAGGCCATGTAATTTTTTTTTAAATGAAATGTTTTAGAACAATATACCCTGTATAGGAATAACTTAAGCAGTTCTTGTGGACTCAAAGATGACTTACGTTACATATGACATCATTAGTCCATCTAATTCCAAAGTGTAATTAATCTCTCTTTGAATAATTTGTAATTTTTATTTGCAACAGAGCATCTGAAAATGACTTATGATCCTGCATACAATGGGATTTGAACTCAAGTTTGTTCCACTTACACTGAGCATTTTGTTGTGGCTCAAGACAGACAGAGTTACCTCCCTTATACCTCTTCCTAGTAAAATCTCAGCTTATTTCTTATAGTGTCTTTGTTTTAATTGTAACTTGAGACAGAGACACACCATGGTTTGTGTTTAGGATCAGATGGTATTATGGTATATCCATCCATATGTCAATAATAATTTGATAAATGTGTTTTGCAAGAATGCAACTGTCAGAAATTATATGTTTGAAAAAATTACAAACATCCGAAAACATTTAATATTTCATACATGATTTCCACTACTTATTACATATGACTGTGTCCCAGAGTCATGTATCGGTCAATTGTTTAATATTTTATTAAAACATATATTTTTGAATTAAGCTGACAAGAAATGAAATTATCACATGTCTAATTATTAATTGGAGTTGAAGCCAATGCTTTCAGTGACCTACACTTCTAAGTCGTGGTTGTTGAAAAGTTGGGATTGTGTTGTTAAGATACGGTTGCTCTGTGTGATTGTCTGTCACCATACCTTGACGACCTGGTAAACTGGGCAAGCACTGGTTTATCTGGTCCAGACTTTATCATTGACAGGTCTCATTTATATACTGGTCAGTAGTTGTAATATTGTACACTGGGGCACTCACTCACCCATTCACAAGTCTGCACACACTGTAACACTGTACCAGCATGACATGGATTGATTATTATGATATTTGCTATTTCGCCTTTTTGGATTATTTTTCTTTTTATGGTTTTTCATTTGATTGGATTTTTTGTGTGTATTCTAGTGATTAATTGGACAATTTTCATGACTACTTTATTTGATTATCAAATGTAAAAAATAATTAATTTCAGTAATGGTGGATGATTTATGATTACTATGTAGGCAATATGATCCTAAAATTACCTGATTCCAGTGATAATTTAACATTTAGAAAAACTATTCAGTGATCAAATCAGTCCTAATCACACTACCTATGGTTCAGCTTTCAGTTTTCAGCTCAATTCTTGTTCCAGAAATATATGTTTCTAAAATTCTGATAATTTGATCAGCTCAGTGCTGCCAAGGCAAATGAGCACGGAGGTTTAGCTGCGTTATTCCTGACCCAGTTTGACACTAGATTCAGGATTTCATGCATCAGGGATAACGCTGTTACATTGGGAAGGTCTTTCTTTCTTCATTTTGTTGGTGAAAATAACTTTTGTATTGTTTTGAAACTTGAGTATGTTGATGTTTCATATATCATATTTCACAAACTGTTATTATTATCCCCCGCCGCGCGAAAGCGCGAAGCGGGGGATATAGTATTCACGACCGTCCGTACGTCCGTCCGTCCGTCCGTCCGTCCGTCCATACGTACGTCCCACCTGTTTGTTGCCGCGATATCTCAAGAACTAAACACTGGATTGTCTTCATATTTGGAACTATGGTGTATATACAGACTCCGCAGACACCAGTCGGTTTTGGTGACCTTGACCCCATTTTCAAGGTCACAGCAGGCATATCTGCTTTTGGAGTTGGAAAACGGTGTTGCCGCGATATCTCAAGAACTAAACACTGGATTGTCTTCATACATGGAACTATGGTGTATATACAGACTCCGCAGACACCAGTCGGTTTTGGTGACCTTGATCCCATTTTCAAGGTCACAGCAGACAAATCTGCTTTTAGAGTTGGAAAACGGTGTTGCCGCGATATCTCAAGAACTAAACACTGGATTGTCTTCATATTTGGAACTATGGTGTATATACAGACTCCGCAGACACCAGTCGGTTTTGGTGACCTTGATCCCATTTTCAAGGTCACAGCAGACAAATCTGCTTTTAGAGTTGGAAAACGGTGTTGCCGCGATATCTCAAGAACTAAACACTGGATTGTCTTCATATTTGGAACTATGGTGTATATACAGACTCCGCAGACACCAGTCGGTTTTGGTGACCTTGATCCCATTTTAAAGGTCACAGCAGGCAAATCTGCTTTTGGAGTTGGAAAACGGTGTTGCCGCGATATCTCAAGAACTAAACACTGGATTGTCTTCATATTTGGAACTATGGTGTATATACAGACACCGCAGACACCAGTCGGTTTTGGTGACCTTGACCCCATTGTCAAGGTCACAGCAGGCAAATCTGCTTTTGGAGTTAGAAAACGGTGTTGCCGCGATATCTCAAGAACTAAACACTGGATTGTCTTCACATTTGGAACTATAGTGTATATACAGACACCGCATACACCTGTCAGATTTGGTGACCTTGACCCCATTTTCAAGGTCACAGCAGGCAAATCTGTTTTTGGAGTTGGAAAACGGTGTTGCCACAATATCTCAAGAACTAATCGCTGGATTGTCTTCATATTTGGTAGTATGGTGTACAGGCGGGGGATATTTCGTCACTCTGTGACAAATACTTGTTCTTATTTCTATTTATAAATATCTTTATTAGTAATGCACAAACTTTACCTATTTAATATTTGAAACACAACTACTTCAACTGTAAAAACAGCAGGATGTAATAACTCAACATAAACTGTTTTAATTTCATCTTAAATAATACAAAGTGAACCATGAGTTACCACTGGGTTTAGGTCCTCAGTTAAAGTATTCAGCAGTTGAGGAGATGGTTCCAAATTTCTTATACTCGTTTCTACTCTTATGACCATGATACAGGGTGGTGGGCTAAGCTAGTGGTTAAAGTATTCGCTGTTCACAGCAAAGCCTGGGTTCTATTCCCCACATGGGTACAATGTGTGAAGCCTATTTCTGGTGTCCCCCACCATGATATTGCTGGAATATTGCTAAAATTGATGTGGAAACATACTCATGTTACTAATAATTGGCATGTTTCATATCCACCCAAGCATGTCTTTAAACCATGTTTCATATTCTATTATTGATTCATTAAACAACATTCAGTGTTTCATGTTTTCGAAAATTCAGACAATTTACTTTTACCAACACCTCATGCATGACAATTGTTTTAGAAAAAGTTAAACATGAAATTGCTTTTTCTTCTAATCATTTTACTGTGAATTTTTTTCCATTAAAACAAAATAAATGTAATTTTCCATAAGAAATGTTTAACGGATTTAGCCTAGGCTTGGGAACATAAATTTTGCACTTTAAAATATCATCTGCCTGAGGTGTATTTTCCAGCTATTCAAGATAACTGTTTTCTGCTCAGTTGGGTTTAATTAAATCGGCAACAAGACAACTTTAATTTTGATAAATTTCCGTGATGAGAGTTAATGTGCTCGGAATCACCTTGGTTAGGTTGAAGGTGACCTGCTGTGTACTAGGTGCGTTTGAAGTGTATCATCCAAACATATCGTTAAACACAGGTAGTTGAAAGAATGCTACAAGTCCTGGGTCGTCTCTGACCTCAGCTGTCTCATCATTAACTTCCATCTCGTGAGTGACAGAAAATGTACGCCTGTCATTTTCACTTTATGTTTTCCTGTGTTGAAAAGAGCGCTGATGATTTCCCCATGTTTGTTAATTCTGAAATTACCACTTATAGTTCAACATTCATTAACCCGCGCAATCCCTTGCTTTGTTCCAAAGTTTATGAGCCATGGGTTACGAAGCACGCAGGCCTGGCCCGTCCATTGCTCTGCTGATTATTCCCTGCGAAATCAACCAGCGTTAACTAAATTATAGACCTTCAACGCTCTCTCAACCTGTCATCGGAGGGAAAACGTTGCTTGACGACATTCACGATTATTATGGGGGGGGTGTTTTGTATTTATTCTAAAATGCGTGTTGACAGTCTCGAAACATCCAACTCTAGATTTTCTGATCACAGCAGTGGCAATTTTTTTCATCAGTTTCAAAATCTGGTTGCTCACACATGTCAATTAAATGCCAGATAATTTCCTTTGCCAGTTTTTAATAACTAAATGAGCCGGTGATTATGTATGAGTCAACATTGGGAAAGATTAGACTGTAATTATGTAGTGGTCAAAAGCGCTTAACAGAAATGGCAAATCTTTGTGTCAGTTTTATGAGCAGGGTGTCCTGTGTCGTCAAGGTTCTTTTGAAAAGCAACAGCTTGTCCTTTACATTTCATACAAAAATTGAGAAGTTAATCACATAAGGAAATAAAGCTGAAATCACTATACAAATAAAACAATTGACTTTCCAGAGATTTTCTCATTGTTCTTATTTGTCAGTGTGTGGCTGGAATTTTACAAACACATCATGAAAAATGTCCGGGAATAGTGTTCTCTTTTTAATTTCTGAAATAAATTCTGATTTAATTTTTAGATAAATGTTTTCAGCTTTATCTTTATGGGGTAGTGAATAAAAGGTAAGATTATGTTTTTAATCAAGTCTCTGTACAAAAACTATAACTTGAGAACATTGTGTTGTTCATGAATTGATAACTTATTCACCAATAAAAAAAACAAAAATTTTATGTTTTTAAAAATCAACTAAAAAGTCATATTTTATTTAAATTCACTAAATCAATTTATTACCATGATTACTGTCATACTTGTATACCACAAAAATACCAAATATATTAAAAAATCATTGTGAAATTCAAGCATGTGTCAAAATATACATGACATGAAATTGACGACAATTGATGTAGATATCCCTGAAAAGACTTCCAACTTCCCATATATTTACAAGCCACAGGAGGTACACACTGACACTAATTACAGGTTGTTTAGAAAGGAGGAGTCAAATATTATCTAGCAAAGGTTCAGTTTTGACATATTTCCTTTGTGAATATTAGTCATATTTGTGCTTTTCCTACCTAATATTACGCCTCCATTTACCGCTGAACAAAGCCTTATGTGTGATGTACCAGAGAGATTAACTTGCCAGCTCTATTAAACTTCTGACACCTTGTCATTTCCGACAGTTCTTTTCATGCGGATGAGCGTAGAGGAGTCCTTTTACCTCTGTCAACCCCGCTCATCTTATTTGACCTTCGAACTTTTTGACTCAGATTCTTTTGACAGTGGCCCAGGCGACAAGGGACGTTCGAGTCAACCAGTGCTGTGCTCAATGGTTGGAAACATGTCCTATGTTTTTCCACAAACTCGAAAGGAAATTGAAAGGGAACAGTGCTTGAGTGCCACGGCTGAACGGCCATTATGCCTGCCGAGTGCCAGTGTCTGATTGTTTTGTCTCCGGGGGTGTGGACAATGAACTGAGGGACAGGTTTTATGCATTAGATGCGTTAAGTATTTCCACACATAGATCTACGAGCGTTCAGTGTAATTAGGAATCATGATCAATTTTCAGTACTTATATTGACATCCACAAAGACACAGATGACAATGTTGGTTTTATCTACTGCGATAAGTATTGTGGGGAATTAAAGCTTGTGTATTATGCCGCGACGGCAGAACAGCATCTTGGGAAGACTCCCAGCAGGACAATCCTTTCACATCTTCAGATCTTATCTACTTCAAACTAAAACCCTCAATACACGCACCCCATGCCTGACCCTTGTCTGAATCGAAAATTAAACCCCAAGCACCTATTAATTTTTGACACGTTAATATAGAAGAGTATACAAGGGTTTCGAGCCGGCTTCAATGTGATGTAATGAGAGCCCCAGGTCAAAGGTGAGGCCCTACTTTTGTCGAAAGCCCCAAACGGCATCTAGATGAAAAGGGAATCGTAGGATATTAGCGTTTTGTCGAGACCATTCAGTTCATTCAAAGTGCGGTGGCGTCTGACAAAATAGCACAAATACCTACCGATTATTGTTGCACAATTATGACATTTGTTAACAGTGAAATCACTTTAATCGCGGAACAAGTTAGTTCTACTGCTTAGTTCGGAATGTCAGTACTTCTGGTGCAAAGCACAGTTTATCTGAGTACAGGACTATTGAAAATTACTTTGTATTGAGCAAAACGAGGAAAGACCTTTACAGAGAGAATGACATGTAGTTTTCTTTAGTGTTAATAGCATGTAAATAGTTACACTTAAATGTGTTTAGCATATCAGCTGAATGTCAGTGTTTGTGGTGACAGATAGATACCTATGTCGAAGAAATATTACAGGTTTCTTATGTTTTAATGTATATCTTTACCTGCTGTTTTTGATTATAGGAACATTTTTGTGTTTAAAGATAATTTTTTGTTTTGCAGAAATTTGCGAATCTCAAACATTTCAACATTAGCATATTGCTGATATTCTTAGATGTTGTAAGGCATATCATATTCAATATATTTGGCATTGACTTTCATAAAAATCCCAAGTGTTCTATTACAGATGACTGACCACTTCATTTGGATATTAAAATGATAAAAACTGCATATGGAAAGAAAATCTCAATATGTTGCCTCAATAAAGGACATATGTTTTTGTGAAGTGGGGCAGGGGGTAGGGGTGACTAGGGATGGTGTGTGTGTAGTTGGGGTGGGCATTGGGGGTCTGCTAGACACTGAGGCTGAAATTCACTAACTGGAATAAAAGGATAATAACAACCACAAAAATGATAATAAAAACATTTGTGTAGCACCAGATTCTACAGGTGCCTGTCTTCTCAAAGTGCTGCACCATTATTATCCTGGTGGATAGATCAGTGTGCTCTCCATTCTCATTCTCAGCTCCCTGGGGAGTACAAAAATGAAATTGCAATCCAAAGGTATTAAATGTGTATTCTGGTGTGATGTGTGGTGTGCACTACAGTGAAAGCTTGTTTGCAGGTTAATTCGTAAGCTTTGCCTTCCGGATAATTAATTCTGGGAACAATGAACAATGATGTGAAGTAATGTAAAGAGACATTACTCTGTACACATGATTTGTTGATCCGGAAATTTGATGATACTATTGTCTGGATTAATAGGGGTTCACTCTACAGTTTAATTGGTAAGATAAGATAGATAGATAATACTTAATTATCCTGAAGGAAATTTTGTTCACATCATTGTTTGTTTTGTTTGATTGTTTGTTGTTTTACGGTGCACTCAGCAATATTCCAGCTATATGACAGCTGTCTGTAAATAATCGAGTCTGGACCAGACAACACAATGATTGATATCATGAGCATCGATCCACGCAATTAAGACATAATAAATAAAAAGTGGTTTGAAATAAAACAAAACATGATGTTACAAATTTTGGCTAAGAATCCATTTGTTTGCAGAGCACCTTCCACTCCAGCAAACATAACCCATCAAAGCATTTCATTTCTACTTTTGGATGTAACAGTGAAAAATCTGACACCAGGAACCCCTCATTTTTATCACTATCATTCAAACAGAAGAATGTTTCTGAAAATGTGTTTTGTAAAATAATTGTCTCAGCTCGGCTGGCTTGAATGACCTTACCAGCATTTGATCTATTGATGTGATGAAAAAATATTTGTAGTCACTTGTTAAATATGTAATTATTATCATCTTGATTTAAAAAATGGTATTGGTATGGTTAAGAACAGTATCTGGTGTCACCAAACCTCCACTGTAGAGAATAAACTGTGTCTGCATTGCATAGCAACAGTTTCAGTTCTTCAAAGACAAATACCTAAACTGAGTTACCTCCCTTACTCCATTTAGTTGGTGAAGTGGGATTTGCTGTTTCGATTGCAAACGAAAGAGATATTAATTTTTTAATTGAGAATTAGCTTCAGACATATTATTATTGATGATTTTTATGCTGTAGTTTGTAACAAGCATTTGGAAATATCTCAAATGGCAATATCATGTGATTCTAAGATCTATGAATTAATCAGTACCATATCTAGTTGCAGCTTCTTGTCCATGTGTTTATGTTGGATTGTGGGTAAGGTTGGGGTGGAAAAGGGAAGAGTAAGGGGAGGGGCACGGGGTGGGGTAGGGGTTAGGGGATGGGCCCAAATGTTATGTGGTAGGTGATAGTATAGTAAAGTTTGTTGTTTAACTCTGCATTATTCTCGCTATATGACAGCGGCCTGTAAAATATGGAATCTGGTCCAGACAAACTAGTGATTGATATTATGAGCACTATCACCAAAAGTGACCACCTGATCCACTGAGTTGCCTCTTTCATCCAGCAAAGGTTGATTGGGACCTCTTCTAACCAGCAATACCTACAGGATCTGTGAGAGTGAAAGTGTAGTTTGGAAGGAAAATTGTGTGATTTGGTGTGCACATGTTGGAAGGGGTGGGGTCAGGTCTCTGGCAAAGTGAAAGTTTTAACAGAGTTGGTATTGTGGAGCAGGGTTTGGTGGAGTGAGTGGGAGACAAGTAGAGTGGCATGGATGCTAGCTATCACGTAACATGTTCAATCGTTAAGGATTCAGTAATCATGGTTATGCTGAGTGATGGTGGATGTTATCTGACTGATCACCACAGATGCTTCATGTGACTCACTTCCTATGCGACCCGTGAAGATCCAGGGTAGAATAGGTCATCTGCAACCCATGCTTGTAGTAAGAGGCGACTAACTCGATCGGGTGGTTGATGCATGTCATCGTATGCCAATTGTGTAGATTGATGCTCGTGATGTCAATCACTGGATTGTCTGGTCCAGACTTGATTATTTACAGACCGCTGTCATATGATATAGCTGGAATATTGCTGGGTGTGGCGTCAAACAGCAAACAAACAAAACTTCCTATGCTATATGAACATGTTATTAGCAGTCTGAAATAGTTCATTATGAAATAAATTGTCAACTGTAAGTTCCGGTACAAGTGAGGGGATACAAATGAGGGGTTCCTGGTGTCAGATTTTTCACTGTTACATCCAAAAGTAGAAATGAAATGCTTTGATGGTGTATGTTTGCTGGAGTGTAAGGTGCTCTGCAAGCAAATGGATTCTTCCAAAATTTGTTACATCATGTTTTGTTTTATTTCAAACCACTTTTTATTATTTATTATGTCTTAATTTTAATTCAAATCCTTATTTTAGGACAAAAACAAATACCCAGATATAGTAATAGGACGTTATACTGGTGCTCCTCAATACTCCTCCTTTACTCTTCAATACAAGAGACCTGTGAAGATCTGGGGTAGAATAGGTCTTCAGCGACCCATGCTTGCCGTAAAAGGTGACTATGCTTGTCGATAAAGGCGACTAACAGGATCGGGTGGTCAGGCTTGCTGACTTGGTTCAAGCATGTCATCGATCCCAATTGGGTGGATCGATGCTCATGATATCAATCACTGGATTGTCTAGTCCAGACTCGATTATTTACAGACCATCGTCATATAGCTGGAATATTGTTGAGTGTGGTGTCAAAAAACAGACAAACGAATAAACAAACAAATCTTCCTATGCAATATCAACATGTTATTAGCAGTCTGAAATAGTTCATTATAAAATAAATTGTTAAGTGTAAGTTCAGGTACAAGTGTTGGGAAGACCATGAGATGCCAACTCCATATTGAGGGCGTTAGGAGTATCTGGAGTAGGTGATATCTAAAATATGTAATGTTGCATTATAATTTATCCCCCAAACCTGTCCTTCAAAAGCTAAAACAAGGGTGTTATCAATTGATAATTAACTGTGTATATGTGTATAACTGATGATAACTGTAGCTAGCTCAATATATGAAGTGGAAATTTCAGGAAATATTATTTAGGACAGAATTCTATATGTATTTCTCATGAACATATTGGGTTACCATAGTGATTACTCCCAAACCATCTAGGTTGGCATCGGTAGTATGTATGTGTGGAGCCATGCTTAGTCAGTGCTAGGTGTATTGATGACCCAGTACTACAATTCACTAAGCAGAGTTGCCCCTCTTAGCTGCACCAGGATCAGCTGACTGTTAACTCCATCATACATCCATAGCTTGTTTAGCTCCAAAGTGTGCAAGCATCTATAGCCTGCATCGCTTGGTCTTTTCTCCACAGCTAACACACTATCTTATAACTAACATACAGTTGAAAGGGGTGCTTTTATTTGTTCCAGTCTCTCTTGAAGTAAGTGTTGAAGACATGTTAAGATTTGAATGGTTAAGTTCGTATTTCAAGATGAAATCATTCTTACTTTAGACACAGATACCGACTCAAACAGCACTCTGCTGGTTAACCGTGACATGCCGCCTCCAGACCCTGATTACAGGAAGATAATAACGTGACACTTGTCATAATGAGGCCTTCCGACAGATGCACCCCAAGTTTACATTGGTAGCTCTTGGTGAGAAACACTTATTTGTATCTGATAAATTTGTGTTAAATTTAAATAGAATTGGCACAAAGTTCTTCTGGCTAACCACTCACCTGCTTCCATTTACTTGGCTGAAGACTTCCAGTACATCTTGATAGTACCTCTTTGTTTTGGGTGTGAAACGGTAGACAAGTGTAGAAACTGTTTTAAGAATGCAACAACTATGTTGAGGTCTGTCATTCTGCGAACTGGTTTTTTAATCAGTTTGACAACTTTGAAATATGTTGGTGATACTTTTGGAGTTTCTTGGTGTAATATATTTTTAGTTATATTTATGTTTGACTACGTAGAAGTGTGCAGTGCAGGGGCACAGGTGGCCCAGTCGTCAAGCTCCGCAATTTGCTGTGCCACGCCAGAAACCTATGATCTTAGGTTTGAATCCCGGTTCGCCCTGATTATGTTGCTGTCAGCACCATATTCATGGGTTTCAAGGTGGTAAATGTCTGAGACCTGCATCAATTCAGGTTTTCCTCCCACACTAAGCAGACATGCCATGATATAACTGGAATACAGTTTAAAGCTCACTCACTCACTCACTCACTCACTCACTCACTCACTCACTCAGATGTATAGTGTGTATGTTTATGTTTGACTTATGCTGTATGAATACATGAAGCTGTGAATTATGGGAATGGTTTAAACTATCAAGATTCTTTGATTTGAAAAAAGCAATCTATGGTTGATTAATGATGGATGATGGAAGATAAATAAAACATTATACATTTAGAGCATCCATATCCTTTTTCTAAAGAGCAATAAAAAAAGCAATACATTTCAGAAGATTTTAGTGTCTCAGCAACACAAGTATATCTATTAGGGGAGATTACAGTAGCAACAAGTCTTGAATTCTTGTCTTCAGATTTGTGTGTTTTTATGCATGTTAGACTCAGTATTATTATGTCTCACCCAGAATGGAGGGAGACATATTGTTTTTGGCACGGTTCCCGTCGGTGTCGGCGTCGGCGTTCCCACCGTTTCCGGACCATAACTCAGAAACCGTTTAATATTTTTTCGTGAAACTTTGTATACACATTAACCCAGCACTGAAGTGGTGCCTTTTGCTATTTAGAGATTTTTGACATTTTTATTTTTTCTCGTTTCCATGGAGATAACTTGAACATAGACTCTGAATGGGGGTAAGCTTGGTTTCCGGACCATAACTCGGAAACCGTTTAATATTTTTTCGCGAAACTTTGTATACACATTAACCCAGCAATTTAAGTGGTGCCTTTTGCTATTTAGAGATTTTTGACATTTTTATTTTTTCTCGTTTCCATGGAGATAAGTTGAACATAGGCTCTGAATTGGGGTAAGCTTTGTTTCCTGACCATAACTCAGAAACCGTTTAATATTTTTTCGCGAAAACTTTGTATACACATTAACCCAGCACTGAAGTGGTGCCTTTTGCCATTTAGAGATTTTTGACATTTTTATTTTTTCTCGTTTCCATGGAGATAACTTGAACATAGACTCTGAATGGGGGTAAGCTTGGTTTCCGGACCATAACTCGGAAACCGTTTAATATTTTTTCGCGAAACTTTGTATACACATTAACCCAGCACTGAAGTGGTGCCTTTTGCTATTTAGAGATTTTTGATATTTTTATTTTTTCTCGTTTCCATGGAGATAAGTTGAACATAGGTTCTGAATGGGGGTAAGCTTTGTTTCCTGACCATAACTCAGAAACCGTTTAATATTTTTTCGTGAAACTTTGTATACACATTAACCCAGCACTGAAGTGGTGACTTTTGCTATTTAGAGATTTTTGACATTTTTATTTTTTCTCGTTTCCATGGAGATAACTTGAACATAGACTCTGAATGGGGGTAAGCTTGGTTTCCGGACCATAACTCAAAAACTGTTCAATATTATTTCATGAAGTTGTAACATATTAACCAAGTCCTGAAGTGGTGCCAATTAGTTGTTTGAAATTTCTAGGAGTTCTATTTTTGTCTCTGTTATTTAGTAATGGAGGGTGGGAATGAAGAGATGGGGTTTAACGTGAAGTAAACAAATGAATGGGGGTTAGGGGAGTGGGGGGAGACATATGTTTTTACGAGTAAAAACACTTTCTAGTTATAACTTAACTCAACTTGTATAGTTGGTAAATAATTGATCACAGAATTCATGACAACAAAACTCAACTAGACTCTGACTGCTATCAGTGTATAGGAGGTACATTGATGTCACAAACATACATAGATTCCTTTGTTGGGAAATAAAATCAATGAACTTGTACTACACTACTGTCAGGTGGCTGAACTTATATTCAGTGAAATATGGTAATTCATAGCGACATATTGTAAGGCCATCTTTTCCCCAAATCTAAATGATGAAGCAAATCATAGGTTAAACGTCAGTGCATCAAAGATAGGGTGTTAAATATCAAGCATTAAGTGAATTTATTCAAAGTTTGTAAAAGGTTGCCTTTTGCTTTGGCAAAAGTGAATACAGGTGTATCCAGTATATATGATGTCACTAGAATGCATCATGGTGGTGCAGCGTCATAGCACTGTGTGATATAGCAATATTGGAATATAACTGCACGTTAGAAATTAAGGGAAATATGTAAATGTGAACATATTTGTCAATTAACTCAAAACATTGCACACTAACCTAGAGAAATTACGATGTTTTTGTTAAGATAAACTTTTTTAATACTTCTGTTAACACAGTGTGAAGATTCGGGGTAGAATAGTTCTTCAGGAACCCATGCTTGCCTTAACAGGCGACTAACGGAATCGGGTCAGGCTTGCTGACTTGGTTGATGCATGTCATCGATCCCAATTACGTGGATCAATGCTCATGATATCAATCACTGGATTGTCTGGTCCAGACTCAATTATTTACAGACCGCCGTCATATAGCTGGAATATTGCTGAGTGTGGCGTTGAACAACAAACAAACAAACAACAACCAACAGTGATTGACTCCCCTTTATACCTCTAAAGAAAAGTGTATTTGGGAGGGTATGTAAACAGTGCGTCTAGCGCAATGGAAATCGCTAACAATGATAACCCCCTTCTTTCTTCATTTGGAAAGTTAGATTTAATCAAATATCTTACAAAATGTTAAATACTCTTAATACAGATCAGAGGACATGTTTAATATCTTATTTATGCTCAGCTCCCTTTAATCAATTATGAAAACTGCTAGCATGTTGTTTTTCTTGACAATCTTTGGGAGTTGTCATGGTAATGGCAGTTAGTTATTTTGGGTGGCAATTAACAGTGTTTATTATTGATGATATCAACCTTCCTGCCTGGTGTCACTGCATGGTAAATGACATCAGTCCTCCAACCCTCCTAATGTCATCAGTGGCAAGCTGACAAATGTTATGTAAGGCCAAACACAAAACAACTTGTGCTTCAGGTAGCATGGATTCCACAGATAATGGTCGGTAGCTAGGTGTTTTGCTTTTTTTTTAAATAAGAAAATATATGGCTTGTTTGAACTGATGTTGGTTGCAAAGTTCTTCAAATTTGGAGATCATCCGAATTGTTTTTCCAAATGTTACATAACTTTGGTTTCTTGACGGTTGTTTCCAGCTGTGATCAAAACATTAGCTAGTGAAAGAATGGGTGTGTTGGGGTATCTGAAACATAGGGGTTTTTCAGCCTGTCAAATGCTGATAGGTACATGTCCTCATTGTATGACTGAATGATTGAATCAATCAACTCATCATCATTGATGTTGACTTAATCCTACACAGGGATTTATCTAGACCTGCTCAGAAGTAGATTTCCAACCCAAAGTCTGCTGTAAATGACAGTAAAAAGTCCCAATTTGAATTTTTAAAAAATCCAATTACCTCAGAATTACCCAAAATAAGAACATTAAAAAATCCGATTTTGAACAATATCACATTTTTTGTTCAAATGTGCCTGCCAAAGGCACTTAGTTTGAAATCCTAGATAATTCTCTGCTATATATTTATTTTGCAACATTGTACTTTTTGAAAGGAATATGACATACAACAACATAATGGTCACTCTTAAACTGTTAGAAGTAGAGGTAGCCTTGTGGTGAAAGTGTTGGCCCATCCTGTAGCAAGTCTGGGGTTTCATTCCCCACATAGATTCAATATGTGAAGCCATTTCCTGGTGTCCACACGTATGGTGTGGTTGAAATATTTCTGTGAAAGCCTACTCACTTCTAAAATGGCTTTTCCATGGTATCTTGTAGTTTCCTTGTTTATATATTCTTACATGTTTATAAAATAACTTTTCCCCCTCCTTTCCCCACTCAAAATGAAAAATGAATTACCTATATTTTGTATATATGAGGTAAATAAAACCTTTAACCATCATCCCAGCAACCTACTTCAACACTCTTTGAATTTAAGGACACGATTGCTTCCCACCACAGATAGAGTCGTCAAACAGCGACATCTTGAGTTGACACGATGAAACCTATAATTTGTCCCAATCTTTTTGTCAACTTGTGTCACAAAGGTCGCACTCTCGTCAACAAAGAAAGGGGCCGGAGCCCAGTTCTCCTCATCACTGACATAAAAGCTAAATAATGATGGCTCACCGATCGGCCTGTCATGGGAGATTCAGACCCTCTTTAGTGTGAAACTATCTACCGACCATCGATGCTAAAGGGAGATAATTGGTATTGTCCACCTTCACAAGGTATTGTGTGGAAGCAGAGAATTGTAGGACCCACTCGCGAGTTAAAGAGCGCTTTGAGAGCACTAGTTTGCAACTAAGTTGCTTCAGATATTAAGGGCTGGGTTTTATGCCGGAGTCGCGTGATAGTTTTCCATAAGTCAACTGGTCGCCAGCCGTGCATGGTATTTGTTTAGCCGTTTAGGATGGAGTGTAAAAACAGAATACCTTCTCTCTTTCTAAAGTGAGCTTTTCAGCCAGCAGAAAGTCATTGTGTAAAGTAATGCGTGTAGTAATAGCATGGCGAAGTGCTCAAAATGATAAGTTTCCCGCGAGCTCCCGAGACAAGCTTGCGACATTATAATGCAACTCAGGCGATAATATCATTTGGCACGAGTGGAAATAATAACGTAGAGAGCTCGTATTCTAACATGTAGAAAGCTCGGTGATTTACGACGATTCCTCTTATTGTTTTAATGTTTGACTTTAATCAAGGAATGATTAGGGTTTCGACATTGTCTATCAATGCCCAGTGTTGACGTTTCTCAACACACATATAATTCTCCTGCTAACGTGAGTAATTTTGCAATAATGGACAGAATTCATGCTAAGTTGTTTGCAGTTCTTCTAACGCAGTGCGCCATTCCTCATTCCACTCCAACTTTGATGATATGATTTTTGCTCCAAAACATCAGTTCCCTTGTCATGTTTGTCAAAGTTCAAATACAGATAAAATAGATTCTGAATTAAACGGATTAATCGTATTTGTGTTGTGTCATGGCTGACATTCGTCATGTAGGAATTATTTTCTTTTCTGTTCGAGATTTATTTTTCATGTAATAGGCAAGTTTTGGACCTCATTACGTGCTGCGGGAAATCAATACAGTTACACTGAAATATCCTGTTTGAATACTACCCGCGGCATCTACATTTCATTAAAGAATGATTTAGTGAACAAATTGGACAGATTTCACAGTACACACTCGCCTCTTTGCTAAAATTTTCAAGCCATTTTGTTCACTTGAATTAATTTGCAGAGGAAACAGTTGCTATGATAACACACTGATCAAATAAATAGAGAAATTAAAATTTATCTTGGCCATTAATCTTCAACAAATGTGTTTTGGCCTTGTACACCTACTCCTGATAGGATGCAAATTTGCAAAGCCTTTGTCTAATTTTTTATGAGATATTTAGGCATTGGCTGGGCTTTTTACTGTTGGTAACATTTAAACAGGTTGTTGACTCATTCTAATTGGTATTGGTGAAGTGACAATCAGGTCTTGGTTCCATGTTTGATGGGGGAAAGTGATGGATGTCCACTGTGGTGTATACAGGGCCCCTACAGACTGGCACTTGAATGGATAAAGTGTTTAGTTTGGGGCTGGGCAGGTAAAGGGCTTATATCCAGGCTGGGCAGATAAAGGGCTTACATCCAGGAATAATTCCAAGTCTGAACATATTAGAAACTTTGTAAATCTGAAGAAAATGATTAGCCATTTGAAAATGTCATGTGCCTTGAGTAAATGACTTTTATTTGGAACAAGTCATTTCAAAGAAATTAAGAAATTAGATTGATTTTCCCCAGAAATGGAATAACTACGGAGGATTCATTCCACACAATTAATATCTTTAATTCACGTGCCATTTAGTGTGGATGTATCTCTGTTTGAAAATCAGTGTTTGGAATACCCCGCCCCCTGATGACCCCCAGATAAGAGTAAAGGTGCTGGTCCCCAGGACTTTAACAAACCAAAAATGGAACTGTCCAGAGTAACAAAGTTCCGATGTATTAGATGACCTCTCCACTTGTTTTGAAAATGGATTATTTTTATGATTTTGTTAATTATCTTAATATCTATGAGGATAAAAACAAATATTGCTCATGAGAAAAAACTAATACACTGTCTCAAGTTTCAAGTTGTTCATTCCAGTAATGACGATAATCATGTCCTTAATAGCATTATTAACGAGTCTGTATTTCTGTATAATAAATTGTCTGAATTCTGACAAGGGGTCCTGCCTCAGGACATGAAACATTGTGTGATATTTGAGTCACGATGATATACATACCTCCATACTTTAATTTGCATTGTTTTTTGGTGAAATTCCCTCTGTTTCTCCTGGCCAGCCAACAGGAGGTTGTTTCCATAGAAAGACCATGCTGTGTGATGATTGGTTAATTTAGGCTTGTTCTAATAGTATTATCCAATCAAATGTTGCATTATGTTTCTTGATGGGTGGTAGTTATTTTATATGTTATTTGTGCCCACTATTCAGCCATTTTTGCATGTATCATTGTTATCCCTTGTCTCGAAGTGGGAAGAGAATACAGGAATGGGTGCTGCCATCTGTCTTGGGGTGAGACGTGCCTGCGTGCATGTACTAGTCCGGCCTAATGCCGATTTTATGGTTCTAGCCCATTGAGATACCATACCACAGTTTACCATAAATACCCCACTCAAACACAACATAAGGACTGCGGGCTGACCACTTCTTGTTTCAGCATCTTACCGAGCACCAGGCAGGATAACAACAAATACCATATTTTATTTACACTGTCTTTTGGTATGATGCGGCCAGGGATCTAACCCCGGACCTTATGCTCTTTGAGCGGAGACTCTCATATACCACCAGACCATAGAGGCGGTCCCATCTGTCTTGACATTCATCATGTTTTGTTTCCAGACGATGTTAAGCAGAGTAATGTGTGTGTGTTTTAAGTTTTGACCATGCTGTTGTTATTTTGTATGAGACAATTTTGCTGTTTGTTGCATGGAAACATTAATTTATGTTTTAATACTCTTGTTGACCCTATTTTTATGCTCTTCAAGACTTAGGTTGCAAATATTCAGCAAACATTCAGGTGAGCTTCATAGCCATGTTGCTGTGTATTTATTGCTCTGCTTGTTACAGTTCCTATGTCAACAGTCCCTATGTCAACACTAGCATCTACTGAAAATGATGCCACGAGAAAAGTTTGGCCTTGAAAACTGTTTGGCTAAAGCTAGTACACATGTATAACTCTTAGTCATGACCCACTGCTTCATCAGTGAGCACTTCTAATCCTACCCATTTCCATGTTACAGATGTGTTCCATGGAAGCAATGAGACACTGAGTACAAGTTCCGGATCCAGTGGATGCCCTCTACCTCCTCGAGGACTCACAGAAACTGGACTGGACATGTTTCCAGGAGGGGGTTCCGGGTCACCGGACCTTCTTGGCTGACCAGTGATCACTCATCTTCTGTCTGGAGGCTGCCCACTTGGCTACAACTACTGTGTTTTTCAGACTTGCTATAGGATCTGTCTTGTGAGCCACATGATTTAAGTATTAGGCTACATTGGTAGAAATAAGTGGTCCTAGAGTCATTAAGGTTTTTGGCTTCTTTTTTTTTTATCTAGACCAAATCGCTATGTGACTATTGCCAATGTGATGTAAGATTTGTGCCACCGAATGGAGGGATGCCTTTAGTCTTTAATGTTGAAAATTTAAAGTGTAAGTTGAAGTGTCCTTGTCATATCCAATGTTACAAATTAAAGATATAGGAGGTCCACAGATACAAATACAAAAGTCTCAAGGATCCAAAGATCCACTTAATTGTAAATACTTATGTGGTCAAGTCATGGTTTTGACTGAGAACCCTCACCTTCCTGCTCTGTTTCCAACACTGGTTCATAATCAACATAGATGCTTCATTACTTTAGTGGGTTTATGAAGATAGAAGTGTTGATAAGGTATGACTGACCTTGAATCATGCATAGCTCATGGCTGGGTGATCACTTGATGCCATCTTGTTGCAGTCTGAAGCCTCAATCCAGTAAAAGTCTGTTTGGTCTGTTTAGCTCAGCTAATAATTAGTAGTCCATATTACATCACTTAAATCTACTGAAAATAAGGTTAAGAGATTGTTCCGGCTAGTAGCCTCAAGTCTTTGGTACAGACTGGTGTTGGTGCTTGTATGATGGTCAGCGTATAAGGTATCCTTGAGAACAGACTGGTGTTGGTGCTTGTATGATGGTCAGCGTATAAGGTATCCTTGAGAACAGACTGGTGTTGGTGCTTGTATGATGGTCAGCGTATAGGGTATCCTTGAGAGGTCAGTGATCTGGGCCTTCTGGCTGTAAGTTGTTTCTAAGACAAATCTGGCTGCACAGACTTTAAGCTGGTTCATCCCCATGCTCCAGCTCTATACCTATTATATATCGTGGCCTTTTCTGAAATCTATACTTGTACAAAATTACACATTAATACATCAATAACATGCAAGCAGTCATTTGAATTTCAAGACTTTTATAAATCAAGATTACTGCAAGTACCTTAAGATCAATATCTGGAAAATAAACAAACTATTCTGACTGATGTTGTAATCAGTTGTAACTGACCCATTTCCAACACTAATATTGCTGTTACTTTGCATATAGTTTACTTCGATCACTTCATTGGTGGTGAATAAAAGACAGGCTTGTCTGATTCGAAAGACCTTTAGTCTTGGAGTGCCGTTACAAGGAGACTTCATTGAAGTAGAAAGGATCAGATGTGCATTTAAGATACAGTGAAACATTTTTAGGTGTGGATGATACTGGTGCTGTTTTTTTCTTAATGTTAGTGAGGGGACACGGGTGGCCCACTGGTTTAAGGCACTGCAGTTATTTGGCCAGAAACCTATGATTGTGGGTTTGCATCCTGGTTCGCCCCGATTTTGTTTCAATGTTGTCAGCACCATACCCATGTTTGTTGATTTGACCAAAGTGGGATGTGCATCACTTCGGACTTTCCTCCCACATTCCCACATTAAGCTGACACTTTGTAATATAACTGTTCCAAGCGGCTTAAACTCACTCACTCACTCACTCACTCACTCACTCACTCACTCACTCACTCACTCACTCACTCACTCACTCACTCACTCACTCACTCACTCACCCACTCACTCACTCACTCACTCACTCACTCACTCACTCACCAATGATTTGTTAATCTAGACATTAGTTTGTACAGACTATTTCATTGGGAATGATAGCTCCAGGTACATTAGTAGGTTTCTGTAGGAATGGGGGTAACTCTTTGACTTGTCATTCAAAGTAACACAAAAAATAAGGATTTTCTTTTTCATTACTTTTCATTTATATATTATATTTGTGTAATTTGTTATTTTTAATTTAATCACAAACCCTGTAGTTTTAAAGAAAAAGATAACAAAGTTACTATGAAAAAGGACAAAAACAAAACAAAATCCCAGAAGCCTCAGAAAATCAATGTACAAATTGTCAAGAAAATGGCCACATCTCTTCTGCTTACAAAAGCCTGCATTGATTTGTACTGAAGCTGCCTGATTTAGGTGGAACCGATTTACTCTGTAGATTCCTACTATGAAATGCTGAGTGATACTCTACCCTATTGGCAAAGATAATCATAAATATGGCAGGCAGTGGAGTACTTTTAAGACCCACTGAAATAGATACATATACTGATGCCTGCTTTGATCAAAACTAGCAATACTTTCTGATAAGCCAGCGCTTTGTGTATGCCTCAACCGGCAGCTCTATCTACACATCCAAACAAGGTAACAATCATAAAACATTTATGACCAGCCCATCCTTAGCCTTCGCAACCATTTCTATAACACATCTACAATCATGAGTATCTACATTTTTGATGGCGTCTTTAAAATCCGTTATGACAAGGACAATTAAACGGCAAAAATCACTTAAACTGACAGACCTAATGCAGAAACTGAGATAAGTCATAAATATTGAATTTAATGACAATCACGGAAAGAAATATGATGGGTAAAAGGCCCATCATGCTCTTGACAGGTACATTCAGATGAACGTTTTCTTCTCCGAATTGGTGACATAGCTCTCCTAACACATCGCTCCCTCAACCGATGACATCCCATCTGTTGTATTATTCAGAAATAGACGTCAGTTCAATTGCGCTGTGCTTATCATAGTGGCATTTATTTTCCAGTATTGCTATTTGAAATGCAACATTCTCATATCTTAGGGCTGATTGAAAGGTCAGTACAGGTAGAAAAAATGATTTACTGATGTAAAGTCTTTGATACTTTTTCTTTTATAGTACTGGAGGAATTGGCTGTTATGGTCTTGAGAATTGAAATTAACATCGTTTATTTCAAAATGATTTGTGTCAATTTCATTGAAATTGATGACTATGGGGAGTTTGGTTGGGGAATGAGTGATTCTGTTACTTTATGATCATTTAGCTCTCTAACTGAACTTGTGAAGAAATACCCTGGACCTGTCAAGAGCCAATAAAATAACCAAATATGTATGTAGGAATATAGTTTCATATTTTACATGCCAATATATGGTTTGATAATGATTATGATATCTGCTGAATATTTTTTTGTGAGGTGAATCATCCAGGTACTTCTGGCTATTCTTATCTGATTTCAAATGAAGATATTACTAACTTCCTCCTGACCCAGAAGCTGATGTAGGTCATATGCAGAGGAATGAAGATCTGATGTATGTAATAGTTTCAACTGATAGATGGAGACGAAAAATTTTGGGTACTTCTCCTAAAGCTGTATCATTTGGATTTAATAAGTGACTTACACATTGGATGTGGAACACTTTATCTATTTTATTGTTTGTATAAAAGGTTTCTTCTTTTATGATAGTAAACCTTAATGCTCAATAATCTGTGTAAAAAATATTTTATACAGTTATGTATTAAGATGTGATCCAGGATGTTAGGCCGTTATGATTGATCTATCTTCATCCTGCTTATATTCTTTGGTTTGCAGAAATTCGACTGACCAATAGTCCTTATCCGGGTCTGTGAGATCTTTGTGGTTCTAAATGTTGCATATCACTTGACACAGGATATGCTATCAGACAAGAGACATCGCAACCTGTCCACACTCCTATTTCTCGGTCTGGGTCCTGCCATCAATTTTTGTGTGTGTTTTGTTTCCAGAGTTTAACTCAAAGACTATACCAAGCAGAGTAAAGCTTTTTTGTGTGTGTTTTAAATTTCGAACCTGCTATGGCTATTTTGAATGAGATTGTCTTTCTGTTTGATTGTATTAAAACAGTTTATTTAATTGAGGGATGAAGACTTGGAATACTTATCAAGATGTCACCGTGATACATGGAACTTTATATATATGTATATGTATCAGTCGACTAAGTTTAACAGTAGCCATTTTGTTGTCTTCTTGTGTGTCCTCAGTCACGTGAGCCCAGAAACACAGTATTAGTGTGGGACTGGTTTGGTTGGTTTGTTGTTTAACGCCGCACTCAGCAATATTCCAGCTATATGACGGCGGTCTGTAAATAATGGAGTCTGGACCAGACAATCCAGTGATTGACATCATGAGCATCGATCCACGCAATTGGGATCGATGACATGCATCAACCAAGTCAGCAAGCCTGACCACCCGATCCCGTTAGTCGCCTTTTATGGCAAGCATGGGTGGCTGAAGACCTATTCTACCCCGGATCTTCACGGGTTGGAAGGTCAAATATATAATATTATGCAGCTCAATATTTTTATGTGTATCTTTGCATGGAATTATTTGGGTCAGTTGATTTGGTGAAAAACTAAAAGCTGAAACTGTGGAAAGTGCAGGATGTAAGTAGTTTTATAGGAAAATGAGGTGAGAAGACATGTTCACTGTATATGAGACGTCATACTGTACATTTCATCAATTATTGCATAAAAAGTTAATAGTTATTTTAATATTGTGTAATTTTTGTCGTAGCTTATATTTTTTCAATCTATGTAACATTGAGAAATTAGGCAAATACAAGTAAAATCAAATTATTTTAATTATATTTTTGATTGTGGCTTAGTCTCTAGTTGAAATTGCAAACTGAAATGCAAAGTGTTGCCTAACTATTTATGCATTGCAATTGTCCGTGGGCCAGTGGTGACACAGGATGGGTGGTGACAGGTTGGGGTATCATCATGTCACTTGGTCTTCCTTTCCTTTGGTCCAGTAAGCTTAGCTGATGTAAATCATATGGTAACAGTAAACAATGAAAATAATGTCATGTGTCAAATTTCAGGGTAGTTGTCGAAAATGTTTGGACACTGACAGAACTATGCATAGATGACACAGGAAACTATAGACATTTTCAATAAGATGTAATACGATGAAAAACATCTGTTTCAGAACCACCACTTTACTTTCATTTTTAATCAGAACAGTTTTATAAGAAACTAGATTATACTCTTCCTGTATCTAGAAATCTACTGTACCTGGAAAATGATGGACATTTTCATGCTTCAACCCTATCAAATACAGCCAGAACGTCTGCATAGTACTTATATACTCAGCACATTGTCAGTGTCATTGCGGTAGTGTCCCAATTGTTGGTAGCTGTTGCTATACTATTGCAGTAGTTAAGATGCCCCCAGCTCCCCCCAGCGCATGTCATCGCTATGAGGTACTGCTCTACCTTTGTTGGAGATATGTACTCAACCGTAAAGGATCCAAGTATACTAACACAGGATCCAGGTGAGTGAGTGAGTGAGTGTGTGTGTGAGTGAGTGTAATTGTTGTCTAATGCCTTAACAATTTTGCAGTTCTTTGTAGCGAACAGGATGCAGGTGAGTGTCTGAGTGAGCGAGTGAGTGAGTGTAATTGTTGTCTAATGCCTTAACAATCTTGCAGTTCTTTGTAGCGAACAGGATCCATGTGAGTGAGTGAGTGAGTGAGTGTTGCAGGAGTTGGTGGAAATCAGGAATCAGTATGAGCATTCATACCAGATTCAATTGTGAGAATTCCTTGAAGGTAGGGCACATGCTTGATCAGATTCAACTGTGCACTATTGATATTTGGATGCCAATCTGCAGAAAGCTACTGGCAGACAAATGTCAGCATGATCAAAATGTCACAAATGTCTGGTCATCTATAACAAGCATTATGGCAGAGAACATACACTGATTGGTCTCTGTTTATGATTTTGATGATGAATGTTATGTTGTGTTGGCAAAAGTTAAGGATCAGCCACTGGTTCTACTGATCATACATGCAGGGCAGTGGTTGATGTACAGTCTAAAGATGAGATGTTTCAGAATGATCACCATGTCTTTCAGGAGCATTTACAAAGTGATAGAAACAACAACTAGAAAAACTTAACCTAACCCCAAACCAAACACTGAAACTCTAACCCTCACCTCAAACCCCAATTTCATTAAAATCAAATCTTAGTTCTCGCTACTGCTTAACAAAGATCTTAGGACATCCCAGGTGACTTTAAATTTTGACCAATGAAATGACTGACAAGAAGTCAATATTAGCCAATCAGAAGGCAGCTTTCTCATGCATTACGGAACTAGTTTCAAACTGGGGACTACACTTTGAAACATATTTTGACAAATTCTCGGTGAGAAATTTGAAAATGGAGCAAACAAATATTTTGGAGTGGCTAATAGATGGCCTGGAATGTATGGATTCAGTCATAAAGCTCTTAACTGTTGTTTCGAATACCATGTGTTAAATATATTGAGGCTGCAGGATCAGAAATCACTTTCCGACTCTCACTTTCATGATCTGGTCAACAATGCTCTGATTGGTCGGATGAAATGTCGTTCTGACATGACCCATAAAGGGATTTCCTCAGATCTTAGATTAGTGGTAGCGAGAACTAAGATCTGATTTAATGAGATTGCTCAAAATCCGACCTTAGCCCTACCATATAGCCAACTCCAAACTGTAACCACTATCCTGAACACAAGCCCTGACCCAAACCCTGTCCTTAACCCAAACTCTAGTCCTACCTCAATGCTCAACCCCAAACCCTAGACTCAAGATACACCTGACAATCATGACATCTGTTCACAAGACCAACCTGAATACTGGTCCCTAAACCCCTAATATAGTTCCCATATCAGACCCTTACCCCAAACTTGAATCCTGTTGCTTATTATGATTTCAAATCTATGTGTCAGAGAGTGAGTGTTCTGTGTTTCAACTCAGCTCTTTCTGTATTTGAGGACGAGTGTGAGAAGTCCTGCTTGAAGGATTGTGTTACCAACTACTTGAGTGTTTTCTACTCAGGCCATAAAAACAAATGTTTCTCATCAGAATGATCAGGTGACCAGGGCTCACTTCTACAAAGTGATCCTAGAGCTATGACTGTCACAAGTCAAAGGTAAAGTGTGGCACCTACGATCTTCTTATGCAATCCCTTTGTGTAACAGGGCCCTAGATTTATTTTTTTTCATTTCCCCAAACCCCTCCTAATCTTGGAATATTATAATGAAGAACTAAATACTTCAATCAAATTCTGGTTTTTATAACCATGGCAGAAACATTTAGGTAAGGAAAATAACTCTTTCATTAAAATTTGGTTGGTTGGTTGGTTGGTTTGTTGTTTAACGCTGCACTCAGATATATTCCAGCTATATGATGGCCATCTATAAATAATTGAGTCTGGACCAGACAGTGATTGATATCATGAGCATCAATCCACACAATTGGGATCGATGACATGCATCAACCAAGTTAGCAAGCCTGACGACCCGATCCTGTTAGTCGCCTCTTATGACAAACATAGTCGCCTGTTAGGGCAAGCATGGGTTGCTGAAGACCTATTCTTCCCTGGATCTTCATGGCTCCATTAAAATTTGGACAGTTCAGGCAGACTGATATCAAACTGGATTTATTGTTCTGAAAATGTTTGGATTGACCCATACAATGGTGAGGACATTTTTATCAATATTGTTATGACGTATATGTTTTATTGATGGGTATTATCGTTTAAAATGGTCCTTTGGTCCTTCAAGTAATCAATATTGCTTGATAAAAATTGTAAATATCTTGGCGAACTTCTGTGATGATCTTTGTTATGTAACAAGCAATGTTTACATTTTTGTTTTGCATGTTTACATATTTTAATGATGTGAATATCTAAGTGTTGTAGCTGATGTTGATGACTCTGTGTTATGCCATTCCCATTCCGATCAGTGAATTTGAGTTGCGTTAGTGGGACGTCGACATGACATAAAAATGTGTTTTACTATATTCTTATTGTACATAGACCTTGTGGCATATATGTATTGAAGAATTGCTTCATGTAGACATAGTTTTAGCTTGATTTAACATTAATTAATCAGAAATATAATTGTAAAATTGCTGATTCAGCATTTAGCACTATCAATTAACTTTGTACTACTTACAGAGTATAGTTATACATTCCTCATGCCTTTCACATGGAGAAGCCTAGCAGTTAGTGTGTTTGCTCCTTAGTGTAGAGTCAGGTTTGTTGCTTGAAGTGTATAGAATCTACTCCGAAAGTTGGGCAAAGTAGGATAGCCTCCCTTGGTCTGTGGTGCAACATCTGGCTATGCAGTTACATCCCTAAGCTGCACCAGGATCTGATGACCAATTTTGATCCTTGGTCTATCAGCACTATACCCTTGAAGGTAGCTTTTACTTTTCACGGAAGTTGTAAATATCTACAACCTGTGTCACTATTGGCTGTCCTCCAACACCAAGCTTACACGCCCTGATATAACTGAAATACTGTTTGAAGTGTGCTAAACTCAACTTACTCACTCATTCTATGTTGCGACTACTTACACCTTCACATGGACCAAGGGAATGATTAAGATACAACATTAAATAATTTCTACTTTCTAAGTATGTATAAACTTGGTGCAAGGTCGGCATATGAAACGAGAGAATGGCTAGTCACTGCTTTCCCCGTCCCTGAAATTATTTTGCCTTTAGTATTGATCAATGGGTCATTTGCAGATTAAAAACACTTAGCAGGAAAATATATTTGTATGAGAAATTGGTGTTTATTTATTGAACCTTTCTACCTGGCTATTGTACAAACGGGTATACCCTGATATTTGGCCATGTTTGTGTAATGCTCTTCATGAATTTCAGCTCACTATTCTTGTAAAAATGTGAATTTGTTGTGCTTTCTTAGACCAAGGCACTAAATTGTATATACTGTTTGTGAAATAAACCACTTTTCAGATAGTGTTTGTTGAAACTGTTCCTTCCAGCTTTAGTTTTTGGGCTAAAATAAGTGTCTGCTTAAGAAAATTAAAGTATAAATATATTGTATTTCCAGGACAAGGTCCAAGTCCTGTACCATGACAATCTTCACCTTCCTTCTGCACTGTTGCTGTCAACATCCAATGTAATCAGTTTGAATCAAGAACTTGCACACAGCAGTAAAAGCAAAATGACTCGAAATTCTTCTTCTACCAACCATTTTCACATATTTTAGTGACACCATTAGACAGTTTCTTCAGATTTTTTCAAATTTATGTTTCGTCATATACTGAGTGTCAGAAAAATCCTTCTCATACCTTGTATGTTTAGTTAGTTTGTTGTTTAATGCCACACGCATACCATGACATGTGAGCCTGACCACCCAATCCCAATCCCTCTTAGGACAAGCATGGGTTGCAGAAGACGTATTCTACCAGGATCTTCAGGGGTTGTGTATTTAGTAGTCTAATTAAACCAGGTCACAGAACTACCATACAGCCCGTGTACAGCGGTATACTCTAATGCCATACAGTCCGCGCACCATGGTATACTCTAATGCCATACAGTCCGCACACCACCGTATACTCTAATGCAATACAGTCCGCACACCACGGTATACTCAAATGCCATACAGTCTGCACACCATGGTATAATCAAATGCCATAAGTCTGCACACCACAGTATACTACAATGCCATACAGTCTGCACACCACAGTATACTCTAATGCCATACAGTCCGCGCACCACGGTATACTTAAACGCCATACAGTCCGCACACAACGGTATATTCTAATGCCATACAGTCCGCGCACCACCATATACTCTAAAGCCATACAGTCAGCACACCACGGTATACTCAAATGCCATACAGTCCGCGCACCATGGAACACTCAAATGTCATACAATCTGTGTACCACGGGAGTACTCAAATGCCATACAGTCTGTGCACCACGGAGTACTCAAATGCCATACAGTCCGCGCACCACGGTATACTCAAATGCCATGCAGTCTGTGCACCACGGAATACTCAAATGCCATACAGTCCGCGCACCACGGTATACTCAGATGCCATGCAGTCCGCGCACCACGGTATACTCAAATGCCATACAATCTGTGCACCACGGAATACTCAAATGCCATACAATCTGTGCACCACGGAGTACTCAAATGCCATACAGTCCACGCACCATGGAACACTCAAATGTCATACACTCTGTGTACCATGGAGTACTCAAATGTCATACAGTCTGTGCACCACGGAGTACTCAAATGCCATGCAGTCTTAACGCCACAGTATACTCAAATGCCATACAGTCCGCACACCATGGTATACTCAAATGCCATACAGTCTGAACGCCACGGTATACTCAGATGCCATACAGTCTGCACACCACGGTATACTCAAATGCCATACAGTCTGTGCACCACGGAATACTCAAAGGCCATACAATCTGTGCACCACTTAATACTCAAATACCATACAGACCGCTCACAGCGGTATACTCAAATGCCATACAGTCTGAACGCCACGGTGTATTCAAGTGCCATACAGTTCGCACACCACGGTATACTCAAATGCCATACAGTCTGAACGCCACGGAACACTCAAATGCCATACAATCTGTGCACCACTTAGTACTCAAATGCCATACAGACCGCTCACCACGGTATACTCAAATGCCATACAGTCTGAACGCCACGGTATACTCAAATGCCATACAGTCCGCACACCACGGTATACTCAAATGCCATACAGTCTGAACTCCACGGTGTATTCAAGTGCCATACAGTTCGCACACCACGGTATACTCAAATGCCATACAGTCTGAACGCCACGGAACACTCAAATGCCATACAATCTGTGCACCACTTAGTACTCAAATGCCATACAGACCGCTCACCACGGTATACTCAAATGCCATACAGTCTGAACGCCACGGTATACTCAAATGCCATAGTCCGCACACCACGGTATACTCAAATGCCATAGTCCGCGCAACATGCTATTCTCTAATGCCATCCAGTCCATGTACAACAGTGTACTCTAATGCCATACAGTCCGTGTACAACGGTATACTCGAATGCCATACAGTCCGTGTACAACGGTATACTCGAATGCCATACAGTCCGTGTACAACGGTATACTCGAATGCCATACAGTCCGTGTACAACGGTATACTCGAATGCCATACAGTCCGTGTACAGCGGTATACTCGAATGCCATACAGTCCGTGTACAACGGTATACTCGAATGCCATACAGTCCGTGTACAACGGTATACTCGAATGCCATACAGTCCGTGTACAACGGTATACTCGAATGCCATACAGTCCGTGTACAACGGTATACTCGAATGCCATACAGTCCACGCACGCACGCGTTAAACAACTTTCTCACCTCATCCCTGAGACTTCATGTATTAATAACTGATCATAATTTTTCCAACACAGAGCCGTGTGACGCATAAACCAATGTACTTGGGCCCCAGGCCTGGTAGAGACGACAGTTCAATATACCATCTCTAAGTTAATGATTGCTGATCACGAAAGAATATGATTTATGACAAGATATGATAAGCACTCCAATATAGTCCTGCAGAGGAAGTCCCCGCCCTGATACAGAACATAATGACATACATACAGAGAACATCATCTCTCGACGAAACAACGTATAATCCATACCATGAGAAACACTTCGTGCCACCGCTGACAAAGATGGGTATCTGCTTGTTAGCTTGTTTATATTGATGTAAACAAAGCATTTACGCTAAATCGAAGATGGCACTTGGGACGAAAAGCCAACGCATGTCTTTAAACAAGATACCACCCCACACACCTTCGCACAAAGGACCTAGTGGTATATGATTTCCTCAATGCTTTGATTGTGTATCGATGAAGGGGTGCAAATAAAAGGGGCTATTTGGCTCGTTGGTGTCTTATTTTCGTGTTTCGTGCGATAAAGACATCGAGAAGCCCTTGTCGATATGCCTGTTATGGAAGGCGTCGATAACAATAGGCTGTACCCGGGGAGATAGCCACGTTTGCAGACGGCGGCCAGAAACTCTATATCATAGGCTTTGTTGTCGTCTGTTTTGGACTTCTAGCGGGCTGGGGGCTGGTGGCGGACCAACACTCGGAACAAACGCGATTTTGAGATCGCCGACCAGGTCTGTGATTATGTGATACGCGATCTACGAGGTATACACTCAGAGAACGCAGACGGCCTCTCTTGTCGAATGGCGTTTTTTAAAAAAAATCTTAAAGGATTAGTGCGGCTGATGACAGATATTGTTGGGGATGTACCGAATAAGACCGGATTTGTTCGAACGTAGTGTTACATGTCTACTGTGATCAGTTGATCATTTATTTCACCACAACACGTATTTTTGCGGAGTAGGCTCAGTTTCGCAACATTTTGTTATTTGAAAAAAATATTTATTTGTTTTGAAGGAAGGATTTCGGTTTTGAGATAGTGGTATAATTCAAATTGTTTCTGTTTTGAAGAGTTATTGTATCTGAACATGTCTCTCACATTTTTCATCCAGGTGTCTTCCAATCGTCTGCTAGACAAACGCTCGAAGGTCTTGTCTGCTACCGCAATGGAAGCCGCATTCTGATTTTTTGACTGATTTGATCTGATGAAATTGAGGAGATAGCACCAGTCAATTAGAAACGTGTTAATGCGAGTAGGTCTTTGATTTCGTCACCGGTCTGTGGTCTGCGACATCTGGGATGGCAAGAGAATTCCCTGCAGCTGTAGATGCGGTCAGGGTCAGATTGCAAGATACTCGCCAATTTACATCTATTTTGCATGAATGAAAGACTCTATCCACACTATCGTCCCCGAGCGATATTTTGGCGACCCCCAACCTTTAAGATGTCGTCTGCGAGTGTTCTTTGAAAGATTTGATATTTTGAAGACGTAATGTGACCCAAGCTTAAGATGATAACATTTTGTAGTTATTAATTGGCTGACTGTGATGGTTGTCGACTTTTTACTGTGGCGAGGGAAGGGAAGTTGAGGAGACAAAGAAGATACTGACAGAAGTTTGGGAGGGATGGATGGATGAAGAAGATGATAAGAGAGGGTATGTGGGACAGGGGGGGGGGGGGGGGGGGGGGGGATGAAAAGGCGATACAAGTTCAGTTCTCGGGAGAGGGCAGATTTGAGTGTGTTTTGTCAATTGCTATACCTTGGTGGTCGGGGAGGGGCCGGGTGTCTCCATTCTTCACTTTTGGGGGTAGCTTCACACTATAACATAGTCCTCTTACTCCCATCTTACAGGGAGAGAAGGTGACATATATTGGGACAAGCAAATCAGGGTAGAATATGTGGGAACCTATTCAACTCCGCAAACGCTGGCTGCAGGTAAAAGGGCCTACACATCAGACGTCCAATAAAGAGTGAAAATCTTTGCTATGCCTCTGTGGCACTGTTTCGACGCCTATCCAAACAGGTCTGAAATATACTAGCGTCTAGGACCGATGAAAGGTGGTTTGATCTGGTGCACTGTTGACGTGATAGTACTTGACTTTAGCCATGCCTTGTTCTCTGACAATAGTGATAGTACTTGACTTTAGCCATGCCTTGTTCTCTGACAATAGTGATAGTACTTGACTTTAGCCACGCCTTGTTCTCTGACAATAGTGATAGTACTTGACTTTAGCCACGCCTTGTTCTCTGACAATAGTGATAGTACTTGACTTTAGCCACGCCCTGTTCTCTGACAATAGTGATAGTACTTGATTTTAGCCACGCCTTGTTCTCTGACAATAGTTATAGTAAAAGACTTAAGCCACGCCTTGTTCCCTGACTATAGTGACAGAACTTGACTTTAGCCACGCCTTGTTCTCTGACAATAGTTATAGTACTTGACTTTAGCCACGCCTTGTTCTCTGACAATAGTGATAGTACTTGACTTTAGCCACGCCTTGTTCTCTGACAATAGTGATAGTACTAGATTGTAGCCATGCATTGATCTTGTGTAGATTAGACCATATGTCTCTGTGTATATTATGTCAGAAATACCTGGGTGAATCTGAAACATATTGTCTCTGTGTAGTTTCGATACACATTACACAATCTGAACATGAAGACACAAGCAATGTTGCTGAACGGACTTGCGTCAGATGTACTGCAAATTGTCCGAGCCTAGCACTCTTCAACGGAGACAATTTACAATTTTCTGTGAAAGTGAATATATAGTTATAAGTGAACTCACTTAAAAGACATACTCTGACAGTAAAATAGTTGCATAGATTATACTCGGTGTATCTTTTATCATTAATACCTACATGAAACTGAAACATGTTGTTTCGGTTTGCTCAAAAAGTGGAAAAGGTTTAGCTTAATTTAAAACTAAAATATAGTTTACCTTTTACTCAGGGCATAAATCAAGCGTGTTTATTGATAACTTATTCTTTGACACGTTTTTTACATTAACATTCATAACATACGCTGTCTTACAGATTCGTCACTATCCTCGTGCAGATGTCTCATTTTTCTTAATATTTCATAAACTTGACCTTTAAATTTTTTAAGACATTTCACTCGGGCCCTATCACGTGCGAGCTGTCATTAATCAGATGACACAAGGGGCGCTAGGTGACAGCTTTGTGCCACCCCATCCGCGATCGTATCAGGCACACTGACCAATCTCTAACCCCAACAGGATAATAACCATATAATGATCGATGCCGCTGTCGATAATCTCTGGATTACCATTCAGGAGAGGTATTAATCAGCTATTTGATCAGAGCACGTCGCTGCTATAATCTTAATGGCTGTGTTGGTACCTCAATGTAGACAGAAACAAACAAGCAACGTCTCGGGGCGATTTATGTAAATTGATTACATTTGTTCCATGGGACTGATTTGAATGAATAAATTATATCATACCCGATAACCCCCCGCCACCATTCGAGATGATGTGTACATTTTGAAAGCACCGAGGTTGTGAGCGAATCATCCATGGCGAAACTAAACAGCTTGGCAAAAGAAAGTTTATATTTGAAACTTGGACTTGACCAAAACACCACAAACGTGAATACACGAGACTTATGGATAGCAACTTCTTGTAGTCTTTGTTACCATCCATGTGACAAAGTGACGAAGTGACAAAGAAAGTTGTATGTATTAATGTTCTTCCAACTTCTAAATGCCTATCAAAGATATCAGAACAAACGTTATCAAAACCAAACTAGGTTGAAAAAAGTGTCCGAAACACTGCAAACTTGAGGTCAAGAACATTACTATGATACTCGTATCAAATACATCTCCATCGAATAAACATGCCTTGTTTGTTTCATTTTTTAACCGCCACCAAACGTTTGTATACCTTTTTCTTTTGGTCGCGCGGCAGTTTAAGCTAGTAAGATTGGTTTACCGCCGCCTAGAGGAGTATTTCAGTCATATCAAGGCGTGTCAGCTTGATGTTGGAGGGAAATGGAATGTAAATTGCGCACGTCGTCGATGCTTACCACTTTGTGGAAACCCGTAAACATGGGCTGGCGAACGTAGACACATAATCAGGTTTATAGGTTCCGTAAATGTCTGTGGGAGCTGTGTGAGAATTCAGAGATAATAGATAATAGTTTGATATGGGGGCACGGTTGCCAAGTCATCTTTGGCGCCGTATTTCGTCATGTAGAGTTGCGTCCCTTAGTCATGCCTGAATCCTATGCTTGAAACAACAATATACAGACATTTTATTCCGTATTTAAGGCCGCCATTCAGTACTTGAGGCTTTGGTGGGTTCAAATACCAAATTGATTAAGATTCTTGGTTTGTCATGACCTTAACTGTGACACACTGGTACACGTGTTTGACCTGCGTCACTTCCTAAAGCTATCACGTCGTGATAAAGCTCAACTATTGTCGCTGTGGAACACAGAAAAGCGCATCCCCAGTGTCGGCACCGGCTTCCAGACTGTTCTGTGTCAAGATCCCAGGTCCAGGGTCGATCACAAAGCCATCTTACCTCTACGACTGTCGTAAGGGAACAATCATTTCATATTCTGTGGGCGACCTGGGAATAACTGTTTGATTGGCATTCTAGAAGTTGGTAAGAAAGTAAGAAAAAGTACAACTTCATGAATAACAATTTCTGGTTTATTGCATATGGCCATATGGTCGATGTGGTTTCTTCACCGTTATCCAGCTTGATAAGGGTGTCGTTATATGCAATAAACAGATGTTGTCATCCATAATGTTCTACTTTTTCTTACTGACCTGGGAATATTTTTAAAAACATGTTCCACACCCGAATCGAGAAAATTTATCACTAATAGTTCACTAAGGAAATAATTGTTCGTTGGATGACTTGAAAACAAATTTGCTGAGTCAGACAAAGGTTGTGTGGGCCCTGCTTTCGGAGAAAAGACATATGTTTAGAAGCAGTGACCGAAAATATATTCTGCCTCTCAAAAATCCTGTGTCTCTGCCTCACAAAGCCCCTGTGTCCCTGTGCGATTGAATTAATGTATTGGACAAGAGTACTGCTAACATCTCAATATGAAAGAAGACATTGATTTATAACTTAAAAGAGTTCATTAATGGAAACACGTGTGTTTATAATTGACTTCATGCGCCCTTAAAGGACATATATAACTGTTCACCATTGTGGGTCACATTCACAATATGACTTCAAAGACTCCACTCAAAATGTCTTACAAACTTTGAGATTTCTGTATCAATATTTCACCATATCCTAGACTTGCGTATCATACAGTTAACTCAGCGCACGTTCAGTCAATCACGAGACTGAAGTTCATACCTCGAATCCTGTGTACATATGGAGAAGGGGGTGGGGGTAGGAGAAGGTGAGGACGAGGAGGACGAGGGGGGCGGGGGTGTAATAGTAACAGTATTTCGGGTCTTTGAATCAGTAGCTCTCGTTGACTATCCTATGATATATTTATATTTCAAGGGAATCGACGTCAGCCCATTAAATCATATACTAGCACGTCTGTTGAAGGAAACAACTAATTGCTCATCAACCTAAATGTCTATTGTTCCCAAACGGTTCAGTACAGTTTGTTCAGTCCCCATGTTCCCTGTGACATTATGTTATGTTATCTCCACATCTCTTCTACATATATATATATGCGACTCTAAATGGATCTGCAACAGACGTTTATAAATGTAAACCTGTGTTTGCTTGTTGGTTTAACGCCACAATCAGCAATATTGCAGCTATACGACTGCGGTCTGTAAATAATCGAGTCTGGGTCAGACGATCCAGGGATTGACATCATGAGCATCAATTACTCAACTTTGATACGATGACATCCATCAGCCAAGTCAGCGAGCCTGGTCACCCAACTCCGTTTGTCGCCTCTCACAAACATTGCTTGCTGAAGACCAATTCTAATCTGGATCTTCACGGGTCGCGTAAATCTTTGAGATATCATGGCTGAATGACGCTTCTTGACCCAGCCATATGTTTGTTTGTTGTTTAACGCCGCACTCAGCAATATTCCAGCTGTATGACGGCTGTCTGTAAATAATCGAGTCTGGACCTGACAATCCAGTGATTGACATCCTGAGCATCGATCCACGCAATTGGGATCGATGACATGCATCAACCAAGTCGGCGAGCCTGACCACCCGATCGCGTTTGTCGCCTCTTACGACAAACATAGTCGCATGTTAGGGCAATGATAGGTTGCTGAAGACCTATTCTAAACCGGATCTTCACAGGCCATGTATATATGTGCGCGAAATATGTGACGAAGTCTGTTTACAAAAGCCAATACAAAATTAAATTCATTTAAATATTTTATCATTTGCATTACATATTTTCAATATTATGTTGTTCGTTTCATGTTGACATACCCAGAGCCTTCTTAGTAAATAGGTTTAGTTTTGGTTATTTTGAACAATATTTCACTGCGGCGTGCCAGCGTCATGTGGACAAACCAACATTTGACGCAGGTCTCAGACGTTTACTACCGTGGTGAAACCCACGAGCATATGTATGGTACCGATAAACCAATGACTCGACATGACATGGCTCCATCTATGCAGTTAACAGACCACTTCCAAAGAGGTATACTCCATTGTCGGCCACCGCAAATTGGCTCAAAAACCAAATCGAACCAAATTGAATTGTATCTTGCGTATATCCTAGCATTGAAAGATTACCCCACAACAGACAGACAGAATCACTGGCTCAAGTCGTGATTAAAAAAATCACACCATTAAAACGTTTTAATCCCTTTTCTTTGGACACAGTTCAATACATTTGACTGGTGATAGGTACAATGAAACTGCAGGCTTTTCTGTAAACAGATCAACACTGAGGATAACTTTGTTGAGTATATGAACATACAAGAGTTGAAACGGATTAAAAAAGGCAGTTTGCTCAAGTCATGCTTGACCTCTGGTGTTGGAAGGTGTTCTCGGGATGGACAGCGTGTAACACATACTCGTTGTTTCTACGCATGGAAGATAACATAGGCGTACACACCTACATATACACATACGTACAGATACAAACACATATACTTGTCTCCAGTCGTTATAACCACGTTTGCTTCACCGAGGTTAGGCAATAGATAATACACATTAACTGTCTGAATTGGAACGAATCGTAAATAATTTTTCTAGGTTTCTTTGAGTGTTAACGATCTCAAATGTAAACAATTTCACGAACATGTATACTGAAGGATTAACATAAAACTTCATGACGTCCCTGGGCCGCAAGCTTATATAAGTTGGGAAGATGTTCAAAGTGGTATTGGTCTTCCTAATGCCGTTACATGTCCTACATCTTTCATCATTGTATGCTGCTACACCGCTTGGTCCACACAACGGGATGATGAGCTCAGTTATTTCACATCTACACAGATGTAATTTCACACAGTACGCGTATACCTGTCTTATCCAGAACAGAACTTAAAGTTACAGAACGAAATGATTCCCTTAATGCTTGATGCTACATAGTTACATAGTTATCACCTAAACATTAGACAAGGGATAACGCCACACATAGCTCTTCTTACAATGGATCCGACGGTCAATCAATTCAGTGGTTTATTAATTCAAACACAGTCTCAATCCATTCGTACGCCACTCGCTGGGACTGTTGGTAGTGTTTGTTCGTTGCTTGTTTACAAGAGGGAAAATTCATGCTATTATTGATTTATTACTGTATGCATTTGATATAGAATACTCCTAAAATGTACATTGTACACGGACACATAATCAAGATAATAACTACATAGCTGACAAGTTACTCAAGCTGACAAAAACTTTTCGTGATCCACCCTTTGAATCCAATTCCAGATTTAACGCTGTGTTCAGTAATTATATACACAGCATTCTTTTGATGTATGTTCAATGTACTTTGCAACCATCGACAAAAGCATTATTTATTTATTATTAGTTTTGACACATAAACACATAGGAAAGTGTATTTACAAAAACACTCTCATTAAAAACTAACAAAACTTTTTTCTGTTTTATTTAAATGGCAAAGTTGGAATGTCTTCCGTCGTGAAAGGTCATACGAGGAATCCAGCTCTTTCAACTCAATACAGCTGGTGTGGATATTTGTTTACAAATAAGAGAGACTTGTTTTTAAGTTCACATTTTAGAGCCTACTTGAAACAGCGATGTCATCTTAAATTGTACTTTTTCTTAACTTATTTTTGTGTGTAAAGTTGATTTTTTTTAGAAACTGGCATCTTGTCACTGTTGGGTTGCATGTCAAATATAAAACCCCTTAAGCCGAAAAAATATGACCTCTTGGCCTCGTTTGTTTAAAACTGTGATAAACTGCCGATGGCATCGCTCAGAATTTTCCATCTTCTAAAATGTCGAGACGGTCAGACGTTGTAACTGTAAAATCCGGAGAACGTATGATGTTTTAACGAGAATTAACCGGACGGAAACACGTAATCAAGATAATAAACACATCGCTAAAAAGTTACACAAGCTGACAACATCTCTCCGTGATCCACTCTTTGAATATAATCCCAGAAATTACGTTTGGAGACATTTCTTAATATCCTCTTTTGGCTATCCCCACCTGAGCGTTAAGTTGGACAATGTTGTTTCGTATAGCACTTCGCGTGGAGACAAAAAGACGATAAAATGGGTATAAAATCGCAAGCCAGATATTCCAGTGTTATTCCCAACAGTCTTATAATAGTTATTAGCGGTGTTGTGTTCGTTACGTAGTAAGGTTATTCCCAAACAATAAAAGGCTTTCTACAAGACAGCGAAAGCGCCGTTGCTTGATAACAGTCTCGGGCAAAACCACAACTCTCGCAAAATCTCGTCCCCTGTCGCGCTGATGACAGCTTGGGAAGTTTATGAGCCCATCACGTGACCATTTGGGCTACAGCTAGGTATCATTTCTGTTAATTTTTGGTGCTCTGCATGAGATTCGACAAAGTTGACGTGTGTCACACCGCCCCGAAATTGAAAAAAATGATTTATAGTCATGGGATGAGGTCTGATTATATGACAGTTAATTTCGGTTGTATCAGTCTTTCTCAACAGTTTGTAATTTTCGCTTCAGTTTCAGAGTACCTTTACGATTTGCGATTTTTCGCAAGTTCCAAAATGGCGTCGTTTTTCGTGTCGCAGTATTTTGTGTTATTCTTCAGGCTACAGATAAATCAATAATTATCAATGAATCATACATACAAAGGAAAACAAATATGACAATAGCGATCTATTTATTGAATTATCAAAGCCATATATATATTTTCATAACAAATATATTCAATAATCCATCATTGGTTTGTCAACATAATTGCTAACTGATGTTGTTCTTCAGCGCCAATCTGTTTCTCATGTAATCATAATTCGCTTCTACAGGTATTCCTTTTTTGTTTTCACATGTTCAAGAAAAATGTTGGGCTGTTTACAATCTTTGGTTTATTATTGAGAGTTTTTGCATAATATATTCACCGTTCACATATCTTATCATCAATCCGTCCTGATGTTATATCATACAGGATTATCTTTTCGCATCTACCAGTTTCAACAGCTGTTCTGTGGCTTCAGATTCTGTCTTCGTGTGTGTGTGTGTGTGCATGTGTGTGTGCGTAAGTGCGTGCGTGTAGGTATGTGCGTGCGTGTGAGTGTGCGTGTGTGTGTGTGTGGGGGGGGGGGGGGGGGGGGGGGGGGGGGGGCGCATGCGTTCGTGTGTGAATGATCCTGGTCGGTAAGTGGGAAAAATAAAATAAGACATGAAAGAATTTTTGGTTTCTCTTCTCTTTCTTGTACATTCATCATATTCATCTTTTGTACATTCAGCAGAATCCGTTAAACGTTTGTTTAAAGAATGTGTTTAAGTTGTTGTAATTGAACATAGAATAAACCTTTACAAAATACACAAGTACATGACATGAGAGATATGTTCTGGCTATGTCTGGTTCAATTGTCTCCAATGCTTTTAAGGAGTAACGCCATATACTAGTTCCAGACAATCATGTGATATTTGACTAGTGAGTGTGAGTGAGTGTGGTTTTACCCCGCTTTTAGCAATATTCCAGCAATATCACGGCGGGGGACACCAGAAATGGGCCTCACACATTGTACCCATGTCGGGAATTGAACCCGGCGTGACGAGCGAACGCTTTAACCACTAGGCTACCCGACCGCCCCTCGTGTGGGAAGAAAGTCCCCAAGTGACGTAGGTCATGGAATCGAAACCAGGATTAGAGGATTTGCATACCCTGTAGGCGAAATGGCACGAACCATAGACGAAACATCTTCCCGAGGCAAGGGTGTTAACTGACTGTAAAAGTCCTGTATCCACCTTGCCGAAGTAGGATGGAATGATGCAGTCATATTTTGGCTGGACTGAGTCCATGCATAGACCAATCAAAATCGCGTAAGGAAATCGACGCCCGATTTGTAAACTGCTGTGCAATTTCGGTCGATTGCAGGATTTGCAAAGTATGTGTACCGCCAACTCGGCGTCAACATATATTTTCCAAATCTTTCATGTTTTTAATCAAGGTTCTCGCGTGATTTAATGCACTTCGCGGTGTAAGATCTGTTTTATCACAATATAGATTTTCATTATCGATCAGATCGCCTTGACTGGGCGCCGCCATTTTGTTTGAGAGGTGATATGAGAGGTGGAATCTGATTGGTCAATAGGAGGGACATAGAAGGGACATAACTCGTAATAGCCACTGGTGGCGCTACTATCGAGCCCAGAAATTTCAGCCTAGTTGGGCAAGGGTGGAAACTGGACTTTTTCAGTCAGTTAACTCCCTTGTAGAGTTACGAGATGTAGGCGATATCGTAGAAGGTTCAGACTAAATAGAGTTTGAACTAATTGTTTATAGTTAATATTACACATGATTTAAACAAGACTAAATATCGGACTACATACACAAATGAACGATAAGACAGTTGCTTCACCTTTGTTGAAATCGTCCACCGAAATCATCCCTCCACTTCCCGTCAGTAATGAACTTGCCATAAGTTAAGCATCTTAATTGTACTTCTTTAAAAGGACTTAAATGTCATTTCTTTTTTTCATGAGGTTATTTTTACTTCACCTGACACAGTATTTGATAGGATTTTTATCTTATCGTTTTCTTTATCTGTGACATTTCAGCGTCATGAATATTTTACCCTTATTATAATTGCTTGTAACTTACGATTCATTTGTATGCATGACTTGTGCCCCAGTACGGTGGCGGTCGCCAATCGGGACAACACAAACAGCCGTGCTTGAACAAGTGGTTGCCTATAAAAAGTTACACAAAAACATTTCCGTTTTAAATAGTTGTCCAAATACATAGAGATTCGTGTATGGTATAAGAATTTACATGTAGCGCGTAAAATGTTGATATATATAGTGTGGGGTTTATCTGTAGTTCCTCTGGTCCTGACTGCTCTTCTGATTTGTGTGAGTTAAAACGTCCTGAAAACCATATCAGTACCTCAAATAAATAAATCCCAGGGTAAACCTTAAAACTGAATGGTAAGAATTAGTGATTATCATTCAGTTTCCATTAGTCCATGTACAGACGTATTGTTGAATGATAAGAATTAGTGTATGTACCTAGTTATTGTTGAATGATAGGAATTAGTGCTTGTACGGGTTCGTTGTTGAATGTTAGGTATTGCACCTCTGCTGCAAATCGAATTGTAGTGCCCGTCCACTTGGCCACCCGTTAGCCCCCCCCCCACACACACACACACACACACACACACCATCCAGCAGTATACATTCAATCAATCAAATATCAGCATAACGCATGCTCTGTTGTATTTATTGTATTCAATGCTAATAATACAACAGTTGTTTCGTAATCAAAACAATCCTAACCGAAGAGTTCGATACATGTAATTCACCGACAAATGGCTGCAATATACAAATATGGTTACGGGAGTGGAGCCGAGTGGAGCAGTAACTGATCACTTTCTACCAGGCATCTTCAAAGTTTCCTTCAACGACTCCCAATGCCGCCAAGCAACATGTTCTCGTTAAGTCATTACAAGGAAAGACGCTGTCTTGTTACATGAACAAGGAACCCAATTAAATAACAGGAATCGGGAGTTAATTTTACTTCACGTTTTCAGCGAGCAACAAAGAGCAGGCAGAAAGGACATTTAAAAGAAAAAGATACAACTTCCATATCCTGATTGGAGGTTTCAAATTCGCTTTGAATTCAGTCTCCTCCAGCGCCAACGAGAAGAATTTATCGTTAAAGCGCACTAACAAAGCAAAAGCCAGTTTTGTACTCCAGTTAGTTAAACGAAAACTAAAGATCCAATTGAAAATTTGAGAAATCAAAGAATTAAATAATTACAGTGGTACTATTGAAGTTTAAGATTCTCTATTATCTCTGGTGCTATCTGATTGGCTTGCGCGCGTTTGGCTCCATGTGAACTGCCCCGCGTAAGAATATGGTGCCCTGTCACGCTTATTTCGTCATGCGCTGCAAAGTAGGCCCGGCGTTAAACACAGTAATGGCGGTGTTTTACGTTGATTGCGCAACTGGATAGCGTTGAAGTGTGTGATTATGGGATTTTAAACTAGTAAAATGGAGAGTTGATTAACTGAGAGAGTAGGACACACAGCGACTGGCTGTCTGAGAAGGAAAGCGTAAAACAATGTTTGGTCAAAGGTCATCGAAGAAATCTTGATTTCCTAATGTATTCACGCATAAAAGAGAACAATTTTCCAAAGTAGATTTGTACACAGTTTTAATAAATCTATACACTTCAATTGAATTTCTTTCAGGTTTGATAGAAGAGACTGAAAAAAGAATAAATCAAAAGAAAGGAGTCTAGTGTATTATTTCAACGTTTTAATGGATGATTTCACTACGGCAACCGTTAGTTTTTCCGATTAACGTGTAACTTGACATTTTGTTCAACGTTTCCTTGTCCATAATCGGGTTTCTCTTATAGCAATGATGAACTACCACGCTGAACATATCCAAGATGGTTCGCCTAACATACATGTTGTTTATCGCCGCATTCAGCAATATTCCAGTTATATGACGGCTGTCTGTAAATAATCGAGTCTGGACTAGACAGTCCATGAGCGTCGATCTACGCAATTGGGATACGATGACATGCTTCAACCAAGCCAGTGAGCCTGACCACCCGATCTCGTTAGCCGCCTCTTACGACAAGAATAGTCGCCTCTACAGCAATTATTTGTTGCTGAAGACCTTCACCTGGATCTTCACGGGTCGTCTTGGTAAGGAAGACATATTAAAGCATGTACAATTGTGAATGTGGTCATCCAAATCAAAATGATTCTTTTCATTGGACACACAAACAACTTTGATTCCGAAACATTGCTACCTTTTAACACCTGGGAATTATTTTATACCCAGGAATAAAACTCTTTTAATTAACACTGAATTCAAGTGAATCGTCTCAAAGTTAATCCCAGAGAGAAACAATTCTTCTCTTCAAATTAAAAGTGACATCAGCTGAGTTATTCGCCTCTTTGTGTGTGTGAAACCCACGAGCACGGGTATAGTTCTCACCAAACAAGAATCCTTGTCAGTGCCAATCTGAGATCACAGGATTCTGTCACAGAGGAAACTGATTACGAAACCTATGACGACGTGAGGTTGCATGGTCTAGAAAACGTTTATTCTCTGTGTAATTGTGATGGTCAGTATTGATCAGATCTATGTACATCATATAATTAACCAGACAAGAAAAAAGGTGTTTTAATGCCTTGAAGCCAACTTGTTAGAACTGCCAATGGGTCATAAACTTTCCAGAAGATTCAAACCAAACGGAAATTACAAAGGGGCAGAATTCCTCGCACAGTGCAGGCAACGCTTTAGTCAACAAACACTGTCGCTTTTAGCAATATCCCAGCAATATCACGGCAGAGGACACCAGAAATGGGCTTCACCCATTGTAACCATGTGGGGAACCGATCCCGGGTCTTCGGCGTGACGAGCGAACGATTTAACCATTAGGCTACCCGACCGCCCCGGTATGTTATTATGAACGTCCATAGATCACTATTATAATATTGTTTGTAGCGAAGTAGAAAAGAGCGGGTTGACTTCTCTGTAGTCAGTAGCACAGACAACTTTTATTACTCGTTATATATAGAACGTTGCAAACAAAAAAGGCTCGAGCGTGCATAATGATAAAACCTGAAATATTCATAGCGTTTGTAAGATAAATCCTGAGAGATCTTAGATAAAACATTGACTACTATTCCTTGAAACCCCTTACACGTCTCTCAAAGGAATAAAAATAACATGTTTTCAGCTGATGTTTTAGTTTCACTCCACTCGTATCAGCAGGAGAATTGCCATATTGGATATTCCCAAGAAAGTGGCATTAAGATGCCAGAAGAAAGCGACATGTTTGGGGGTTGATATCGAACCTTCTTTAACTTTTATGCTTGATGTCTTGTAGCAGATGTTTTGACAGTAAATTTTTTATTTTTCATGATTTCTATCATCAATATCTGTCACGTTCCATGCTATTTTCTCCCGATCTTGTGATATGAAAAAGGATGGCTTGTTGACATTCTGCCCACTAACGGTATACTTTACAGCACAGGGGAAAAACTCTTGTACTTTATGGATGGCTAAAGACCTTTTAAGCAATCCTGGCTACAAGGATAAATATTTACTGCGATGGTTTTATAGATGCTTGCGTAGTTAGGATTAAAACCATTTCTTTGGCAAAAACCCTGTCTTGAAAATAACACATCTAAAACGATCAAGTCACCGGAGTGACTTAGCCTATACTTTACACCATTTGCCGGAGTTTTACGGGAATCTACGAGTCGTTTACGACTTTATTGTCGCGACGCTAGGGGGCGCCAGGCGGGAAGTTCCGCAGATATAAACGGCCATATTGGATCTTGAAATCAATGCGAGCTCTCTTCTGGCAAGGGTCTGCACAATCTTTAACTCTTTATAGAACAATATTTGTCAACATCAAAGAACCCACATCAAAAGAGATTTGGGTATTTCCGATAATCTGCAAAGTTGGGCTCTCAACTCTCGGTGCTTTTGTTAGAAAAGCACTACCAACGGCTGTCGACCACACACCGTAGCTGTAAAATGACACAGATTCTTCAACGATAGGCGCATTTCCGATAGCTCACAACGTGTAGCCCTTAAATATTATATCCTCTTCAAAAGAACACGACATATCGAAATCTTCCTGTTTTACAGCCAATCCCTCGTGAGAAGTACCGTCCATAAACCATCTTTATACAGCGGACCATCTCTCCTGCTGCTGACAAGTATTAACCGCCGTAACGGCAAAGTGGGAACTCACTGAAAGTCTTCAGATTTATTTACCTAGTAGCTGATTATTATATTTATGTGGAGGAATAGGCATATGATTAAACATTAACCTGGCATGAGACGCCAGGCCACCAATTCAATGGTCCAACTGTCTGCACAGTCCCCACGAACGTCTCCAATACAGGCATCAATTAGTTCTAATTGGATCATGAAGGAATACTTTAAAAAAAGTAGCAGGATCACGGGGCTTTATTTTATCACAAACACACATTAATATGTTGCAGAACAAGGGGTCAGATCTTAATAAAAGATTATTATAGAGCACTTCGTGTTGCTTGTGAACCCATGAAATGGATCAAAATGTTTTCTTGTAGTCGAGTGTGAAAGTCGATTCGTGTTTATCTAAGTATTTATTTGCAGACAAGGAATAATTGAACGTTAATGCTGCAACATCATCTTTACACATACACAGATACCGTGAGAGAAGGCGTAGTCGGGAATGGTATAGTGGTATAGGTTCGGTTGAATGACGCTTTGAGCAGTATGCACTTCTTCGGCTTGATATGGAGGGAAAGCCTAAAATGAAACAGGTCCCCGGCGTTCAAGGGACGGATGTTAATATTCTGGGAGAGGGTTAGGGTGACAAGGATGATGGGAATGTTGTTTTGGCGGTCACTGCTTCTAAAGACAATGTTTTTACGCAACACAAATTTCTTTTAAAACAACACCCTTTTATGAAGACATCCAGCATGGACAATTTCTTGTTTATAAAATCTGGGGAATCCCACACACAATAACCAGATCTTGGCAAGACAAAGAGTAATTATAGATGTATGTGAAAGAGCGTATTCTTGTGACTTGTCATCTTAAATCACTACCTAATTAGGTCGCTGAAATTGTTTTTTATCCTCGTCAGATGTTTTTGTACAAATTGAGAAGCTTAAGACAGGCACAGGTTTCCGAGGCCCAGCGTGTGTAAACAGTAAGCGTCACGTTAATATACATGCCTGTTCATCGAGTTTGGCCAACACAACTTTCCTCTTCCGGTGAAGATCTCTCCGTCGTCTTTAGGACAATACAATGTTTAGATTGTGCTTTGTCAAATGAAGAGAATTTTAACATGATTTGTTAGAAACAAATAGTTTGTTACAGAAAGTAATCCCGTTCTTTTTTAAAGAATATTTTTCCATTGGATGTACTGGAACAATGAGTTGCGGGTCCCCCAAAATTGTTCAGCTACTTTGAAACAATATATGTCAGTGAAGCGCTCACAAAAATACAACCCAAATCTTCATCCCCCAATCCACCCTAACCCAACGCCAACCCCGAATGTTGCAAGGTGGTTCCCTAACCAGACCTGAAGAATGGCCACAACGGAGCAACAGTATAACACTTGACAGTCGCGGGCTACGATGTCAATACTGCAGCATGAAGACAGTGTGTCCTACCAGTACATGGGCAATGTTATATACATTCATTCGCGTAAGCTGAGTGAGTATAGTTTTGAGCCGCTTCTCACAATATACCAACCATATCACGACGAGGGTTTGAACTTCACAGATTGTAGGGATTCGAACTCGGTGCAGCGAAGGCTTTGATCACGAGACTAACCGCCAATAATAATAATAATAATAATAATAATAATAATAATAATAATAATATATTGTACTTCGGCGCCTTGACAAAATGATAATATCAATAATTATCTTTCAGGAAGTAAATTCCCCTCTTTGGAACTGATAAGAAAATTCCTCCTGATCCATCACGATGTCCGGTGGGCATGTAGCCAAGTGGGAAAAGCATTGGCTCGTCACGAGGAACTCTCGGGTTCAATTCCCCACGCGAGTACAATGACTGAAGTCGTCATATTTCTGAAATATTGCTCCAAGTGGCGTTAAATACTTTATATGCTCGTCAGCCTTCCAGGCCTTTAAGACAAAAACAATTGGTAAAACTTAATTAAAATCCACATGAAAGTGCAATTGTTAGTCTGCAACAAAACATTAAGTAAACATCAAGTCACCCTATATCCTCACTAAACAAGGCAACACGGAGAGCCCCTAACGCCTAAAGGTGCAGCATTACATGGGAACCAGACTGAGCGTGGGTGATGCGGTAGTTTATGACATTATCACCCCCACAAGATTACGACGCAGGGTAGCAGGGTGTTAGCGAATGGGTGGGTCCGACGGACGGATAAATGAAGACAGGTCAAAGGGCGCCAAAGCAATAATTTAGCCTAATCCACTAATGGCTCTGCACCTAGTATATACCCCTGCCTACCACCTGTTCACACTACGCAGACACCTTGGCTTTTGACACCTTCCTACACCTATTACGGAAAAGAGCTCTCTAAAGGGAGATAATCGCTCAAACTAACCAATCACCGATTTGGACACGGGTGTCGGGTCAACTTCTGACGAACGGACAACAAAGCCGAAACCAATGATAGCTAAGTTCTCATTGTAATTCGGCAGTGTGTGTTTCTTCACTGTTGATGATAATTATAGGTTGTGTTTGAGAAACTGAAATAGATGCCTGTGTTATTGTGTCCAGATGACAGCGAGGTCGGCGGAGGTGGGGAGCAAGGGAGATAATCTGCTGTATCGGCCCTGTGGCTGATCTTATCATAAGGAAAGCATGCAGCAATTTGAAGTCATTGTCTACGTACGCGGCTATTTCTACACTAATTTCTCAGATTTGAGGAGGCTGAAACTTTGAGGATGGGTTATTTGAGGGCAAAGCAAACTCTTTGAACCGTACTGCACCTAATATGCATGCATGCACCTGTGACAGAATGGCTGTATATATCGTTGAATATGTCATTTGCAAACGACTACATAAGGATATATTTACATATTTGTTCGATGGTAATATTTCTCTTTGGTGATTATGATGGACGTTATGGGGAGTATACAATCCAAGCGGCTACCTTTTAGTTTGATTGATCGATAAACAAATAAAACAGAAAATAAATATTATTCAGTGACAATAACCCATAAAAAACATAATCACTTCAAAGATCAACATGGCTACAAGTTTTAGCTTATCTTCAGATGTCACGTGATCCGGAACTTGGGTGGCAGTGACACCGAGGCTACAGTCTTTCACCCACAGTACCCGGCTGTATGTTCGGGCCGCCATTGTAAAATTTCGAAGTAGTCTCGCTTCAAATTACAGACCTCGCGGCGAGTCCCTCATCCAACCTTTTCTTTCCCCAATTTGGACTCATATCGCTATCGAAGGAAGAGCGAAAATTATAGGTGTTATAAGAACTTGAGAAATAATTACTGTACGTTGTGACAGATTTGGGCAACTCAGGCCCGAGCAGGTTACTGATACCAACAATTTTCGCGAAGGGTCTTTTGAAAATGTGGACTGCCAAACGAAACGAACATCCTTTTCCCAACTCGATGCAGTGTGTGCGTTACTCGAAGCTATCAGCTGATCAAATGAAGCGAAAACCGCGGCTAACTTAACGGAAATGGGGTTTTAAAAAGTGTGCCTGGCTTCTGTTCGGGTTCGACCAGTCTTTACCCGGAGCTGACGGTACGGGGAGACATAATGGTACCATTTTGTCAGAAATATGAAACCACGAAAATCATATTTGTGAAAAACTGGAATTGGAGATCAGATGGGAAGCAACTTTGATGTCGCGGCAATCTCGTCCTATTTCAAGCCTCGTGGACAGAGACATTTGTCGTGGTTTTTTATTACTTGCTAAAAATCAAGGCTTTCTGATCATAGCAGAATCTTTATAAGGAAATTACCAATTCCAACCGAAGCAGAAAGATCCTGTTATTGTAGGAAGCAGCAGCGAGAAAAGTATGATTTGAATAATTACCAAAGCTCATTTTTCTCCACCGATGAAAGACGACATCCCTGTGAAAATTTGAAACTTTTTGTCAATACGCTTATTTGTCGAGTCAAGCAGGGTACTGGGCCTGAATGATATTCTTTACATTTTACCAAACTTCCTGAGATCTTAAAATATGTCTCATAATCGTAATTTAATAACCCAGTAATTAATTTTTTAAACTAACTGTCGGGTTACGTTAGAGCAATCCGGGTTTTCGTGCAGTTTTGAATAAATGAAATCAACATGAAAGACAGTTGTTAGCGTGTCTTATCTTTTGTGCCACCATTTATCTTGGGGAGATTTCTAGTTGCATTACGGCTCAGCGTTATGACTACTGTTGACAAGTGTGCATTTTCACGTTTGAAATATATTTAAAAGTTCTTTTTATAAAGAAACTCGAAATGTCTTTTCGAAATATATGCAAACCAATCTTCCACAAGCTTATGCGTATAGTGAGTGAGTAGGGTTTTACGCCGCTCTTAGCAATATCTCAACCATACAACAACGGGGGCTCCAGAACTTGGCTTCATGCATCGTACCAATGTGAGGAATCGAATCTGGGTCTACGGGTTGACAAGCCAGCGCTTTAACCACAAGACTAACACAGGCTAACATCTAAATACATGTGTGCGTTTAAATGTAGACATTTTTTTCCAGGAATATATAAAAGTAAAATCGACCACCACATTCTTCACACAGTATATTAATATAATATTAATAGCATAAACCCATTTATTCGGGGGGAAGGGGGAGTGGGTGCACATAAGGACGAAAGTGTAAAAGAGACGTTATGCATCATTAGGATGTTCAGCATGTAATATAAATGTGTGCGACATAAACGCTAAAAGCACGCATTATCTGCCTACAGGTGACATTTCCGCTGCGTCTAGTAAAACTACACTTATCGTTCCAAGTCTCGCCGATAACGTTACTTCGCGAACGCGATACAGATGAGCAAACCGACCCAGAGTGAAAAAGATTCCCTTTATGTGTTATCAGCTCCCACTGCACAAGGGGGACCACCAAGGTAGAGGCATGTATTCCATGATGGCCGTGATAGGATCCGTCTTTCATACTTTACTGATACTTAATCTTCCATAGATGGCGCGTAATCCAGCTTTAGAGTTATCAATTATGACCTTTGCTCTTTAAGCACACCTCGTTTTGATTTGATACCTTTCATACAGTTCAACCATCTCTTTTGGGTATGTAAAACTGTCTTCTCATCACCGATCTGCCTTTTCAAAATGGCCGACAACTACACCGGTGCTCATTTGCACTTTCGCGGTCTGAAGAGTTCCAACATTTGAATCTCCTTGCGTGGTGAGCGTCACTATACGAAACCGTCCTTTTGTCCTTGTGAACAGTTGGAGACGTACTTCTAACAGTATTGTTGCTTGAAACTGTTTCAATTACACATGGATGCTATTTGTGAAGCGGTACCTTTGCTCTCTGCGTGGCTGCTAACACTGTTGCTTTCCTGTTCAACAGAGACGGTTGGAAAAGAACTCACGCAAGTGGATTTTATCGCCTCCTGTGCGTGACAACAGACATATGGCGTGACGTATTGTTTGGACTTCAACAAACGATCTACTTTTCAAAATCACAAACGAGATCTTAAACAGTTGTTGCCCAGTATAGTTAATCCTAGTTAAACTCACAGATTTTGTTTTAGTCGTTGAACTTATATCAAACAGATACCGACAAATATTACGCAAAATTTACAACATAATTTGGTCACAGGATATTCGTAATTATCGTGTGAATTATTTGGAGATTTTACAAATAACCCACATTTTTTGCTTTTGATGCCATTAGCACACGAAAGCTGAGTCGCCAACTCGAAGGAATCAAACCCGAGACCATTTCGTCATAAACAAGTGCGGTAGCCATTAGATTAATAACTACCCTTGCTCCAAGGCTGTACTGAATGTTAAGTCCATGGGTGTATAGTAATTCTATCCTTATAATAGGCAGGTCTAGATAAGCGGACAGTAAGGACATCATTCTCTAATAGGGACAACTTGTTCTTATTATTTATATAATCAAGAAATTATGATTTAAACAATGCCTTAGAGTCTTGTGCAAGTCTATAAGATGACCTGCCTGACCATCTGGCACAGATGAACTTCTACATAGACGTAAGGGTTTACCGTTATACGCCTTTTTAATCATCATTATTCCAGCTTGCAATTGTTTTCGAATCTGGTGTAGGCAAACCAATGGATTTCGTTGTGAGCATGAATATGGGCTCAAACACGAGTGCTGGGAATAGGGTGGCTGCTGGGGTTTCCTTTACCCCCGAATACAACCCACGCCCCCCTCACGAATACACGTGAGTCATAAGTCAACTCAAAGAGGCATGAATGAAACTTATGATCAGCACAAATATTTCCCGTTTACATTTCAATGAAGCCCATTTAATGAGGGTGAAATTGACCAAATTAACATAGTGTCGGATTAACGATACATGTGCTTGGGAACACCGCTGTACTTTCATGTAGATGTTCCCTACAGTAGCTGCCCAGAATGCGAGGATTCCGTATTATCGAGGTTCCGATTACTGGAGTTTCTTTGTGCATAAACCAAAGATGCTTGCAGTAATTTTCATTCCACGTTGTGTTACAATTATATATTATACATCAATTATATATCATTTGGAAAGGGGGCGGTCGGGTAGCCTAGTGGTTAAAGCGTTCGCTCGTCACGCCGAAGACCCGGGTTCGAATCCCGACATGGGTACAATGTGTGAGGCCCATTTCTGGTGTCCCCCGCCGTGATATTGCTGGAATATTGCTAAAAGCGGCGTAAAACCAAACTCACTCACTCACTCATTTGGAAAGACTTCAGAAGACGAGGGGTGGTGGGGTATCCTAGTGGTCAAAGCGTTCACTCGTCACGCCGAAGGCCCGAGTTCCATTCCCCACATGGGTACAATGTGTGAAACCTATTTCTGGTTTCCCCCGCCGTGATATTGCTGGAATATTGCTAAAAGCGGCGTAAAACCAAACTCACTCACTCACTCATTTGGAAAGACTTCAGAAGACGAGGGGTGGTGGGGTATCCTAGTGGTCAAAGCGTTCGCTCGTCACGCCGAAGGCCCGAGTTCCATTCCCCACATGGGTACAATGTGTGAAACCTATTTCTGGTTTCCCCCGCCGTGATATTGCTGGAATATTGCTAAAAGCGGCGTAAAACCAAACTCACTCACTCAGAAAAGGGTTACTCTTCATTATTATGAAGTTAAAACATGCATAATGTAACGCGATGCTCAAATCTCTTGACATCACCGAACATAAAAGACAAGTGCGGAAATGTGTCAATAATGCTAAAAGCCAATTTCCTGAGTGTTAATATGACGTCAGAGGAAATGAACAATGATAGATTGACAGTTGATTGTTTTAGTGTGATATCTTTCACACTTTGAAGTGTGGGTTGCCATGAAATGTTATTGTCCTGTTTTCCTACAGGTTTATTTCATGGAGGTTTTCTTACCCTTCCGGACAGATTCCACATATCCCCAGTACACAAACAGGTGTCCTATCAATCCAGATCTGTGTTCTATATATCTCCAGATATGTTCTATATATTTCCAGATCTGTGTTCTATATATTTCCAGATATGTGTTCTATATATCTCCAGATGCGTTCTATATACTAGTATCTGCAGATGTGTTCTACATATTTCCAGATCTGTGTTCTATATATCTCCAGATATGTGTTCTATATATCTCCAGATGCGTTCTATATACTAGTATCTGCTGATGTGTTCTATATATCTCCAGATGTGTGTTCTATATATCTCCAGATGCGTTCTATATACTAGTATCTCCAGATGTGTTCTATATATCTCCAGATGCGTTCTATATATCTCCAGATATGCGCTCTATATATTTCCAGATGTGTTCTATATATCTCCAGATGCGTTCTATATACTAGTATCTCCAGATGTGTTCTATATATCTCCAGATGCGTTCTATATACTAGTATCTGCAAATGTGTTCTATATATCTCCAGATGTGTGTTCTATATATCTCCAGATATGTTCTATGTATTTCCAGATATGTGTTCTATATATCTCCAGATATGTGTTCTATATATTTCCAGATATGTGCTCTATATATCTCCAGATGCGTCCTATATACTAGTGTCTGCAGATGTGTTCTATATATCTCCAGATGTGTGTTCTATATATCTCCATGTGTTCTTTATATTATGTGTTCTATATATCTCCAGATATGTGTTCTAAATATCTCCAGATGTGTGTTCTATATATCACCAGATGTGTGTTCTATATATCTCCATGTGTTCTTTATATTATGTGTTCTATATATCTCCAGATGTGTGTTCTATATATCTCCAGATGTGTGTTCTATATATCACCAGATGTGTGTTCTATATATCTCCAGATGTGTGTTCTATATATCTCCAGATGTGTGTTCTATATATCACCAGATGTGTGTTCTATATATCTCCATGTGTTCTTTATATTATGTGTTCTATATATCTCCAGATATGTGTTCTAAATATCTCCAGATGTGTGTTCTATATATCTCCATGTGTTCTTTATATTATGTGTTCTATATATCTCCAGATATGTGTTCTAAATATCTCCAGATGTGTGTTCTATATATCACCAGATGTGTGTTCTATATATCTCCATGTGTTCTTTATATTATGTGTTCTATATATCTCCAGATGTGTGTTCTATATATCTCCAGATGTGTGTTCTATATATCACCAGATGTGTGTTCTATATATCTCCAGATGTGTGTTCTATATATCTCCAGATGTGTGTTCTATATATCACCAGATGTGTGTTCTATATATCTCCATGTGTTCTTTATATTATGTGTTCTATATATCTCCAGATATGTGTTCTAAATATCTCCAGATGTGTGTTCTATATATCTCCAGATGTGTGTTCTATATATCACCAGATGTGTGTTCTATATATCTCCATGTGTTCTTTATATTATGTGTTCTATATATCTCCAGATATGTGTTCTAAATATCTCCACATGTGTGTTCTATATATCACCAGATGTGTGTTCTAAATATCTCCAGATGTGTGTTCTATATATCTCCAGATGTGTGTTCTATATATCACCAGATGTGTGTTCTATATATCTCCATGTGTTCTTTATATTATGTGTTCTATATATCTCCAGATATGTGTTCTAAATATCTCCACATGTGTGTTCTATATATCACCAGATGTGTGTTCTAAATATCTCCAGATGTGTGTTCTATATATCACCAGATGTGTGTTCTATATATCACCAGATGTGTGTTCTATATATCACCAGATGTGTGTTCTAAATATCTCCAGATGTGTGTTCTATATATCACCAGATGTGTGTTCTATATATCACCAGATGTGTGTTCTATATATCACCAGATGTGTGTTCTATATATCACCAGATGTGTGTTCTATATATCTCCAGATGTGTGTTCTAAATATCTCCAGATGTGTGTTCTATATATCTCCAGATGTGTGTTCTATATATCACCAGATGTGTGTTCTATATATCTCCATGTGTTCTTTATATTATGTGTTCTATATATCTCCAGATGTGTGTTCTATATATCTCCAGATGTGTGTTCTATATATCACCAGATGTGTGTTCTATATATCTCCAGATGTGTGTTCTATATATCTCCAGATGTGTGTTCTATATATCACCAGATGTGTGTTCTATATATCTCCATGTGTTCTTTATATTATGTGTTCTATATATCTCCAGATATGTGTTCTAAATATCTCCAGATGTGTGTTCTATATATCTCCATGTGTTCTTTATATTATGTGTTCTATATATCTCCAGATATGTGTTCTAAATATCTCCAGATGTGTGTTCTATATATCACCAGATGTGTGTTCTATATATCTCCATGTGTTCTTTATATTATGTGTTCTATATATCTCCAGATGTGTGTTCTATATATCTCCAGATGTGTGTTCTATATATCACCAGATGTGTGTTCTATATATCTCCAGATGTGTGTTCTATATATCTCCAGATGTGTGTTCTATATATCACCAGATGTGTGTTCTATATATCTCCATGTGTTCTTTATATTATGTGTTCTATATATCTCCAGATATGTGTTCTAAATATCTCCAGATGTGTGTTCTATATATCACCAGATGTGTGTTCTATATATCACCAGATGTGTGTTCTATATATCTCCAGATGTGTGTTCTAAATATCTCCACATGTGTGTTCTATATATCACCAGATGTGTGTTCTAAATATCTCCAGATGTGTGTTCTATATATCACCAGATGTGTGTTCTATATATCACCAGATGTGTGTTCTATATATCACCAGATGTGTGTTCTAAATATCTCCAGATGTGTGTTCTATATATCACCAGATGTGTGTTCTATATATCACCAGATGTGTGTTCTATATATCACCAGATGTGTGTTCTATATATCACCAGATGTGTGTTCTATATATCTCCAGATGTGTGTTCTAAATATCTCCAGATGTGTGTTCTATATATCTCCAGATGTGTGTTCTATATATCTCCAGATGTGTGTTCTATATATCACCAGATGTGTGTTCTATATATCACCAGATGTGTGTTCTATATATCACCAGATGTGTGTTCTAAATATCTCCAGATGTGTGTTCTATATCTCACCAGATGTGTGTTCTATATATCACCAGATGTGTGTTCTATATATCTCCAGATGTGTGTTCTATATATCACCAGATGTGTGTTCTATATATCTCCAGATGTGTGTTCTATATATCTCCAGATGTGTGTTCTAAATATCTCCAGATGTGTGTTCTATATATCTCCAAATGTGTGTTCTATATATCTCCAGATGTGTGTTCTATATATCACCAGATGTGTGTTCTATATATCACCAGATGTGTGTTCTATATATCACCAGATGTGTGTTCTATATATCACCAGATGTGTGTTCTATATATCACCAGATGTGTGTTCTATATATCTCCAGATGTGTGTTCTATATATCACCAGATGTGTGTTCTATATATCACCAGATGTGTGTTCTATATATCACCAGATGTGTGTTCTATATATCACCAGATGTGTGTTCTATATATCACCAGATGTGTGTTCTATATATCACCAGATGTGTGTTCTATATATCTCCAGATGTGTGTTCTATATATCTCCAGATGTGTGTTCTATATATCACCAGATGTGTGTTCTATATATCACCAGATGTGTGTTCTATATATCACCAGATGTGTGTTCTATATATCACCAGATGTGTGTTCTATATATCTCCAGATGTGTGTACTATATATCTCCAGATGTGTGTTCTATATATCACCAGATGTGTGTTCTATATATCTCCAGATGTGTGTTCTATATATCTCCAGATGTGTTCAATATGTAGCAGGGCGTGCAGTCATCCCACAGATGACATCCTTAACTTGTCAGCTTGCTGACAGGGTTAACCTCTTTGGTCATTTGGACAAGGCGTCCGACCTCTGATCAGAAGGTCCGTGGCTCGATTACCAGATGTATCTCCAGATGTGTGTTCTATATATCTCCAGATGTGTGTTCTATATATCTCCAGATGTGTGTTCTATATATATCCAGATGTGTGTTCAACATATCTCCTGATGTGTTCTATATATCTCCAGATGTGTGTTCTATATATATCCAGATGTGTGTTCAACATATCTCCTGATGTGTTCTATATATCTCCAGGGGCGGTCAGGTAGCCTAGTGGTTAAAGCGTTCGCTCGTAACGCCGAAGACCCGGGTTCGATTCCCGACATGGGTACAATGGGTGAAGCCCATTTCTGGTGTCCCCCGCCGTGATATTGCTGGAATATTGCTAAAAGCGGCGTAAAGCCATACTCACTCGCTCACTCTATATATCTCCAGATGTGTGTTCTACATATCGCCAGATGTGTTCTATATATCTCCAGATGTGTGTGTTCTATATATCTCCAGATGTGTGTGTTCTATATATCTCCAGATGTGTGTTCTATATATCTCCAGATGTGTGTTCTACATATCTCCAGATGTGTTCTATATATCTCCAGATGTGTGTTCTATATATCTCCAGAGGTGTGTGTTCTATATATCTCCAGATGTGTGTTCTATATATCTCAGGATGTGTGTTCTACATATCTCCAGATGTGTTCTATATATCTCCAGATGTTTGTTCTATATATCTCCAGATGTGTGTTCTATATATCTCCAGATGTGTGTTCTACATATCGCCAGATGTGTTCTATATATCTCCAGATGTGTGTGTTCTATATATCTCCAGATGTGTGTGTTCTATATATCTCCAGATGTGTTCTATATATCTCCAGATGTGTGTTCTATATATCTCCAGAGGTGTGTGTTCAATATATCTCCAGATGTGTGTTCTATATATCTCAGGATGTGTGTTCTACATATCTCCAGATGTGTTCTATATATCTCCAGATGTGTGTTCTATATATCTCCAGATGTGTGTTCTATATATCTCCAGATGTGTGTTCTACATATCGCCAGATGTGTTCTATATATCTCCAGATGTGTGTGTTCTATATATCTCCAGATGTGTGTATTCTATATATCTCCAGATGTGTGTTCTATATATCTCCAGATGTGTGTTCTACATATCTCCAGATGTGTTCTATATATCTCCAGATGTGTTATATTTATCTCCAGATGTGTGTTCTATATATCTCAGGATGTGTGTTCTACATATCTCCAGATGTGTTCTTTATATCTCCAGATGTGTGTTCTATATATCTCCAGATGTGTGTCTATATATCACCAGATGTGTGTTCTATATATCTCAGGATGTGTGTTCTACATATCTCCAGATGTGTTCTATATATCTCCAGATGTGTGTTCTATATATCACCAGATGTGTGTTCTATATATCTCCAGATGTGTGTTCTACATATCTCCAGATGTGTTCTATATATCTCCAGATGTGTTTTCTATATATCTCCAGATGTGTGTGTTCTATATATCTCCAGATGTGTGTTCTATATATCTCCAGATGTGTGTTCTACATATCTCCAGATGTGTTCTATATATCTCAAGAGGTGTGTTCTATATATCTCCACATGTGTGTTCTATATATCTCCAGATGTGTGTTCTATATATCACCAGATGTGTGTTCTATATATCTCCAGATGTGTGTTCTATATATCTCCAGATGTGTGTTCTATATATCACCAGATGTGTGTTCTATATATCTCCATGTGTTCTTTATATTATGTGTTCTATATATCTCCAGATATGTGTTCTAAATATCTCCAGATGTGTGTTCTATATATCACCAGATGTGTGTTCTATATATCACCAGATGTGTGTTCTATATATCTCCAGATGTGTGTTCTAAATATCTCCACATGTGTGTTCTATATATCACCAGATGTGTGTTCTAAATATCTCCAGATGTGTGTTCTATATATCACCAGATGTGTGTTCTATATATCACCAGATGTGTGTTCTATATATCACCAGATGTGTGTTCTAAATATCTCCAGATGTGTGTTCTATATATCACCAGATGTGTGTTCTATATATCACCAGATGTGTGTTCTATATATCACCAGATGTGTGTTCTATATATCACCAGATGTGTGTTCTATATATCTCCAGATGTGTGTTCTAAATATCTCCAGATGTGTGTTCTATATATCTCCAGATGTGTGTTCTATATATCTCCAGATGTGTGTTCTATATATCACCAGATGTGTGTTCTATATATCACCAGATGTGTGTTCTATATATCACCAGATGTGTGTTCTAAATATCTCCAGATGTGTGTTCTATATCTCACCAGATGTGTGTTCTATATATCACCAGATGTGTGTTCTATATATCTCCATGTGTTCTTTATATTATGTGTTCTATATATCTCCAGATATGTGTTCTAAATATCTCCAGATGTGTGTTCTATATATCACCAGATGTGTGTTCTATATATCTCCATGTGTTCTTTATATTATGTGTTCTATATATCTCCAGATGTGTGTTCTATATATCTCCAGATGTGTGTTCTATATATCACCAGATGTGTGTTCTATATATCTCCAGATGTGTGTTCTATATATCTCCAGATGTGTGTTCTATATATCACCAGATGTGTGTTCTATATATCTCCATGTGTTCTTTATATTATGTGTTCTATATATCTCCAGATATGTGTTCTAAATATCTCCAGATGTGTGTTCTATATATCACCAGATGTGTGTTCTATATATCACCAGATGTGTGTTCTATATATCTCCAGATGTGTGTTCTAAATATCTCCACATGTGTGTTCTATATATCACCAGATGTGTGTTCTATATATCACCAGATGTGTGTTCTATATATCACCAGATGTGTGTTCTATATATCACCAGATGTGTGTTCTAAATATCTCCAGATGTGTGTTCTATATATCACCAGATGTGTGTTCTATATATCACCAGATGTGTGTTCTATATATCACCAGATGTGTGTTCTATATATCACCAGATGTGTGTTCTATATATCTCCAGATGTGTGTTCTAAATATCTCCAGATGTGTGTTCTATATATCTCCAGATGTGTGTTCTATATATCTCCAGATGTGTGTTCTATATATCACCAGATGTGTGTTCTATATATCACCAGATGTGTGTTCTATATATCACCAGATGTGTGTTCTAAATATCTCCAGATGTGTGTTCTATATCTCACCAGATGTGTGTTCTATATATCACCAGATGTGTGTTCTATATATCTCCAGATGTGTGTTCTATATATCACCAGATGTGTGTTCTATATATCTCCAGATGTGTGTTCTATATATCTCCAGATGTGTGTTCTAAATATCTCCAGATGTGTGTTCTATATATCTCCAAATGTGTGTTCTATATATCTCCAGATGTGTGTTCTATATATCACCAGATGTGTGTTCTATATATCACCAGATGTGTGTTCTATATATCACCAGATGTGTGTTCTATATATCACCAGATGTGTGTTCTATATATCACCAGATGTGTGTTCTATATATCTCCAGATGTGTGTTCTATATATCACCAGATGTGTGTTCTATATATCACCAGATGTGTGTTCTATATATCACCAGATGTGTGTTCTATATATCACCAGATGTGTGTTCTATATATCACCAGATGTGTGTTCTATATATCACCAGATGTGTGTTCTATATATCTCCAGATGTGTGTTCTATATATCTCCAGATGTGTGTTCTATATATCACCAGATGTGTGTTCTATATATCACCAGATGTGTGTTCTATATATCACCAGATGTGTGTTCTATATATCACCAGATGTGTGTTCTATATATCTCCAGATGTGTGTACTATATATCTCCAGATGTGTGTTCTATATATCACCAGATGTGTGTTCTATATATCTCCAGATGTGTGTTCTATATATCTCCAGATGTGTTCAATATGTAGCAGGGCGTGCAGTCATCCCACAGATGACATCCTTAACTTGTCAGCTTGCTGACAGGGTTAACCTCTTTGGTCATTTGGACAAGGCGTCCGACCTCTGATCAGAAGGTCCGTGGCTCGATTACCAGATGTATCTCCAGATGTGTGTTCTATATATCTCCAGATGTGTGTTCTATATATCTCCAGATGTGTGTTCTATATATATCCAGATGTGTGTTCAACATATCTCCTGATGTGTTCTATATATCTCCAGATGTGTGTTCTATATATATCCAGATGTGTGTTCAACATATCTCCTGATGTGTTCTATATATCTCCAGGGGCGGTCAGGTAGCCTAGTGGTTAAAGCGTTCGCTCGTAACGCCGAAGACCCGGGTTCGATTCCCGACATGGGTACAATGGGTGAAGCCCATTTCTGGTGTCCCCCGCCGTGATATTGCTGGAATATTGCTAAAAGCGGCGTAAAGCCATACTCACTCGCTCACTCTATATATCTCCAGATGTGTGTTCTACATATCGCCAGATGTGTTCTATATATCTCCAGATGTGTGTGTTCTATATATCTCCAGATGTGTGTGTTCTATATATCTCCAGATGTGTGTTCTATATATCTCCAGATGTGTGTTCTACATATCTCCAGATGTGTTCTATATATCTCCAGATGTGTGTTCTATATATCTCCAGAGGTGTGTGTTCTATATATCTCCAGATGTGTGTTCTATATATCTCAGGATGTGTGTTCTACATATCTCCAGATGTGTTCTATATATCTCCAGATGTTTGTTCTATATATCTCCAGATGTGTGTTCTATATATCTCCAGATGTGTGTTCTACATATCGCCAGATGTGTTCTATATATCTCCAGATGTGTGTGTTCTATATATCTCCAGATGTGTGTGTTCTATATATCTCCAGATGTGTTCTATATATCTCCAGATGTGTGTTCTATATATCTCCAGAGGTGTGTGTTCAATATATCTCCAGATGTGTGTTCTATATATCTCAGGATGTGTGTTCTACATATCTCCAGATGTGTTCTATATATCTCCAGATGTGTGTTCTATATATCTCCAGATGTGTGTTCTATATATCTCCAGATGTGTGTTCTACATATCGCCAGATGTGTTCTATATATCTCCAGATGTGTGTGTTCTATATATCTCCAGATGTGTGTATTCTATATATCTCCAGATGTGTGTTCTATATATCTCCAGATGTGTGTTCTACATATCTCCAGATGTGTTCTATATATCTCCAGATGTGTTATATTTATCTCCAGATGTGTGTTCTATATATCTCAGGATGTGTGTTCTACATATCTCCAGATGTGTTCTTTATATCTCCAGATGTGTGTTCTATATATCTCCAGATGTGTGTCTATATATCACCAGATGTGTGTTCTATATATCTCAGGATGTGTGTTCTACATATCTCCAGATGTGTTCTATATATCTCCAGATGTGTGTTCTATATATCACCAGATGTGTGTTCTATATATCTCCAGATGTGTGTTCTACATATCTCCAGATGTGTTCTATATATCTCCAGATGTGTTTTCTATATATCTCCAGATGTGTGTGTTCTATATATCTCCAGATGTGTGTTCTATATATCTCCAGATGTGTGTTCTACATATCTCCAGATGTGTTCTATATATCTCAAGAGGTGTGTTCTATATATCTCCACATGTGTGTTCTATATATCTCCAGATATGTGTTCTATATATCTCCAGATGTGTTATATTTATCTCCAGATGTGTGTTCTATATATCTCCAGAGGTGTGTTCTATATATCTCCAGATGTGTGTTCTATATATCTCCAGATGTGTGTTCTATATATCTCCAGAGGTGTGTTCTATATATATCCAGATGTGTGTTCTATATATCTCCAGAGGTGTGTTCTATATATCTCCAGTACACAAGCAGTGCTGTGAGTAACCAGGTTTCACATCCTTCACTTTGGGCTTTCCTTCACCATTAAGCTGACATACCGCAATATTATTGAAACACTGTCTCAAACGGCGTTAAACAGAAGTCACTCGATCGCTGTTGGTTGTCGAAAGATGCGGCTAAATTGGACCCGGTTGTTCAGGCTCGGCTCGTCGTGTGTCTTCGTACCCTGATGGCATGGAAGTTCATCATAATATCAACCGCTGGCTTGTTTGTTCCTCCGCCATAGAGATAGTGAGTGAGTAGGCTGGGTTTTACTTCTCTTTCAACAGTATTCCAGTTATAACACGTCATGTCTGCTTAAGGAGGGAGGAAAGCCCGAAGTGAGGCAGGTGTCAGACGTTTTCCACTTGGTGAAACACACGAGAAAGGGGTATGGTGCTGACTAACCTAGAAATATAATCAGGTCTAACTGAGATTTGAACCAACAATCACAGATTTCTGGTGTACCCAAGGTGTCCATCTCGGCACACCGAATTGCGGCGCCTTAGACGACTGGGCCCCCATACAGATAGAGTAATGCTAATTATGATGTTTTGTTTGTTTGTTGTTTAACGCCGCACTCAGCAGTATTCCAGCTATATGACGGCGGTCAGTAAATAATCGAGTCTGGACCAGACAATCAAGTGTAAAGATACACCACAAACAACAACAAACACCGTCATGAATTGTTTTAATACCATCAACTTAAATCGACATGGCTCCCTGTATGAACACACGGCAAGGACTCCTTTCATCCATGGCTATGGGCACACATGCTTCTATTTGCGCATTCAGTGGAACCTCGTTAATCCGGACAAACGGAAAGTCCGGATAAATATTTATTTATACAATATTTATTTCTCTGGTCACGGTCCGAATACGTTCAAGTGGTGATTGAGGTTTTGCTCAAAGTTGTGTTAAACATTCAGACTTTTACTCACTCGTTATATGCAGACCGCCTCCGTGGTGAAGTGCATTGATAGAGCGTCTGGCTGGAGAGCGGAAGGTCGGAGGTTCGATCCGGCTGCCTACGCGTCATACCGAAAAAGGCATTAAAAGATGGTACTTCTTGTTACCCTGTCTGGCACTCGGCATTCAGGGGCTAAAACAAGAGTTTGTCGACTCGGTGTCCAAATTCTGTATCTGAGCAGGGCATCACAGTGGGCTAGCACTATAAAACCGGCATTAGTCCGGACTAGTACAAGCAGCCACATTGACACACGTGTATGCACGTCCCTATATAAGTGCAATAATCTTTGACGCGACGTTAACCCCATTTCACCTCACTTCACGGCCTCACATCGTATACTATGACCAGTCCTTGCGACCATCTGAATAAGCATGCAGTGTTCGTATCTCAACGTTTCAGCAGGAACCGATGGTGAACATCCATCGCAAAAAAACTTAACGCTCATTATTTTACCTTAGAAACAAGTTAATATACTTATAACAATAAGTACATTGAAATACAGAAACCGGAATCTATGATGAAATGACATATTTTGTAATTATCTTATTACCTTTCAATAGATCCTCTTCGGATCATATACGACCGCATCCCTGGTGTAGTGGTAGAGTGTCCGCCCGGAGAGCGGGAGGTTTGGGGTTCGATCTCCGGCCGCGTCACACCAAAAAACGTTAAATGATGGTACTTGTTGTTATCTCCGCTTGGCGCTCGGCATTAAGGGGCTAAAACAAGGACAGGTCGGCTTGAAGTCAGTATACTGTGTCTGAGTGGGGTATTCTGTTAAACTGAGGCATGGTATCTCAGTGGGCTGGCACTATAAGATCGACATTAGTCCGGACCTGTACAAGCAGCCAAACACACACACACGCGTGCATGCACGTCGCTATATAAGTGCAATAATCTTTGACGCGACGTTAACCCCATTTCACCTCACTTCACGGCCTCACATCGTATACTATGACAAGTCCGTGCGACCATCTGAATAAGCATGCAGTGTTCGTATCTCAACGTTTCAGCAAGTACCGATGGTATTTCAGACATGTATCAAAATGAATTCCATACCACGTGCAGATACTTCCAAAAGATACAGGGAAGTTCGGGATACATAAAATAAAGAAGCGATGTTCTTGGTTCCAGAGATACACTTCTACAGTCCGTCGTTTGAGGGGCAACAATTTTCAATTGTCTGTATGTTGTAATATTATTAATAACTACCATTATGAATTGTGACATTTATTTCTTTAATCGTTAATATAATTTGGCATATCTGTTGATTCGATGAAGCATTTATTGCCCTCACGAGCCAGAAGTCATTTCACTGATGACAAAGTCCTTATTTTGATAATGGGATGATTAAATGTCATACTTTAATCTCAAAGCTACACAATCAGTAAAATCAACAAAAAACACTCTTGATACCATCTGTTGACGAGAGTCGTGACGCTTATACACGTTTAGGGCCCTTAACCGGGCTAATGACACGCTCCAACGCTGATTGGACAATTATGTTTATATCATTATGCACACGAAGCACTCGACCAATCACAAAAGTCGAATGAGAGTCAGGCGCAGAATGATCGACCCGTGCCTCTTTGCTACAGTAATAGTTGACGTCGACTAACGTAGCCTTTGACATTGACAGCCATTACAAGAAGTAGTCCCGATCCGCTGCACATGCTACAGGCATGAATTTGAAAGGCGCGGATCTGCTCTTCTAATACAATATTGTGTGTAAAAGGACCCATGTGATTATTGCGCCACGAACATGGGAGCACCCAGTGCTTTTCATGTAGGGGTCGTTTCAAGACTGCAAACGTGAACATCGATCGCAAAAAATTAACGCTTATTATTTAACCTTAGAAACAAGTTAATATACTTATAAGAATGTGAATACTTTAAATCTGTTACAGTCAGTGACAATAAAAAGAAACCATTTAAAGAAGACTACCAAAAGCTTAAATGTTTCTATTTATAAAAATTATTTTGACACAATCCCGTATTGCCATCGTCTGCATGGACAGCCAGGCTACTCAGGCCATTGCGCATGACAGACTTTGATTACGAAATAGGCCTCTGGAGGGGGTCTGGAGGGAACTGGGAAATTCTCAACGGGTGAAATACAATTCAATTTTTTTCAATTTACATTTAATTTTAAAATGTTTAACGGAATTCTAACAGGCTGGGGATTATGTTAGCCGACTAGAAGTCTTTGTTGTGGCAATTCTTTTTAGTTCCACTCCTGCTCATCAGGGAGAAATTAGTGATGTATTTTTAAAGTACGCTTTGGGTTAACCCGCTGTTCAACACAGTTGGGGCCCTCTGACTATACTGTCGACATTTTTCCTTTGATATTATTTTTTATATTAATTCAAGCACTAGTATGAAATATGAAACTGTGTACATACATGGTATGGGGACAACACGTTGCATTATGATAACACGAATACAGGCACATATATATATGTATAAGTATAAATGTCAGTTTATTTAAGTTTATAGAATAAGATATTAACATTGACATCAAACTATTTTGTTTGATACTTTAAGAGACGGAATGATTCTCTATGTGAGGATTAGCAGTGAAACAATCGAGGTTAGTGTAATCAGTTTGTTGGTTTAGACGAGGGAATTATCTCCAAAAGAATAACTACATTGTCCGTTCTTTCCCTGCCCCCAATAAAACAGAACCTAAACTTATAAGACTTCAAATAATTAAACTAAAATTAGTAAACTAATGAATTGAACACAAAAACAGATAATAATATTTATCACAACAGTCATTCTCTCTACCCGGACGGAAAACGTACACAAAATATTAAAATATGTTGACGAGTTACAACATTTAAAAAATCTTTAACGTATATTACATTCTTCTTATTGTTGTTGATGACAGTGATGATAAATTTGATTAGATTTTATTTATAAATTTCAAAAGATGGAAGCATTATCTAAATGAAAACAGTTATACAAATTCAATATGTCTTTACATCAAGCATATATGTCACTTGCGATGTTAGCTCGAGATCGTACTTTCCTAAAGAGACCTTTACTTAAAAAGGAAACTGCAAAACCCTATCAATTGATTGTGTTTACAATCTTAACATCTCAATGTTTAATAAAATATCCCCGCGTGTACACAAGGAGAAATACAGTTATAAATCATAAGGTGCGCAGAAAATGCTTTTAACAGTCAACGATACCGTTCCTTCTTAAACCCGCGAGAGATAAAAACCCATGTAGCCTTTTCAAGCTATTTTAAAAGCAACTGAATAGACATTTTAAAATAAAAGACCTAAATGTAATGCTATCGTGGGCTGCGATAGATGGCGATAAGGGTGGGCGATTACCTGCCGCATTTAACAGATAACAAAACCTTTTTATGAGCAGCGTGCTTGATATATCAACGAGTCGCACATCTCATATCCGCGAGTGGGATGAGAGTTGGGGGCCCCTCGAGACAGGTAACGCTGAAACATTTATAAAGTGTAGATAGCCACGAGAAGCGCACATCGCGAGCTGCAGAAATGGCTTTTAATCCGGGGCAGTGCATTTCGCGAACCACACAACACCTTTGCCCGTGGAACTGGCATTTGCATTCAAGGCGATCATCGGAAGAGATGAATAATTGATAATCCTGGTTTAATAATGTAGAAAACGTTAGCATCAAGATAAAGAGAGATTAGGACGGGTCATTACATTTCCCGTGATGCATCGCCGAGTACCTTTGGAAAATGAACCCTCCGCGAGATTAAGATGAAATTCATTTGTTTTGTTCATGCGACGTGTCAATTTCATATAGAAGCCGTTTTGTTGGCCTTACATTGTGGTGGCGCTCATTGACGGAAATAGTGTGCTAATTAACACGTATGTGACGTTATGACAACTCATATGTGTTGGTAATAACATTTTTGTTTCCATGGTAACCTTGTAGATTGGCGGTTTGGAGCGTCAAAAATAAAATGTCCGGGTTAAACATACATTTACTCATTAACGTAGCAAGCATACAAACAAACAATGATGGTACACAACAATATTATCTGACTTCCTCGATCTGCGTGATAGTATGAATGTACGATTGTCAGAGTCCACGTGAGAGTCCGTATTAGAGTCCACGAGAGTCCATGTTAGAGTGCACGCGCGTCCGTGAGAGTCCATGTTAAAGTCCACGAGAGTCCATGTTAGGGTGAACGCAAGTGCAAGCTGGAGTTGACGGCGGCCTATATGTGAAATCATGTGTGCTATTGTAAGTCTATGCGAGTCCAAATGACAGTCTAACATGAGACCATGTGAGCTATTGTAGGTCGATGTGAGTCCTTAACATTATCTACATTGCAGTCTACCTGAGACCATGTGAGCTATTGTAGGTCGGTGTGAGTCTTTATCATAATCTATATGGTAGTCTACCTGAGACCATGTGAGCTATTGTAGGTCGATGTGAGTCTTTATCATAATCTACATGGCAGTCTATCTGACATCATGTGTGCTTTTGAAGGTCGACGTGAGTCCTTATCATAATCTACATAGCAGTCTACCTGAGACCATGTGAGCTATTGTAGGTCGATGTGAGTCCTTATCATAATATAAATGGCAGTCTACCTGAGACCATGTGAGCTATTGTAGGTCGATGTGAGTCCTTATCATAATCTATATGGAAGTCTACCTGAAACCATGTGAGCTATTGTAGGTCGATGTGAATCCTTATCATAATCTACATAGCAGTCGACCTGAGACCATGTGAGCTATTGTAGGTCGATGTGAGTCCTTATCATAATATACATGGCAGTCTACCTGAGACCATGTGAGTGCCGTTTTGTTAACATGTTTATGTGTGTGAGCGACTGCGCGAGTTCGTTACAACACCCAACAATAAACTAGACAACGTGTGATAAGTTGCACCTGCAAATTCTAAAATGTGACATTTATTAACCTAGTCGGTGCGAACATATCGGGCGTTTTAGAAACAGAGCAAAGTCGTCGACAGATTCCTCGGAACAGATTGCGAACAGAATACAGCTTATTTAACGCATAATCAAAATAAAAACAACGTCACAGTCGCTGTATGGAAAACGTCATCGCAGCGTACGACATAGTCTGTCTCACATTCCCTGAACCACAATATTTTCCCTTCCACCCAGCCCTTTCTGTAATGCAAGACTCCCAATGAAGCAAGTCTAGATTTTCCTCTGAATCTCCAGTCTCACTGGGTCTCCTTTTCAATTTGAATAGAGTAATTTGTAATTAAATAAATAATTAAAATATCTTTCAGAGATTAAGTGTTAGTCTACGTCCGACACATTCGTGACGCCCTCAGCAGGGAACGAGACATTCGGCTTGTCCCGGAATAACACGAGTTGGTCACGAATGACCAGGGTGGACACCAATCGGTAAACCGCGTCCCTTTCCGTAAACGCAAAGAAGACACGTCTGTGCATGTAGGAGGTGTGCCCATACAGTAAACAAATTTCCGCGGATGCACATTTGTTTGTGCGTTAACTGTTCATCTGTGTTTAATTTTCGTTATATATAGGCAGTTACTTACTAGAAGATTTTATCCTAAATATATTCAAAAGACACTTGTATACAACAACGTTCTGAGTATATAGTTCTAACATGGTGTCACGAGGGTACCTGCACTAAAGTGATCATGGCTAGCATTGGCAAACAGACATAGTAATAGTGATCTGTGGGCGTTCATTATCACATACCGGGGCGGTGGGGTAGCCTAGTGGTTAAAACGTTCGCTCGTCACGCCGAAGACCCGGTTCGATTCCCCCACATGGGTAAAATGTGTGAAGCCAATTTCTGGTGTCCTCCGACGTGATATTGCTGGAATTTTGCGAAAAGCGGCGTAAAACCATACTCACTCACTCTAGGTTAGTCAGCTCCATACCCGTTTCACCAAAGTAGTAAACGTCTGACACCTGCCTCACTTCGGGCTTTCCTCCCTCCTTAAGCAGACATGACGTGTTATAACTGGAATACTGTTGAAAGAGAAGTAAAACCGAGCCCACTCACTCACTATCTCTATGGCGGAGGAACAAACAAGCCAGTGGTTGATATTATAATGAACTTCCATGCCATCAGGGTACGAAGACACACGACGAGCCGAGCCTGAACAACCGGGTCCAATTTAGCCGCATCTTTCGACAACCAACAGTGATCGAGTGACTTCTGTTTAACGCCGTTTGGAACAGTGTTTCAATAATATTGCGGTATGTCAGCTTAATGGTGGAGGAAAGCCCAAAGTGAAGGATGTGAAACCTGGTTACTCACAGCATATATAGAACACATCTGGAGATATATAGAACACACATCTGGAGATATATAAAACACACATCTGGAGATATATAGAACACACATCTGGTGATATATAGAACATAAAACGGCGTAAAACAATACCAGTTTTCCGCGGCTTTTACATCTGACAAAGCGTCCATTGCTGTCGGCTGCACGCTGGTATGTCTACATCACGTGACGATCATGGCCGATCGTGTTTAGAGTGGGTGGACAAATCTCTGTGCACGCAAAACAGTGACGACCTCTTCGTCAGAGCGTGTAAATGAATGAGGTCACGATGAAATTGTATGTTATTATATGCAAATATTAATGTAATATATACTATAATACGGCACAGAATACGCTGTTTATTGACAAAACAGTTGATTACAGTTGAACCTTTCAAAACCGGACAAAGGACAATGTTTGATGATGGACCTTTTAGGTGTAGTAGAAGTTCAAAATTTCGAATTTGGCGAAAGGTTTCAAACAAATCCTGAGAATACTTTGAAACAATTAATACGACAGACCATATTTAGCGTTTTCTTTTGAAGTCTTTCAAGTTTTTGAATTCCAAACACTTACAACTTCAGTGTTATGACTAATTTGTGTGAATAAAGCCAGTTGGGGTTTTTATATTCGGGTTGGTATTTATGAAGACAGTGCAGTGATGGGCACAGCAACGGTGTACTAGTAGTTAGTTTTTCTGGGAAATTTTTCATTTTTATTTAAAAAAAAAAAAATCAAAGAAAATTTATGATTGTCATTTTCAAAGGTTTCTCTAACTTTTTTTTCAAATTTATTTGGAAAGAACCCAACATCATCATTTATACCTTTGTGGTTGGTTTCAGTACCGTTAAGCATGAGTCTTCTTCGCAAACCTGCCCCAAATTTCATCTGAATATGTATACTGACAACTAATAGCTACATCAATCATCACAAGTTGACTTAAACGTTTTAATATAACATCTTGACTTGGGGATGAAGACAATGTTGAGAACAGTTGGTAAACCCAAATTCACAGACGGTGAAATCATGGTATAAAGCCCCGTTTCCTCATCTCGTCCCAAATGTACAAAATCTCGTTACTCTGAGATGCATGGCGCTAAGAATGTTGTCTGGGGCTCATCAGAGTTATTGCCCCTGACAAATGGAACCTGCGATTGGTTTCCCGCCAAAATAATCGCAGCTCAGCAGGCGTTGGTTTACCAAGGCGCCTTGTCTATTGAGGAAACCTGGTAAGAAATTACGACACAAATACTTCAGGCCGCGCTGGGCCATATTTAACTACCGAACCCATCATCCAGGCTGTCAAAGCCCCGCGTAGGGATGGCGGCCATTTCGAAAAAGTTCGCGACCCGAACTCTGCACTATTGCGCCCCCTGGTGGTATTATTGCCAAAGGTGCGCGCAGTAGATGCTACTTTCCGTACGGAAATCATCAGAAATGAGAGGGATGTCGTTTCCAATTTGTCTTGACTGACTCTATATTGTTTCCCGGGCGCCGTCTGTGTTTCTACGTTGTTGTATTTGTGGTCGACGTGGAACCCAAGGCTTTGGAGGAACCATCAATAACCATTTTTTCCTTCCAAGAATTATTTATGTTATGTACACCATCAGTTTTGTTGTACTTAACGACGTTTGAATGATGACGATTATCGTAAACATTGCGTTTTCTGTTAGTCTGACATAAGTAATGTAAATATGAAGTGTAGACATTTGGAAGGAATCTAAACTGTAAATAGTCGTTGGTATTTGTAGCCCCTCAGGCAACAAGACACATATACCACTCAAGTTTTGATAGGGATATTTCATTTCATTATATTAACTAACATACTGTAAATATTTAGATGATACACCTGCCATAATATGTTACGCATGATAAGAGTTCGCCTCAAACAAATACATACACTGCTGGGCTGAATAGGTATGCACTGGAACGTTTGACCAAAACATTACAAACATTATTAAAACATTACCAGGCTGCAAACAGCTGAAACACTTCAAACTTAAGGTTCAAAACACAACTGTGATACCCGTATCAAGTACATCATCATCGAATAACCATTTCTTTTTTTAGACACAATAAAACATAGGTTTATACTTTTCTTGCTGGTAGTTTAATAATTATAATAATAAGTGCTTTTATAATGCGCCAAGGTCCATTCACCAAGTGGGTGCTCAAAGCGCTACACTATTATTACCCCGGTGAATGGATCAGTGTGCACTCGATTTTCATTCTCAACTCCCTGGGCAGTATACAACCCAAGCCTACAGTTTATATGGTTATTGATTGCAGTTGTGGACTCCCACAGCAGCATTCCGATACCAAGACGAACGCTTAGTCTCTGAAAATATTTCCCCCCACAAAAACGAGCAAGCTACATTTAAATTGAAAAGGAGACCCAGTTCAATGGGAGTTTCAGACCCTGTGGAAAATTTAGAATTACAGCAAGAGCTGGGCGGAATGGAAAGTACTATGATTAAAAGACTGTGAGACAGACTCCCCGACACTCTATGCCTGTAGCTGAAGTGAAAAGGGGTTTAACGTCGTGTTTGAGATTACTTTTCTTACATAGCGACGTGCGATGAGTGCGTGGCCGATTGTACTGGTCCGGACTAATGCCGGTACTGATAATAACATCTTGTTTAATGATCATAACAATGCAATGCACACAACCATAATCATGATAATCATATGAGTACTATAGCAGTCCATGAAAGGAATACATTTAGAGAGTGTAGCATACAGATTCCTGATTTATATTAACCGACCTGCCAACACCTTTCTGAAAGTGTCGCTGGGATAAGGTGAGGTGAGATGAAATGGGGTTAAATGTCGCGTTCAAGATTATTGCACTTATATAGTGATGCGCATGCATGTGTGTGTGGCTGCTTGTACTAGTCTGGACTGATGCCGATTTACAGTGCTAGCCCACTGAGATACCATGCCGGAGTTTAACATGGATACCTCACTCAGACATTGTATACTGCGACAGCCAGGGCTACAACAAATACCATCTTTCCACGTTTGTTGGTAGTACGCGACATGGGGACAGAACCCCAGCCTTCCACTCGCAAGGCAGGTGCTCTATCCACTGTACCACGAAGGCGGACCCGTCTTAAAGAGAATCGGGTGGGCACACTGTGTAACCTTCATGAATGCGTGACATCATGCCCCGACGGTGTGGATCATTATTCAGCCTATTACCCCAGCCCTGACTAATAATTTACAGGCAGTCCCAGTTTCGGGTGAGCAACAATCCACAATACAATCACAGAAATAAGTAAGACCACACATTGTCTACATCCAATCTTCATATTCGTCTTGTATAACAAGCATGGGGTTCTGGGGACCTACTCTGCTCTTTGATTCCCGACGATTGTTGTGCACAAGTATTTGACGATACATGTATTCTAGTGAAGATTTCTGAAGCTCCTGACGCCTAATCTTTGTACGATTTTAAGCTGTGCCACAGCAATACCCTGTCTGGGGCACCAGAAGCGAGCCTCACAATGTGAACCTATTCCAGGAATCTAACGCTGTTCTCGGCATGACAAACGGATGGTAGAACTACTGTTCTTTCCACTACCCTGCGCCACCACCATACCGGGTAACCATTAAAAGGGTGGAAGGTTCAGGAAAATTGACAGTCCGAGCAAATTTACACAAGTCTGTCTCCCAAACCCTTGAGTCCAACTCAAGTCTAGAATGATTGGGCAAGTCTAGATTGCCTCGACTCTAAATTAAGCATTGTCCTGGGATCCATTTGGATTTATTATTTATATTTTGTAGATATATATTTTTAAACAAGATAACTTTATTTCTGGGACTAAAAGTTAGTCTAGGTTGACACAAGTTATTAAAACACACTTTCTTGTCTGTAAACTCACATTTCATGATGCACATTAAACTAGCAGGTTATGATTACCTTAAATACATAGAGACAATGTCACAGTTTGACACGAAGCACTCCTTGCAACGTCTAGGACTGAACTGAAGACAGACACCGGCACCGTGGAACATATTCCTTTTGTTCTCCTGGCGTCAAATCAGATGAACATTTCAGATGAACATTTCTATCTGAAGATTGTCATCAGACACAACAATCTTCATTCCAAATAGTTAGCATCCGTATTTTCGTTACATACTTTAATTCAAAAGTTAAATAGGTCGCTTAAAAGGTTTCTTTCGATTTTCATGACTTCTCACGATGAATATTTAAAAAATATATTTAAAAACATGTTTTTCGTTTATCCTGAGTTCAAATCATTAAAACTCTTCTCCATCTTAACGTTTTCTCTTGAGAATAAGTGATCTGACCTTTAAGCAGAGATTTCACAGTGAAATCGCGTGGAATTCTTCTTTTTAAACTATTACTGTTGGAAATGAGAAAAAAGATCAAGTGATAAGTTAACATTGATCTTGCGATCAAAACTTTGAAATGATACCCAATAGTATCTATAGGTTTTCACTAGACTACCATTGTCATCCTTAATTGGATAACAGATGATATAAGTGAGCAAGGATATTTACAAAGTATTTTTTACATATAAAAATACATAAACCTTCAATGAAGTGTAGCACTGCAGTGCTTTGAGGAGGAGTTAAGGGCGTGAGATTAGACTGCCAAATTCAACAGCCATCCCCATAGTTTCCCTTGGGAACATTGTAGAGAAGGAAACTTAGTTTTGCGGACACGACATGTGTGTAATAAATGCATTTGCCTGTTAATTCCGTAACTCAAGCGTGCTGGGGGCAATTCCATTCACGACAACGCATCACGTGACCACCCAGACCAACTTACGGCATCTGCGGAAGCGCCTACAGGTCACATTTGATTATGTTTGCTGCAGTCCAGATTGCTTAGATATTTTTCACAGAGTTAATTTTCTTCATTTACCCTCATTTTAAATTATGACGACGCTTTCGTAACCTTCGGGCCCTCATCACAGAGACGCGCAGACGGAGAGCAGACGATAAGTACCCGGATGACCGCCATGATGTCCGCCATGATGCATGTCGAAAGCAATTGGGGCTGACGCGGCTCTGGGCCTCTCTTGCTCAGTAAGAAGTCTCTTACAGTAATTAAACATCCCTATCATTCCCCGAAAACCAATCACATTCACTTTCATCTGGTGCATGTTTGTGAATGCCCCGTGGTGTGTAGGGAAAGTTTGGCGACGAATCTCTCGCGATGGTCTGCGAAGAGGGGCGCGTGGTGAGGGGGTCATATTCTTCCTCGCTCCTTCTCTAGTCGCCATCTCAATTTACCAATTGCCATATCCTGTTGTAAAATACTTCAGTATATTACCTTTAAATGTGAGTCAGCTCGATGTGTTCACGTTGATGTGCACCGTAGATGTTCCCGTACAAACATGAGTGACGTGGGAGAGTGTTCCTGGAGTGTTAATTTTGCAAAATGATCAACTTTATGGAACAACCGGTCACGTGGTCGCGTAGACATGCACACAACACTTCACCAAGTTCTTAAATAAATAACATCCGGCGAAATCGAGCAACCTAGAAAATTGGTCTGGTAAAGGATGATATTTAGGTAATGTTAATCCGGAAACTGTATAGTGAGCTGTACTTATTTTAGTTTAGCAGTTACAACCATGCCTCTTAAAATGTTATAATTGTTTTCTGTCTCGTTATATTTTCTCTGAAATTGGATTTGGTTAAGGAACGACAGTCATGCTATCAGCGTAAGTGTAATTCATGCACGGATAAGTATTACGTAAGCAAAACTACTGACGAAATATATATACTTCATATCAACTAAAATAGTCATCTAGAGACATGTCTGTATCTGGTGGGATCAATATCCTGCTTTGTTCAAGGTACTGTCGAAAGTCCTTCGACTGTGCCCCTATTTTTGCCCATTAGTATAGAACCGAAGACCAACCATAGATCTCTTGGCAATGGTTTTTAATACTCTGATGTCACTGACAGATTCGTGAGCCCAAAAATTTCCTTTACACAACGCAGCATGTGCAGCGATCATCTTCGTTGTTTGTTAAACATTAGGACAAATGATTTTTTTCGAGGTTTTTTTCAGGAACAAACTATTTTTGTTTTATAAAATCCCAGCTCAGAACCTTACCGTGGACATGAATATCATCACTATCGTTGGTAAAACGTGTTGAGATACAAAAGAGATCATGCCTGATCAAAACCCTCACCAGTGTGTATATTGGTGTATATTGGTCTATTACTGCTTCAGTTGTTCAATGTTTTCAATGGCACTTTGATTTGTCGGGTTTTATATCACGAACCCGTGTGACCAGCTAACACTTTCACCAAGGGGCCACCTTGACGCCCCGTTCACTTTAGTGATTTGGATTTGTTTGATGTTTAACGCCACACTCAGCAATATTCCAACGGCGGTCTGTGAATAGTCTAATCTAGAACAGACAATTCAGTGATTGACATCATGAGCATCGATCTACGCAATTGGGATACGATGACATTGCATCAAACCAAGTTAGCGAGCCTGACCACCCGATCCCGTTAGTCGCCTCTTATGACAAGCATGAGTTGCTGAAGACCAGTTCTTGCCGGATCTTCAGTGGTAAGTGATTTGGTCTTCCCATGGTCAATATTGATATATAAACGTATATTCTTTCTTGGTAAAAGTAAGCATTTCGTTAACTTAGAAGCTGGTTTTAGTTTCTCGTGGTTCGAATCCTTGACTTTTCCGGTGATAATCTTGTCCGTGTCCTTAGGACTTACAAAACAGAGCTAATCGTGCTGGACCAGGGGCGGATCAAGCATTTGTAAAAGGAAGGGGTCCAAAATATCAATCCTCTCTCAAATACTTTTACTGCCTACGACATACTACATTTGGTTTTTTAAAAAGGGGGTGGGGCTGGGGTGGACCCCAATGTGGACTTTGGTCATTTCGTTTTTTCGACCAAAAGTGACACTGTGGATAAACTTTAATACGGAAAAGGTGCGTTAAGCCCGTACTCCTCCACCCAATCACAGAAACGGACTCACAAAGCAGCCATGTTGGCCACCCGATCTCCGTTTTAGTGGCTGCATACAGCAAGCATTAGGTATTGGGTGTTGTGACCACATGGCTACCATGCTACAATCAAGTCGTTACACCAAACTAACTACGATTACCATTGACGCTATTTAAGACTAATAATGATTATTTACAAATAGGTCTGACCGTGCCACTTGGCCATCTGTTTGTAACAATGAGGTCCCCTCCTAAACTTTACAATAACCACTTGCCCTCTTTAATCCGATAATGAACCAGTGCTTATCCAAGAGCCGTGGTTCAGAGTCACGCATTGCATGCAACAAGAAGCGCTAACAGTGATGATGAGGCGGTAATGGTCACTCTAAGTGACCAGATGAGCACATTATCATCAGCGTTACTGCGCACGTGCCCACATCAAAGGTTGTCCGTGCGCCAGGCGTGGTCATCGGCTTAGACTACTGGACACTGGTCAACAGCGCGCGTGATTAATGATAGTCTTTAAAGCACGTTTGTCCTGCTTTACATCAGCGTATGGGGCGATGCTGTAACATGGTGTGATATACTAACAGAAGAAAGTAACGCAATCATTTCTAATGCTGGTTTTACTGTTAGGTGTTATTCATGTAATACGTCAAAGCAATTACCATCACCACTGGTTCTCTGTTGTTCTGGTGTTTGATATTCTGGGGGTGGGTTTGGTTTGACGACGTCATGGGCAGTGGTTGAGTGAGTTGGGTTTAACGCCTTTGACAGTATTCCAGTTATATCACGGCGTGTCAGCTTAATGTGGGAGAAAAGCCCGAAATGTTGCAGGTCTCAGACGTTTACTACTTCGGTGAAACCCACGAGCACGGGTATGGTGCTGACAAACCTAGAAAAATAATCGGAGCGAACCGGGATTCGAACTCACAATCATAGGTTTCTGGAGTGCCCAAGGAACGCAACTCTTGCACAGCGAATTGCGACGACTGGGCCAGCCGTGCTCCCCTTTGGGAAGTATCCTAGTCACATTGCACTGGGTACCCCATCACCTACGTAACAGGCAAAACGGTTGCGCATAAAATGTCCCCGCGTCTAAACTTCAACCAGTCTCAGGATACTGAGATACAAAGATGATTAAAATGGTACAAAATTAGAAAATATGGTTAAATATACAATGACTGAACATTGAAAATATACATACAAAAATTTTTTACAAAAAAAGACATAAACGTGCCTTCTTCTTGCATTTTGTAATGCAGGGAATATATAATTCGGTTTGTTTCTAATTAATTTCCCGACGTACTCACATTATCGACCACACCCCTCCCCACCCCTCCCCACCCCACCCCTCCCCACCCCACCCCCTCCCATTATCACCATGTCCCCTCCAATGAAGAAGTAAAACTGTTTATAAAAATCCTTTAAATCACATCCTGAATGAACCACTACTTCTGTTCCTTGGAGAGCCAAACTCTATACGTCAGCTCATTTTCTCCTAATTTTCATGTTAATTATCATGGTTATTACAACATTATCAAGACATTGCGTAGATAATAAATCAAGCTACTCCTGCTGTTGTTGCCCGCAAAGAAAAACGTAAAATAGCCATCAAAAACGCTTTTAATAAAAAAACTTCATTCCATGACCAGACTTTGTTTTTCAAAATGGCTCATCAAACATCTTCCTGTGCTCCCACTATCACGGTTGATCATAAATCTCTCTCGCGAATCTTGAGAAATTTATACCGTCCAGACTTGGTTATTGTCATTTTGTCTAAATCCGTAGCCGTTTTTTCGTTTCATCGCTTTGTAACACCTGCCTAATTTTCATGCCCACCGGTGGGGCGTATCAAAATCTTCTCACTAAATAATTAAAAACACTTTGATTATGGCGAAAAAGAATTAAACCTGTGCATTAACATTAATTAATAGAACCATTTGCTTTTAACATCACATATCGTGGCTATCCGTTTCACCGAAACATTATTATAATAAATTCTTCATTAAGACATTGAACCGGCCCCCGTATCATCAAAATGGCGTCAGGTTCGTCCATTCTCGCTTATGTCACTTCAGCGCCATTTTATCACTCACGGACCATAAGTCCAGAAGGGGCTCAAAAGGAACGATCTGATACGTCTGTCATCTCCATTTATCCTTGCAGGACACATGAGGCGAAGCGTGTCATTTCCTCCCTTTAGGACAATCCTGCCATCAGGAACATGCCTGTTTACGACCGCAGTACAGTTATATGTACTGAGTATCGCCCTCCGCTAAAATCTCATTGTTACCATTTTACAGACAAGAAAACCATAGACTAATTTCCTCCTTAAAAGCAATATACGCCAAAATAATGAGGCCTAATTGCTATCGTCATTGGTTAAAGGCTTTGTTGCGCGGAGATCAATGTTCTCGTGTTGCACGTGCAAGACGGCGAAAGCTAATAGGACCACAAGTTGCGGAGCGTCCACTCGGCAGCGCTCGGGATGTAAAGAGCATTCCTCGCATATGGTCTTCCGATGTCTCGAACGTCGTAAATGTCAAGCGATAGATTGAGAAAATGACGACATATTAACTGCCAAGGTTGTTTGGTTAGAGACACAAATTATTTATTTATTCGTTTGTTGAAGTGTTTGATAGGACGTATTTTCTTCCGATTGCGATTTACTTGGTTTTGTTGTCTTGATGTATAGGAAGTTGGGACATGTTTGTATGAGATTTAAGGAGGAAATGGTCGAAGAAGAAAAAACAAAAGTCCTATAGATATCACAGAATTTAGTCTATATTCGGATAATTCTCCAGTTGAGCGTGTTGTAATCGGAAGGAATCAGTCAGGTTTGAAGTATAACTGTGAGTGCCAGTACATCACGTCTAACACAGTTGACTGCTGTGTTAGGTCCGCATCACCCACGAGTTGTGACAACCATAAAGAGTATTATAACAATGATACAAATCATAAGAATAATGCGGAGAACAATAATTATAAGAGTACACATTTATTATGAAGACTGTAATGGTTGATGATGATAGTGATCATGGCGATTGAGATTGTGATGATTTAACTCGCATACATATTAGTCTGTCTCCTAGGCTCTGGGGAACAAGAATAAAAAAGAAGTCAAACTCAAATCTAGAAAGATTTGGCAAGCCTGGCAAGTCCAGATTGACTCAGGTCTAGCTCTGAAATTAAGGATTGCGCTCGGCTCCATAATGTTTTTTTATTTTGTAAACGTATATTTTTAAATAAATAACTTTATTTCTAGGACTAAATGTCAGTCTAACATCTAACATATATATATGTTGTGCAGGTATAGTCAATTATTTCAGTTTTTGAAACTATGTCAAACATGTGCAACTCTCTCCCAGTACCTACTGTCCACCTCCATGGTCTAGTGGTAGAGTGTCCGCCCGGAGAGCGGAAGGTCGGGGGTTCGATCCCGGCCGCGTCATACCAAAAGACGTTAAAAGATGGTACTTGTTGTTACCCTGCCTGGCGCTCGGCATAAAGGGGCTAAAACAAGGACTGGTCGGCTCGGAGTCAGTATACTGTGTCTGAGTGGGGTATTCATGTTAAACTGCGACATGGTATCTCAGTGAGCTAGCACTATAAATCGGCATCAGTCCGGACAAGTACAAGCAGCGACACACACACACACACGTACATGCACGTCGTTATATAATCTTGAACGCGACGTCAAACCTCATTTCACCTCACCTCACCCTGTCCATTCTATTATCCACACTGAAGCGTCGCTGTACTTTGTGTTTACTATGTCGGCAGATTTTACTCCGGACGCCTCTACTACCGACTCGCGTGCCAAGTGTCGATTATTTCTCTCTTTTATCTTAAAATCTCAAAAGAAATCACTGTAATTTCCAGCCTCCTTATTCTGGCGATCTGTTGTCACGTGGTACCCTGAGGACGACTTGCACCAATGACAAATGAAAAGGTCACACTTTGTTAACATTTTCCAATCAGGAGTGAGTGAGTGAGTGAGTTGGGTTTTACGCCGCTTTTAGCAATATTCCAGCAATATCACGGCGGGGGACACCAGAAATGGGCTTCACACATTGTACCCATGTCGGGAATCGAACCCGGGTCTTCGGCGTGACGAGCGAACGCTTTAACCACTAGGCTACCCGACCGCCCCTCCAATCAGGAAGTGAGTGAGTGAGTGAGTGAGTGAGTGATTAGTGTTTTACGTCGAGTACTGCAATGTTTTAACATCACGATGAGAACACCAGAAACTGGCTTTCAGACATGGCAGTGACTTTGCGAATCGAGTAAGTGAGTGAGTTGGGTTTGAACGCCGCTCTGACGGCGTGTCAGCGCAGAGTGGGAGAACATTGTAAAATGATGCAATTCGTTGGAACCCATGGGTATGGCGCAGCCTGACCAAGGTTTAATCAGGGCGAATGTGAGATTCGAACCCAAGAAGGTCGGGCCATGTCACGTAAAGGTAATTCTCTACAACGAGTTACGGGCCTTGGACCACTGCTGTCGCTCTCTCACCCCAACCCGTCCCCACCTTCACCCCCTTGGACCACTGCTGTCGCTCTCTCACCCCCACCCGTCTCCACCTTCACTCCCTTGGACCACTGCTGTCGCTCTCTCACCCCCACCCGTCCCCACCTTCATCCCCCGAAAAAACAAAAAACAAAAAAACCACACCAAAACTACAGTGAAAAAGAAAAAGCTACCCCCACCCACCCGCCAAAAAATAATTAATAAATATAAAAAACCCAACCAAACAGAACAACACAAACAAAGCAACCTCGGATCTTCCATGTGAGAAGAGATCCCTTAAACCATTCAACCACCCAGTTCCAGAATGAGAAGAATTTAGTTAAAAAAGCATATTCAATGTAGCGTAAGAGATCGGTAAATGAGATTTAAAAATTAATCAAAGCGACTTGTAACCTGTATCCTACGACAGGGGAATCCTATGCAGGTATATGCATAATTAACTCTCCCTTGTTCCTCGGTCCAAACAAGGAGAATCTTTGGAATGTAAATTGGCGCGAGGAAATATTCAAACGGACTTGATGGAAAAGATTAATATGTAAACGATCTATCCAAGCGCGCTCGTCACGAGAGCACTTATTTAAGATCCCCACGTTGTTCCTTGAAAAGGATATATTTTGACGGGATTATCACCAGAAAAAAATCTTTGTCTCCTCAGTTAAACAAGCGTGGGTGTTAATATATGTATAGCCGAACGAAAACAAGTAAACTCAATACACGTATTTGTTATAAAAAGAATCAATATAACACTAACGATATTTTTAGCTCGTAAATCCCCCCACATTTCGCGACCAATATTATTTACAGGATATCTATTGCCACAAATATCACGATTTGTTGAATACAAATTTGCAGTTTCCGTGGTGCAGTGGATAGAGCGTCTGCTCGGAGGGCGGATAGTCGGTGGTTCGATCCACTGGCCGCGTCATAACGAAACACGTTAAAAGATGGTACTTGTTGTTACCCCGCCTGATGCTTGGCATAAAGGGATTAAAACAAGGGCGAGTAGACGAGGGATCAGTATACTGTGTCTTAGTTTGGTATTTATTGTAAACTACGGCATGGTATCTCAGTGGAGCAGCGGTATAAAGCCGGTATAAACCCGGATTAGTACAAGCATCTATACACATGTTCACTCACGTTCCGACCCGTGAAGATCCGGGGTAGAATAGCAACCCGTGCTTGTCGTAAGAGGCGACTATGCTTGTCGTAAGAGGCGACAAACAGGATTGGGTGGTCAGGCTCGCTGACTTGGTTGATGCGTGTCATCGCATCCCAATTGTGTGAATCACTGGATTGTCTAGTCCAGACTCGATTACATATCGACCGCCGTCATGTAGCTGGAGTGCGGCGTTAAACAACAAACAAATCGCTCACGTTCCCGTGAAAGTGAAATAACCAAACCTTATATATCATTTCATTCCTTGGCGGTATGACCTCCTGGGCCCGTCAACACAAAACAATCCTTGCACTATATCTTACTCCAATACCTCAACACAGACTAACAACAGGTGTCGTGCTGCTAAATGTGGGATGCGATGCCATACATATCCCATTATCGAGTTATGTATTGATATGAACAAAATCGGGAACTGGTTCGGATATCGGACAACTACTGTTGGTATGTTTCCCTGGGAAATGCAAGTTTTGTTTCGGATTGGTTGCTTCACGCCATTTTTTCTTTTATTGTTTGCGAAGGGGTCTTTAAACAATTGACTTCATATCAATTCATTGTCGCGAATAACTCGGAATCATGGCACGTCTAAGGGGAATAACTCTGCTCTGCTCTGAACTCCGACGCCTCAGACTACTTGGTCGTTAGGACAGTGGGCTGGCTTTAGCAAGTTCACATTTTCTTTCAAGAATCAATTTCTGTGGAATAAATAAAACAACCTATTCACAACTCGGAAATATATGTATCTGAATTAATGCTCAATTCGCTTTCCTAACAGGTCATGACATTTCTAGAAATCAACTACAAATACAATCTATTTACGAGTGAGTGAATTGGGTTTAACGCCGCTTTGAACAGTAGTCCAGTTCTATATGTGTCAACTTTACGTGGGAGGAAAACCCGAAGTGACGCAGGTCTCAGACGTTTACCAGACTGGTGAACCAATGAACCTATGGTGCTGACTAACGTAGAAACATAATCGATGCCCCTGCCTCTGTCAATGTATGCGATATGGGATATGCGGTTGTTATTACGCATTTGATACCCGGAAAATTGATTTGAAATGTTTACAGGTGGCCAACAAAGACCAATGAAACAAAACCTGAAATGTTTATACTGTCAAGATGTCGAGGTCATCAATAAAACATTTGTTTGCAGGGAACGGAGCCGTCTTCTCTCCTCCTCCTGGTAATACGCCATTAAACCCCCATAACGGTAAACCTCTTGCAAGGGGGTATATATGATAATTTATACGCCCATGGGCGTCGTGTTCTTCTAGGAAGGGTTCATTTAGTCACATCACTTCTTGAATTAATGAGCAGGGGATTCGCTGCTGACATGTCGGTCTCTGGTTCCTTTTATTAGCCGAATATTTTGGCAGTACTCACCAGCCTCGTTTTGAGAACGAGTTCAACCTCGCGACTTCAAACACGGTTACCAGTGCACGGTTCGGCGTAGTCGTCCATCAAACGACTCGCGAGTCAAATTGGGCTGCAAACTCGTTTAATTCACCTTTAATTAATCCCCTTCCTATCACCCATCAATCTCCTTCGTGTCAAACCTTGTACGAGTGTACACCTATCCGACTGGTTTGACCGAGCGCTGAGTCAGAGACTGGGCCCATGTCTAAAACACACAGACGGCATACACGTTGGAGCACAGACATCGAGGCGAAATCTCGTCCAATCATCATGTCGATCAAAACAATTGACAGATCAGCTGAACCATATTACACAAGTGCAAACGTCTCTTTATCAGTCTATTTGGAAACAATTAAGGCCCCAAATAACCCCCGATCAAGCTGGTCGAGACTAGTACCCGGAGGCGAAACGATAACGAAAATGCGCCGCCATTTTACAAGATGGCGGTGTGTCACCTGAAGTCAACAGGCGTGAAATTGCTTACACTGACCGTCGGGCAGATGGACAATAGATGGACATTTGTATCGCTGTTCCCGTCTTCATTACCTTGTCATGACAATCCCTGATCGGCTGATACAAGCTAAACTACCCGTCAGGTCATCTGTCACCTGACCAGTGGTCATTTTGATATACCAGAGACCATATGCAGGTGTATTGTCGCCAGGTAAACTGACCACTGATTATCAGAAAAAAGACGGCAGTGTTCTACTTCTGACAATACACTCTCCCATATGAAAACTTGTCAATTATGACCTGTTGCGTTTTCTTTATATGCCAAATAGCAATTGATGTTACTTTAAAAAAACGACTTTTGACCCCAAATAACAAATATTTCTTCTTTCGTCGCAAAAAAACAACCCCGGCAGCTGTTTGAGAAATACAGGTCTGTGTGGGAAAGTTTGTCTTGATCTGGACTTCCCCAAATCCAGGTCGAATTCCAACTTTTGTTTCATGTCGTGTTTTATATACAAATAGGGGCAAATTGGGGCGCCGCATTTCGTTGTGCAGAGTTACATCCCCTATGCGTGTCAGGATCCAACGATCCGATGCTCAAATACTCCTATTTTCAGCAGCATATTATAATTGTGTTATAATGATAAACGTCTACGACAAACGTCACGTCGAAATATTGTTTTAAGTGGTGTTAAACCCAACTCACTAACTCAATAATTTCTTTCAGTAATGTTCGATTATCCGTTACAGCTGTAGCCGTAGTATACTATATCGGGCTGAGGTCCCGGCAATTAAAATGTAGGTCAAGCTTCAAAACAAGCATTTGTTTTCTGTGCAAAAAGGGGGTTGGGGTCTTATTTTAATTGTTTCGTACAATTACTTTTTAGCGGGAGTTAAATCGGAGGACAAACAATCTTTCTTCAGTTTTACCTTGAAGAAATTATTGTTTTCAGAAAAAATCCGAGGTCCTGCCCACCAGAACACTAAGTTGTCAGGACTTAAGACACAACGTCTCGTTTCCCGATAACTGGTTCATGCCAACTTTCCATGCATGTGTTATGTTCGAACACAAATTGTTATTAAATTGCTTTTCCATCCATGATGCGATAGAAATTCCACTTTGCCCAAGAAAGTAGCTGCAATGAAACATTTAACGCGTGACAAACCTGTGATGGGATGTTGGAGTGCAATCATAGCAATACATAACTTAACGACAGTTCACAACGAGAGATATTAACCAATGAATATTGAATCTCCATTCTCGCATCAGCAGAAATATCATTGAAATGCGAACCTTGTCTCATTCCATAAAACGTTTTATTTCTTAATGGGCCATTGCAAGTTTCTATCGGTAAATTACATCGATTTAAAACTGGTTCGCCTTCAAAATATCGTGGGATCTCGGTCTTTTTGTCAGTTGAAATCTGACTTCTTTAGTTTCATAAATCAAACTGACATGTTTCGATCTGTGAATATTTGATTTTTGTCTGTTTATCTATCCACGCAGTATTTGTTTGTCCGTTTGTTCTGTCCTCTATCAATCATTCAATGTTTTGTTCGTTTGTTCTGTCCTCTTTCAATCATTCAATGTTTTGTTTTTTGTTCTGTCATCTTTCAAGCATTCAATGTTTTGTTCGTTTGTTCTGTCCTCTTTCAATCATTCAATGTTTTGTTCGTTTGTTCTGTTCTCTTTCAATCATTCAATGTTTTGTTCGTTTGTTCTGTCCTCTATCAATCATTCAATGGCTTGTTTTTTGTTCTGTCCTCTTTCAAGCATTCAATGTTTTGTTCATTTGTGCTGACAAAGTATACTGACCAGTCCTTGTTTTAACCCCTTAAAGCAGAGCACCAGGCAGGGTAACAACAAGTACAATCTTTTACCGTCTTTTGGTATTACGCGGCCGGGGATCGAACCCCCGACCTTCCTTTCTCCGGGCACACGCTCTACCAGTAGACCACGGAGACGTTCTAACGTTAAGGGGACAAAACAAGGACTGGTCTGTTCGGAGTGAATATACTGTGTCCGTGTGCGTTATCCATGTTAAACTAACTACGGCATGATATCTCTGTGGTATAGCGGTTTAAAAACGGCATTAGTCCGGACCAGTACAATCACACACACACACACACACACACACACACACACACACACACAAAGGCAGACAGACAGACACACACACACACACACACGTGCATGCGAGTCTCTATACAAGTGCAATAAACTTGAAGAGACATAGACGTAGATTATTTTCCATAACTAACCACTCACAGTGGTACAAGGAAATACAAGGAAGTCATTTGATTAACAGAGGACACTCGCATGCCACCAAACCCTATTTCACTTCTCCTTTTATGTTAATCCTACTGGTTGTTGATAACATTAAGACAATCTTCCCTTCACCTATGTTCATAATCCAGTATCACCCTACTATTCTAGTCATGTCTGTAAAGTATGATGTATCGACACTCAGATGACAGTGATTCACTGTGCTGACAAGTATTTTCCTCCACCTCAATCCACACCCACACAACAACAAGCTTACGCCCCAGCAATGTCGACGCCAATTAATCTAACATTTCATCTGTTCATTGTTTTACAAGGGAGCAACGCCAAACGCTTCGTAGTGCAATTGCAATCAGCTATCGTGTCATATATTGTTACATCCGTATCGTACAAGGCGATAATCGACATAAATGATTCAGATTTATCGATTTGACCCGCGGCAATCATTATGTTGCCGCGAATGTCAACTACTTCCGGTTTGCTCTTGCGGAGAATGGAGTTAAAAAAGTGACATTTGTGTTACGTCATCGTTACATGTGTACATCACCATGTGATTGAATACCTTTCATGTGGGTGCAGGTAGTGTAATATTTCAGTTATCTATGTGAAATACTTTGACGTGTATTCTCGCGAAACCAGCCATTCCTCTATCCCAGACGTTGGTCTTTCGTGTTGATAACCTGATGAAGCAGCGTAAATGACACGACGAAGTATACTTGTACAGCGCAAGTAGAGTCGAAATAAACATAATCCATTGCGTAATTGCGATAAATAACATTATCATACTCGTTCATTGTCGGTTGTAACACCAGCGACTGTAATACCGCAGAGCTCCAAATAAGCGAATATGCATACACACATAAGATAACTCCCCACTACGCATTTATTATTGTTTTTAACCAACAGTATAGCACTTTGCGTTAGTTCCCAAACGTAGACTCTTCAGCTTGTGTATTTGTTTACACGTCTTTATTTACTGATCGAATACAGTTATCACATGAACTCGGCTAAAGTGAAGAACGCGCAAAAGCGCAAGGTCTCGCTTATTGTAACTCAGACATGGTGCTGTATATACGGCCCTCAGGATTTTCTCTCACTCGCGGTTTTACATTTTCAACCATAATCTCGGAGGCGTGTTTTATCCTATACGTATGAACCTACATTGTAGACACATGTCATCGTTCTCGGTCAGTATGAACCTACATTGTAGACACATGTCATCGTTCTCGATCAGTATGAACCTACATTGTAGACACATGTCATCGTACTCGATCTGTATGAACCTACATTGTAGACACATGTCATCGTTCTCGATCAGTATGAACCTACATTGTAGACACATGTCATCGTTCTCGATCAGTATGAACCTACATTGTAGACACATGTCATCGTACTCGATCAGTATGAACCTACATTGTAGACATATGTCATCGTACTCGATCAGTATGAACCTACATTGTAGACACATGTCATCGTTCTCGATCAGTATGAACCTACATTGTAGACACATGTCATCGTTCTCGATCAGTATGAACCTACATTGTAGACATATGTCATCGTACTCGATCAGTATGAACCTACATTGTAGACACATGTCATCGTACTCGATCAGTATGAACCTACATTGTAGACACATGTCATCGTTCTCGATCAGTATGAACCTACATTGTAGACATATGTCATCGTTCTCGATCTGTATGAACCTACATTGTAGACACATGTCATCGTACTCGATCAGCATGTATACAAATGTCATCGTACTCGATCTGTATGAACCTACATTGTAGACACATGTCATCGTTCTCGATCAGTATGAACCTACATTGTAGACACATGTCATCGTTCTCGATCAGTATGAACCTACATTGTAGACACATGTCATCGTTCTCGATCTGTATGAACCTACATTGTAGACACATGTCATCGTTCTCGATCTGTATGAACCTACATTGTAGACACATGTCATCGTACTCGATCTGTATGAACCTACATTGTAGACACATGTCATCGTTCTCGGTCTGTATGAACCTACATTGTAGACACATGTAATCGTTCTCGATCTGTATGAACCTACATTGTAGAAACATGTCATCGTTCTCGATCTGTATGAACCTACATTGTAGACACATGTCATCGTACTCGATCAGTATGAACCTACATTGTAGACACATGTCATCGTTCTCGATCAGTATGAACCTACATTGTAGACAAATGCCATCGTTCTCGATCTGTATGAACCTACATTGTAGACACATGTCATCGTACTCGATCTGTATGAACCTACATTGTAGACACATGTCATCGTACTCGATCAGTATGAACCTACATTGTAGACACATGTCATCGTTCTCGATCAGTATGAACCTACATTGTAGACAAATGCCATCGTTCTCGATCTGTATGAACCTACATTGCTGACAAATGTCATCGTACTCGATCAGTATGAACCTACATGGTAGACATATGTCATCATACTCGATCAGTATGAACCTACGTTGTAGACACATGTCATCGTACTCGATCAGCATGTAGACACATGTCATCGTTCTCGATCAGTATGAACCTACATTGTAGACACATGTCATCGTACTCGATCAGCATGTAGACACATGTCATCGTTCTCGATCAGTGTGAACCTACATTGTAGACACATGTCATCGTTCTCGATCAGTATGAACCTACATTGTAGACAAATGTCATCGTACTCGATCAGTATGAACCTACATTGTAGACATATGTCATCGTACTCGATCAGCATGTATACAAATGTCATCGTACTCGATCTGTATGAACCTACATTGTAGACACATGTCATCGTACTCGATCAGTATGAACCTACATTGTAGACACATGTCATCGTACTCGATCAGTATGAACCTACATTGTAGACACATGTCATCGTTCTCGATCAGTATGAACCTACATTGTAGACACATGTCATCGTTCTCGATCAGTATGAACCTACATTGTAGACACATGTCATCGTACTCGATCAGTATGAACCTACATTGTAGACATATGTCATCGTACTCGATCAGTATGAACCTACATTGTAGACACATGTCATCGTTCTCGATCAGTATGAACCTACATTGTAGACAAATGCCATCGTTCTCGATCTGTATGAACCTACATTGCTGACAAATGTCATCGTACTCGATCAGTATGAACCTACATTGTAGACATATGTCATCGTACTCGATCAGCATGTATACAAATGTCATCGTACTCGATCAGTATGAACCTACATTGTAGACAAATGTCATCGTACTCGATCAGTATGAACCTACATTGTAGACACATATCATCGTACTCGATCAGCATGTAGACAAATGTCATCGTACTCGATCAACATGTAGACAAATGTCATCGTACTCGATCAGCATGTATACAAATGTCATCGTACTCGATCAGCATGTGGACAAATGTCATCGTAATCGATCAGCATGAAGACAAATGTCATCGTACTCGATCAGCATGTATACAAATGTCATCGTACTCGATCAGCATGAAGACAAATGTCATCGTACTCGATCAGCATGAAGACAAATGTCATCGTACTCGATCAGCATGTAGACAAATGTCATCGTAATCGATCAGCATGAAGACAAATGTCATCGTACTCGATCAGCATGTATACAAATGTCATCGTACTCGATCAGCTGTATACAAATGTCATCGTACTCGATCAGCATGAAGACAAATGTCATCGTAATCGATCAGCATGAAGACAAATGTCATCGTACTCGATCAGCATGTATACAAATGTCCTCGTACTCGATCAGCATGAAGACAAATGTCATCGTAATCGATCAGCATGAAGACAAATGTCATCGTACTCGATCAGCATGTATACAAATGTCGTGGTACTCGATCAGCATGTAGACAAATGTCATCGTACTCGATCAGCATGAAGACAAATGTCATCGTACTCGATCAGCATGTATACAAATGTCATCGTACAAGATCAGCATGTATACAAATGTCATCGTACTAGATCAGTATGTAGACAAATGTCGTGGTACTCGATCAGCATATAGACAATGGTCATCGTATCAGTATGAAACTACACTGTAGACAATGGTTTGTCTGTCCCGGACAGCAAGGAACGCTGATGGTTTTGAAAGTGTGTTGGTGTTATCACGTGTACAATTTATTCATATGAAGATTTTCAAAGTTGTGTTTTTATTAATCGAAATATTCTTCTATATGGTCTTTGGAAGTTCAAAGTATCTTGAATGTCCCGTCACGACTTCTAGATGCCAAAGTTGTTCTGATCCAGACTTACATTATGTTTCTTTGTTTGTTGTTTTACGCCGCACTCACCAATATTCCAGCTAGATGACGGCGGTCTGTAATAGTCGAGTCCGGACCATACAATCCAGTGATTGATATCATGAGCATCATGCATTTGGGATCGATAACATGCATCAACCAAGTCAGCGAGCCTGACCACCCGATCCCGTTAGTCGCCTCTTACGACAAACATAGTCGCCTTTTACGGCAAGCGTGGGTTGCTGAAGACTTAAATGAATTCTTTATCCGTTGATATTTGTTCGATATGGGACATTTCTCTGTGGATGCATCACTGTGATCGAGCTCAGGAGGGCGCATGAGTCAGGTGGGTTTCAACTGCTTCAACGAATGTGGGAGTAAAATCACATTCGATGCATGCTTCATATCTTTAAATCATCTCAAAACTCTGGTGCAGAGACACCGAGGATGGTAATCCGTGAAAATCCGTATATCGATCCATTTTATACATTATAACCCATGACTATCTATCGATCCATTTTATACATTATAACCCATGACTATCTATCGATCCATTTTATACATTCTAACCCATGACTATCTATCGATCCATTTTATACATTCTAACCCATGACTATCGTTCGATCCATTTTATAAATTCTAACCCATGACTATCTATCGATCCATTTTATAAATTCTAACCCATGACTATCTATCGATCCATTTTATACATTCTAACCCATGACTATCTTCCGATCCATTTTATAAATTCTAACCCATGACTATCTATCAATCCATTTTATACATTCTAACCCATGACTATCTATCGATCCATTTTATACATTCTAACCCATGACTATCTATCGATCCATTTTATACATTCTAACCCATGACTATCTATCGATCCATTTTATACATTCTAACCCATGACTATCGTTCGATCCATTTTATAAATTCTAACCCATGACTATCTATCGATCCATTTTATAAATTCTAACCCATGACTATCTATCGATCCATTTTATACATTCTAACCCATGACTATCTTCCGATCCATTTTATAAATTCTAACCCATGACTATCTATCAATCCATTTTATACATTCTAACCCATGACTATCTATCGATCCATTTTATACATTCTAACCCATGACTATCTATCGATCCATATTATACATTTTAACCCATGACTATCTATCAATCCATATTATACATGTACATTCTAACCCATGACTATCTATCGATCCATATTATACATTCTAACCCATGACTATCTATCGATCCATTTTATACATTCTAACCCATTACTATCTATCGATCCATTTTATACATTCTAACCCATGACTATCTATCGATCCATTTTATAAATTCTAACCCATGACTATCTATCGATCCATATTATACATTCTAACCAATGACTATCTATCGATCCATATTAAACATTCTAACCCATTACTATCTATCGATCCATATTATACATTCTAACCCATGACTATCTATCGATCCATTTTATACATTCTAACCCATGACTATCTATCGATCCATATTATACATTCTAACCCATGACTATCTATCGATCCATATTATACATTCTAACCCATTACTATCTATCGATCCATTTTATACATTCTAACCCATGACTATCTATCGATCCATATTATACATTCTAACCCATGACTATCTATCGATCCATATTATACATTGTAACCCATGACTATCTATCGATCCATATTATAAATTCCAACCCATGACTGTCTATCGATCCATATTATAAATACCAACCCATTACTGTGTATCGATCCGGAGCCTATCTTCGAACTCATGACCGTATATCGATCCGTGGCATCCAATCGAACATATGACCGGTTATCGATCCGTGGCGTCCATTCGTACATATGACCGGTTATCGATCCGTGGCATCCATTCGAACATATGACCGGTGATATGGTTACTAATAACCATGACTATACACGAAGCTCTTCTTCTCTTCGCATTTCTATATAATATGCAAGTAATGTCACCATTATTATTCAGAATAAGTCTTTAGAATATAAAAAAAATCCAATCAGACGGAACGACACAAACAGTAACCCCTGTCAGGGCAGTCCGCTCTAGTTTCAGACAATGGCACCAGGTGTTCGCGAAATTGATATTGAGCAGAGTCAAAATACTATATCAGAAATCAGAGAGTTTAACACACTGACCTTTCCGAAAATCTCTTTTTCATAATGTAGAAATATTTTTGACGCTACGTTTTTTTCTGATTAAATTAGAATTCAGGAACATTCTTTATGCTGAGTTCAATTTTAGAACTTGAGTGAGTGAGTGAGTGGTTGGGTGAGTGAATGGGAGTGGATGGGAAGGAGAGTGGGTGAGTGAGTATGGTTTTACGCTACCTTTAGCAATATTCCAGTAATACCATGGCAGGAGATCGGACTGACGGACGAACACCTTAACTTCTAGGCCACCCGACCGCTCCAGATCCAAACATTGTTTTTACACTAAAACAAAAACTGAGACATTGTCTTTGTGCAATTAGGGTTATCGTTAACTGTCTCAATGCTTTACATTGTAAATTTCAATAGTTTTTCAAAGTAGGTTTTTATATGAATTAAAACACCTGACTCGGACTGTAGAATGAGCCCGGCCCGCCTGTAAATGTAAAACTACCAATGCGAGCAATTCACGTCAATTTTGCAATATATGCCAATGATCGCGACACAGCGGCTGACTGCGTTTTAACGGTACATCAACTCCAGATCGATAAGACCACACATCTATTTCACGATGATAGCTGAACACCTCATTCTGTTTCATGACCAGGACAGTACGTTCGCGATTTCAAAACGCTTTTGTGACCGTCGCACATAACATTGTTCCTGACTACACTAAGACGTTGTTTACGTTCGAACAATTTGCAGCTTTGTTTAACAAGACATTAAGCGTTTAATTATTGACACTGGTCCATGAAAGGCTGAAATATTAGTTGATACCGTGTTCAATCTCCTTAGTGTGTTTATTAGTGTGGAACAACTATTTGTTTTACTGGGCATGTGGGGTGATTATTCGCATTAATTATTGAGGGTGGTCTTTCGAGGACCTGGGTATTATGTCGTATGGCGTTCAAAAGCTCGTTGTTGGTCGGCGTGGTAAGTAAGTGAAACGTGGCATTTTAGAGTATTTTAGAGACGGGTTCTTCAACTTTATAATACTCTACGCGATATAGTAGGAGGTTAAATGAACACTGGGTGCTGTGTATGTGAGTAAGTGATATAGGCTGTGCCGAGTGTGAGTGATTGTAGTTGTGAGTGAGTCGTACTCTGAATGAGGTGATGGGTGCCCGGTGACGTGCTTTTGAAATGTTTCCTATAATGAGTGAGTTTTTAAGTATTCTAGTTATGTCACAGCGTGACAGCTTCATGTTGGATGAATGTCCGAAGTGATGCAGACCGTAGACGTTATCAACGCTGGTGAAACCCAGGACTGAACCTATATTGTTTATTGTTCTGAAAAAAATCACAGTCAGGGCAAAACTGGCATTCACATGCACGATCAACGGATCCCGGGACGTCAAAGGGACACAACTCTGAACAGCGAATTGTGACGGTTGCGACTGTTGGGTCACCCTTGATAGTACCCAAAATCACCCTTGATTGTGCCCTATATCAGATCCGTGAAGATCCGGGGTAGAATATGTCTTCAGCAAGCCATGCATGCCGTAAAAGGCGACTATACTTGTCGTAAGAGGCGACTAACGGCATCGGGTGGTCAGGCTCGCTAACTTGGTTTGATGCATGTCATCGATCCCAATTGCGTGGATCGATGCTCATGATATCAATCACTGGATTATCTGGTCCAGACTCAATTATTTACAGACCGCAGTCACATGGCTGGAATATTGCTGGGTGCGGCGTTAAACAACAAACCAACAAGTGCCCAATATCAGATGATTGCGTGATGGTATGATGTGTAGTATACATCACAGTCGCTTGTAAACAAGCAACCAGTGATTGATAGCATGATCACCGAGTTACGCCGCCCGGTACCAGGACATACATCACACATTCGCAGTAAAATAAACTCCTATCAAACCAGCATGGGGCACTTGGGATATTACAACCCGGAATCCCCATGGGGTCCTTTAGCTTGGAAAACGTTTTGTAGATGTATTGACAACCCAGAGGCCTTCCTATGTCCTATGTCCTATGCACATTTCTCTCTCACTTCTGCGTTCCCGGCTGACCCAGTGACATAAGTAGAAACAACTCACCACGCGTAGTTGCGTCCCTTGGCCGCGGGAATCTTCACGAGGCAAGAGAGTCAACGGACTTTGAAAGTCCAGTTTCCACCCTTGCCGAACTAGGCTGGAATTCCTGGGCTCGATCGTAACGCCACCAGTGGCTATTACGAGTTATGTCCTTTCTTTGCCTCTCCTATTGACCAATCAGATTCAACCTCTCGTATCACTTGCATTTGCTTCAAACAAAACGGTGGCGCCCAGTCAAGACGATCTGATCGATAATCAAGATCTATATTGTGATAAAACGAGTCTTACATTGCGAAGTGCATCAAATCACGTGAGCACCTTGATTAAAAACATAAAAAAAAGATTTAGAAAATATCTGTTGACACATGCTTTGCAAATCCTGCAGTCGACCAAAATCTGCATGACACTTTACGAAACTGATTTCGATTTCGGTTCCGCGATTTTTAACGGACTATGCATAGACTCGTTAGTCAAGCCAAAATGTAACTCCATAATACCAGCCTAGTTCGGCAAGGGTGGAAACTGGACTTTTATAGTCAGTTATCTCACTGGCCTCGGGAACATGGGCCGCTGGCGGATCCCGTAAGTGGATGTTTCGAATCCCAGGTTTGTCAGCACCATATTCCCTTCCCGTGCATATCCCGGTTAGAATAGGTCTTCAGCAACCCATGCTTGTCATAAGAGGCGACTAACGGGATCAGACTCGCTGACTTGGTTGATGCTTGTCATTGATCCCAATTGCGTAGATCGATACTCATAATGTGAATCACTTGATTGTCTGGTAAAGACTCGATTATATACGGACCACCGCCAAATAGCTGGAATACTGCTGAGTGCGGCGTTAAACAACAAACAAACATACAACCAAAAAACATATTCCCGCTAGGGAGCTTCACCTGCGTTACTTTGGGTTTCAAGTCTTTATAATTTTGTTGTGAAAACAGATAATGAGTATGGTTTTACGCCGAGTTGAGCAATACCCCATCCATACCACGTGCAAGAGACACCAGAAATGGGCTTCACACGTTGTACTCACGTGACACACACTACCGAGCCTTTGGCGTGCCGAGCACGTTGTCATCATTTGGGCTGTCCCCACCGCCCCACCAATACAGGCACACATACCATCAGTGTACGACCATGTACCCGCTCAGTCACAATACTCCGCCTTAAACGTATTGATGTATTCATATGAATACGTTCACAAGTAGGGGACACGGTCACGTTTCCCTTTGACATCGTTTAGTTTCAAACTGGGAAATTATGTACTCACAAGTCCTAATTTTTTTAATCATCACCTGTTGCTGTTATGAATATTCCTGGCAGTATCTTGTTTTGAGCATATCGAATGTCTGTCTGCGTGACTGACTAGTAATGCAGCAATGTTCGTACGTATGAGTGCGCGTGCGTGCGTCCGTACGTGTGTGTGTGTGTGTGTGTGTGTGTGTGTGTGTTAAAATGTCCAGACAGAACAGAAGACCTGGGTTCGATTCCTAACATTGGTTGGAGCACCTGCCTTGAGAGTGGAAGGCCGGTGTTCTATGCCCATGCCGTGTAATACCAAAAGACGTGGAAAGATGGTATTTGTTGTAACTCTTGCTGTCGCAGTATACAGTTGGCTGGTTGGTTGGTTTGTTGTTTAACGCCTCACTCAGCAATACTCCAGCTATATGACGGCGGTCTGTAAATAATCGAGTCTGGATCAGACAATCCAGTGATTAATATCATGAGCATCGACGCAGTTGGGATCGATGACATGCATCAACCAAGTCAGCGAGCCTGACCACCCGATCCCGTTAGTCGCCTCTTACAACAACCATAGTCGCCTTTTACGGCAAGCATGGGTTGCTGAAGACCTCTTCTACCCCGGATCTTCACGGGTCCGCAGTATACAGTGTATGAGTGGGGTATTCATGTTACACTGTCGCATGGTATCTCAGTGGGCTAGCACTATAAAATCGGCATTAGTCCGGACTAGTACAAGCAGCCACACACACACACGTGCATGCACGTCGCTATATAAGTGCAGTAATCTTGAACGCGACGTTAAACCCCACTTCACCTCACCTCCCAGCACGGGGACAATCTCCCAGGTCTACTCTTAGGTCCCCTTCTGTGACATGCGTGGAAGGTGCTAAATTTTGAGTTAAACAACAGTCCCCTGTTGCTCATTCGGTGCGTCATGGGGGTCAAAATGCAATACTCATCAAACGATAATCTGTTTTCAAAATATCACTGTTTCCGTTTTTATAAAAAATAAACACAATTATCTTCCTTAGTAATGTACGATAATTTATGTTTCGAACAAAATGTTGTTTATTCCTACATTCATTCCGACATGGACAATACTTTTTTACAAATCATATTGATAAAACCGTTACTCTGATACAAGGTGCCGCAAAACGTGTTGCGGAGATGCCTCACTCTGTCGTTTCAGGATCTGTTCAGCGTGGGTTCGAATCCCAGGTTCCCAGACTATGATCCTTGGTATATCAGCACCATCATCTCGTGGGTTTCGTGAGTGTAGCAAACGTCTGCGATCTCCATCACTTCCGGTTGATCTCCCACGTCAAACCGACACGCTGGGATGCAGCAGACATACTGATCACAGCGCCGTCAAACACATCTCCAGCACTGGAACACTGCCAATATGTTTATTAATACTGCATTCCTCTTGCTATTATATTATAATACATATGCAAAAATGAACATGATACATTTACATTTTGAACCCAAATACGTCAATGTGACAGTGAACAAACAGACTGGTGTTTGTGAACTTGTGATCTGTATCACTGTACGTAATAACCCCCAATAGTTGATAACACTGCCACGAGGGGATTACTGTACAACAACGGAACAACCGCAACAAACGAGGATGTCAGTACCTTGTCGTCACGGTCACCGTCATTATACACATTTGGGGCGAGGGGCCATGCGGTTAGTCCCTTATCCATGTTCCGGGCAGCCGACAGCGTTGACAATGCCATCACCCATATCTAGTGACCGTGCTAACATTTAGTCATCCATTTTACGGGCGTGACTCTCTAATCTGTTAACGACTTCATACCCGTTTAGGGCCAGACGCAAGCACAACAAAACATGGCGGGAGACTGGGGTATGGGTCTAACGCTACACGACACAGTTGGTATGTGATTCACCCAAAACATCGCCATTGAATTGGATAAAGAAGGTAAAAACCAGATTTACCCATGTGCGCAGTGTCAAAAAGTGCGATCATTGTACGTAATGAATGGTGATGACACTGCTTACTCGGTAACACCGCATCCCGTCGCGATGAGCATAATTAAGCCTAGATGCTTCATTGAGAGAGCCTGTGACGGAAGAAACGTTGACTTGATATGGGTGCGCGTCGCTCTTTGACTCCGTCAATATTTGTAGATGACGGTTTGTCGGTTGAGCGAACAGAGCAAAGGTTTAGGTCTGTACTTGATGAGACCTAAGTGACTGTTTGAAGTTTGTGCAAAATTGCGGAAAGTCAGTCCACGGAGGCACATAGTTGTTGGTTTTACGGCGTTTAGATTTCACCTTTTATGTTGGTTTTGGGATAGTGGCTGACGGCGTTTCTTAACATCCGGTTTAAGCAGTTTTGTAATGAGTTTCAAATGGTCTCAAGATAATAATATTCCAATTACCTGCCATAAAATTTAAGTAATTTTTAAATGTACTATTACTCATGAATATAATTTACGTTTAAAGAAATAATTTTAAATGCATTGCAAATAAATGTTTTAGGAGGGAGAAAAAATGGAATACTGAAAACTTGATTTCAATAAAATATGTTTGTTTGTTGTTTAACGCCGCATTCAGAAATATTCCAGCTATATGACGGCGGTCTGAAAATAATCGAATCTGGACAATCCAGTGATTGACATCATGAGCATCGATCTACGCAATTGGGATACGATAACATGCATCAACCATGTCAGCAAGTCTGACCACCCGATCCCGTTAGACGCATCTTTCGACAAGCGTGGGTTGCCGAAGACCGGATCTTCACGGGTACATTAAAATATGTGAATAATGTGAGCATGACATAGTCGGTCAACATCGGATGTTACAAAGTTGGTTGTAACGAACAAATGGGTTATTACGAGGAGGTGTTATCAGTTTGGCATTACTGATGGTAGGTGACAGAATGCTCTCCCGAGTAGATTCTGAGTAACGCCATGCTTGTCATCAGAGAGAAAGACACTGAGGATGTGGTAGCTGTTTGTCATCTGGCTGCTTTCTCAATACTTCAATGTGGTGGTGCATTACTTGTACTATCTACCACAACCAACCTGATTTGGGGGTTGAGTATATATGGATCACGTGATATTTGTGATATGCGAAGTTCCATAGTCCGGGAAAAGAGCTACTGCGTGTTACAGGTACTTACATGGGGAAAACAGTTGGAAGTCGGATACATAATAGTCGGATAGATAAACAAGGCAAGCCGGATACATAATATTATGGCAAATCGCATAGATAAAAGCACGGCAAGACTAAATGTTAGTTTAAAATATGGCACGTCGGATTGTCAGATAATAATAGGGCAAGTCGGATAGATAATAATATGGCAAATCGCAAAGATAATAGCATATCACGTCGGATAAATAATAATATCACAAGTCGTATTCTTAGATAATAATATGACAAGTCGGATAGATAATGTGGAAAGTTGGATAGACAATAATATAGCAATTTGGATACATAATACCATGGCAAGTCGGATAGTAGGGAATAATATGGCAAGTCGGATGTATAATAATATGGCAAGTCGGACAGTTACATAAGAATAAGACAATGGCCGAAGAGATTCCTAAGCGTCAAGTTTATAGCTTTGAGCAGGACAACCGCATTACGTGGCACGGAGCAGCAGTTCATCAACGCCCGGCCTGCAGCACACGTGAAGCACAACGCTGGGGCAGCGAGGTGTGCAGCAACGGGGCCACTGGGGCATGGGGCCACTTTCAACTTCCGGGTCCATTTACTGAGCGGCTTGTACAGTTGGTTGATTAAAGAAGAGAGTTTCAGGTTAAAATAATTAATAAGTGTGCATATTCATTGTTTCGCGTGAGGTATTCCGGGTAAGAATATAGACCACCAGCTACCTATGCTTGTCGTGATAGGCGACTAAATGGATCGGGTGGTCAGACTCAGTTCTGGTATAGCTTGGGACAAGACTTCGAGCAATGGTATGTTTCTGGTTTCTGGGGGAGGGGGAGGGGATTTTTTCTTCACCTACAGCTTCAAAACCAGATACATGTTTTAAAACTATGAGCCTGATGTTTTAAAGAAAAACACCTTGCAATAATGTAATTTTTGTGGCAGGCAATGACTTTTTTTCAATAGAGGAACTTGGGGGAACAGTTTTTTGTCGGTCCCTTAATATTGGTTGGAACCAACGACCAGCGGATTCTGGCACGGCTAAGGGACGCCACTCCCCCATATAACTTTCAATGAAGTAATAACAGTGTACGACAGACGTGACCGCGATGCCTAGAACGACAGTTAATAAGGTTTGCAAAAACAAAGTCAGTGAAAAATGTCTTGACGATTTCCATCCTCCAGACAGATATGTCTACCTGCTGCATCGTTAGACTCCTGGTCCGACACAGAGATGAGTTCCGACACCACAGGAACTGCTTTTTTGCACGTGTAATTTAGGCCTGTAACTTTTAATCACATCTCATTCAGCCCGAGACGTGGGAGATAACAGATTGCTTACACTTAATAATGGAAAGTTACGCTCATACTGTTTGTTCAAAAACGTTTATTGTGCAGACCATTATGTGGAGGCCTCATGCTGGCAGTATCGCAGCGCACTGGCCACGTTTAGGAGTGGGTTGCCCCCACTGGGCTAGAAACTGGGAGATATGAAAAAATACCGATTTAGTTAGTCCGATGTGTATGAATGTCTTTAACGAAGTGCTGATAAAAATAAATTGCCCCGGATAATTGTTCATTTATTAAAAATAATATATGTCTATAAGATATAAAAAATCAAATGGAGTCCAGAACAATGAACTTAATTCAGATCTGAAGCAATTAGACTTGTGTACTCATTCTAGACTTGAATTGGATTAATTTTTATAATTTATTTTCTAGGGTCTGGGAGGGAGACCATACTTTTAATTGTGTTTTATTGTTGTAGTCGAGGAGAGATGTACATGTGTGTATTAATGTGAGTGTCTCTTCCTGAGGGGTTGCGGCCAGGGTGAGTGTCGGCCATTTCCGACATTTAAAGCTCACCGTGCGATTTGCAGTAACGACTTGTAGTCGGAGAACCTTCAAGTTTGTTTGAAGCAAGTGTTCTCTGGTCGCATGCATCTACGAAATGACCGTCTCCTTCTCCAGTGACATCTACTTACGTCTTGTCCTCCACGGGAGGTAACTCTGGGTCTACCAGCGATATACGTTTTGACTGGTTGAAATTGATTGAAATTGGAAAAGTTCTGATCAATTCTAACAGCTGCAACATGCTAGACAAACATTTAAATACTTAAATTTTCCTTTTTAATAATATAAATGATCCCAGAGAATGTCTTGCTTTTGCAACTGAAGAAATCAAGACGCGCCAAGCTATTGTAGACTTGCTTGGGATTTTCGGATATTTTTTGAGTCTGCATAAGAGACTGGAGTTCTGTCGAAACAGCTCAGTCTCATGCGACAAGTAGTTACCACAACTCTCACAGAGGAACCCCCTTTGTAGCGTGGAATATTGTGTCAGCGTATCCCGAAGGCGCGCGGGTCGTTGCTTGTCATCAAGTTGTTGGTTTGTTGTTTTACGCCGCTCTCAGCAATAATCCAGCTATATGACGGCGGTCTGTAAATAAACGGGTCTGGACCAGATAATCCAGTGATTCATATCATGAGCATCGATCCACGCAATTGGGATCGATGACATGCATCAACCAAGTCAGCGAGCCTGACCACCCGATCCCGTTGGTCGCCTCTTACGACAAGCATGGGTTTCTTTGTCATCAAGTACTATCGAGATTCGATGGTTCACAGGTGAAAAGGAGTAAACTGTTGACGTGTTGAGGGTGCATAACGGAAGTGATAAATGGTGTTCACACTATCGACCCCTTGTCGCAAAGTTAGTAAGATAATGTTGTGTTACGCCGCTATCCGCAACTATAACTGTCACGGCCATACAATTCACTCGTTGTGACCATCCAATCTTCATTATATCTGCTCTTACGACCCTGGTGCTGGGGACATACTTTTACCCGAGAGTCACCAAGAGACCGACCATTTGATAACGTGGGGATGGTGCCTTGGATTTGGTTTTGAGATTAGATAGTTTCAGCTACAGCAACAAAACCAGATATTTATTTTATTAGAACCATGAGCCTGATATTTATTCTAAAAAACAACATTTTTTTAGCAGCCAATTTCTTTTTTTTCAACGGTCTGAAGCATAATTAGTTTTTTCAACAATAATATAATAATATACAGGAAAAATCAAATGCTCGGTCTGTAAGAGGGGTCTGCACAAACACGCCCCTTCACGCATTTGCAGCAGTATTCCCGAGTCAGCCCCTCCGATGAAGTTGGGCAACCACGGCACAGGTTGGGCCTGATTCAGCTTGTCGACCCATAAACATCTTTATTGATTATCGTTAATCAGTAAGTCGTTATCAGTTTCAGTGGATGGAAGCAGGCATTTATATCTGTCGATCCTATGGGTGAAGTCGAATAAACACGATTGGTTTGATTTGGGTTGTTCTTTTAGGCCGCACTCAGCAATATTCCAGCTATATGACGGCGGTCTGTAAATAATCGAGTTTGGACTGGACAATCCAGTGATTAATATCATGAGCATCGATCCATGCAATTGGGATCGATGACATGCTTCAACCAAGACAGCGAGCCTGACGACCCGATCCCGTTAGTCGCCTCTTACTACAAGCATAGTCGCCTTTTACGGCAAGCATGGGTTGTTTAAGACCTATTCTACCCCGAATCTTCACGGGTCCGAATAAACAAGAGGGTGGGGCGTAGGGTGTAAGTAAGTAGTTGTTAACCAATATGCTACCCCATTGCTACCCCATTGCTACCCATTGGTCCTGCTATATGTATGAAGAAGATGAGGACGATAATGACACCAGTCATATCACGTTGGCCTGTACATAAACGAATATTGGCCACTCGTAGCAGTGGTTGACATTAGCAACACCCCACGACTTCGGAATGTGATGTCACGCTTTCAACCAAGACACCAAAATGACCACCAGGTCAATTTTAGTAGTTGAACACAACACATACCACAACTCTACAACGCAACAAATACCATATGTACCACCAATTTTTACACAAACATATTTAAAATAAAACCATATTCAACACATATCATACAGCTAACAAAACCACCGCCACGACAGCTACTGGCATTGAATAAGACGAACGCTTATTCTCAGAAAATACCTAATTTTGATAAAACAAATATTATTCCATTTATATTGAAAAACAGTCCCAGTGAGATGGGAGATTCAGAACCTGTGGAAAAACTAGACTTGCGTCTGCATTACAGACCTGGGCGGAAGGGGAAATACTATGGGTCAGAGACAGTGAGACAGACTACCACAGCGTCTACGACAGCAACTACCACGGCGTTGCTACAACCACTACCACAGCGACTAGTACAGTATCTACGACAACCATTACTACAGCGACTAGTACAGTGTCTACGACAACCATTACTACAGCGACTAGTACAGTGTCTACGACAACCATTACTACATCGACTAGTACAGTGTCTACGACAACCACTTCCACAGCGACTAGTACAGTGTCTACGACAACCACTGCCTCGGCGACTAGTACAGTGTCTACGGCAAACCACTACCACAGCGACTGGTACAGTGTCTACGACAACAACTGCACAGCGAATAGTAGTGCCTACGACAACCACTATCACGGCGACTAGTACAGTGATTACGACCACTACCACAGAGACTAGAACACTGTCTACGACAACCCCTGCCACAGCGACTAGTACAGTGTCTCCGACCACTACCACAGCGTCTACAACCACGACAACTACCAGCACACCATCTAAGAAAGCTACAACCAAATACCAATGTCAGCACAACCGCCGCCCTCCCACCATCAAAACTGCCTCCTTAACATGTGCCCCCAGCCACACCATCCAAGAACGCCAGAAGCCGACCCCCCTTCCCAATCCACTACCCCCTACACCAATATAGATTAATATATATCAAGGTATCAAAATCTTCAATTCATCCAAGCTCTACAATCTACACCCCACCTTCAACCCAGCAACTCCCTGAGACCACACGGAGTTTCATTATCCAATAGCATCATGGATCCACGTAACATTTCTCATTAATTTTATTCTCTCTCCTCGCATCTCGCCTCTAAAAATGCACAGCCTCTGCGCATAGTGTTGATCAAAGCCAAAGTCTACCATTAATACGATTTCATGAACCTCGGGTAAGATGGTTGCATGTCAGGAAGCCCAGAAGCTAGGAACGTGTTCCGTTTAAGAGCTTGTGGAACGTGTATGTTTGTAAAAGTTGAAAGATGTTTTATCTTTCTATAAAAGGTATGTTTAGAATAAAAGTAGAAGTTCAGTGCCGAGTCGAGGCGAATATCGTTACTTTATGATGTGGGTTGTTTGTTTAAGGTCTCTGCAGCTATAACTACTTTCCTGTGAAGAAAACCCGTTTTGATTATCTCCCTTTGATAGGCTGACACCTGGCAGACTGCAATGGAAACAAACAAGATGGCTTCCATGGAACGGATGTTTCATTTCAATGTCATTCCAACATGATGGAGATATGTGAAGTGTTTCAGATTGTAATCATTTCCATAAAGTCGCCCCGGCAAACATCACGCCCAGCTTGGTTAACAAAGCACCGCATCCTGGTCCAGTGAAATGACAAAAAAAACCACAAACGACATTTGCTCGATTTCTATCATTTGCCAAACAAATATTTATACTTATATAGACGCCCTTGTACCTGAATATCTAAGTGTAAAACTACTTCAGGCCCATCTGGTAATACACAATGTTTGAAGACGTTTGCAATTGCATTAATCGACTGTGTCCCTTGAGACGCGGATGCATTGTGACATACTGTTTTTCAGTATTGCCCCTCACAATCGCTGATCGCCACGGTGAGTACTGTAAGGTGATTGTTTCACTAGGGACACCCGATACGTCATACTGCTGAAATACATCTATTTGGTTAGAGAAACGTTATCCATGACCTTGATATTGTGACATAAAGCTCTAGTCTGTGTTTTCATATCCCTTTCCGTGATTTGCGTCACTTAAAAGATTAATTTCATATAAGAATTCCCAATCCTTGCCACACATAAACAGCTGATGTAAAAAACCCACAAGACATTGGATCACTTGTCAAAAATGTTATCCGAACGAAAATCAAAACGCTCTAGCGGTTTACAACCTCGCGTCGCTAAAGTTATCCCCCCTTATCTCGTTTGAAATCACGGAGATGGAAGTCTCGCGTTGATTTACGTCTTGATTTAAGGAGCTCTGTTCCACCTCCTATCGATGACTTGACTCTGCAGTAGAGGGTCGTAACCTTTGAAACTAACAACCAATCAGATAATTACTGCGATCCCTAGAGGGCGCCCTCTTCAGGCCCAACTGCGCACGTCCGGACTAATTACGGAAGCCCGTTGGCGACATAACACACGATTCTTTTTGTTGGTCATCATTAGGGATGATGTCTGGCTAACGTAAATCATCAGACATACTCTGTGTTATTTATCACAGGCGGCTTCATGAAATAATCGTATTGGGTGTTACAAAATTATCCCTGCCTGTCGACAAAATCGAACAAAGGATAGGAACCATTGTAACGCGGGCTGCTGATAGGTTGATGCTGCGCGTACATATAATTGTATATCTGTAAGATTAGATTATCATCGATCTATTAAATTATATGGATGATGAACGCTGGTGTTGTGCAGTGATTAAAAAATGAAGCGGAAAATTATCTTCGTGCGTCATTGATGGAATATCAACAATTTCCACTGCAACGGTAGAGGTCCCTGGTCACAGCCTAGAACAATAGGATGTGCGTTGTTGGATTACAAACGTTTCCCGTAAAATGGCCGCCTGTTTTCTAGTATTACGTCTCTTATGGTTTCGCGTTCGTTAATCTCGTTGAATTGGGTGTAGTCATGTATATTGAGTTTCATCATATAATTTAAATGCGCACTCCACAGCACGCGGTTGCTTGATAATGTATCCGATCATTCGTAACAAGCAACTTTATGTTATATCCTAGGGTTAGTGATTATGAATATTTTTTTTGGTTACTTTTATGAAACCGCGTGCTCAGTCATCACTATAAAATATATTTCCCAAAATATTCACGATCCCTAACCTTTTTGTTCAGGATACATTGCAACAATACTAAAAACTAACGTAATCCAAATAAACACTCCCAGGGTGTTCAAGTTCGGGCTGACGAAGTACCGTATGCTTCTCTGACTTGCAAATACAGATGTGTTCCTAATCTTCGCGAACATTTGCAATTAGGTTTTGTTAAAAAGAAAAGGAAAACATCTGTGACTTTAACGAAATTTGAATCAACGAAGTAAGACCAAGCGGATTAAATATAGGATTAAATTCGCTGAGAACACAGATATGTTTACAACCTATTATTTTCGTGGATATTCCTACTGTATCACTGCTCACCTAAACTAGCTATAGTTGTGAATATAACATTTTCGATATCAAGCTCATTCTAGTCATTCCGAATTTTGTGTTAGTGCATTACAATAGGCAGAATACGGCCAACCGGAATACAAAACAGCCAACAATGTTGTCATTACCATAAAGGTGTGAGGGGAATTTATTTAATCCAGACATCTTTTCCCATTAAACGATAATACATCAAGTGTAAATCAACCATCACAGCCACCTAGTGGTATCAACGGTGAGAATGATAACGCTAAAACTGTTTTCGTATCTTGTTTATGTACGAATTAATCATTTACAACCCGAAAAAGTATTATTTACAATTACAAACGGGTAAACAATGGAATTCTGTGATCCCCTTTAACCGGAAACACCCTTTTTAGGCGATCACTGCTAGGAATGTCTGTATATGATTAAGGAGTTACATTTTTCGTCATCTCGATAGTGGGGCGGTCGGGTAGCCTAGTGGTATTACTTTCGCTCGTCACGTCTATCTATCTATCTATCTATCTATCTATCTATCTATCTATCTATCTATCTATCTATCTATCTAAAGTCCTCCATCTTCCCCGCATCTCTCGGTCTCTACATCGCCCTTCTCCGCCGTTCCTCGTTCAGCTCAACCAACACCCAACCCATCCAGCGTTAAGTTATCTAATCCTTTATTCATCCAGCCTTTCATTATTAATATCATATCGTTCATGAACAAAACAGTTGCCAAAACAACACGTAGGAACCTGATTCATCAGCCTGTTGGTCCATCCAACAATCTGTCCATCATATATACATGTAACCTGGACGAGCTTGGGAACTACAATTAGATTAAATCGATATGCTTCGCGTAATAATTTATTGCAGCTATATACTCATACCGAGTTTAAACACATCAGTTTCACTAAGTGAAAGTACTTTCACATACTATTCACATACACTTTCATTTGAATATGTATTAAGTTCTCCGTCAGACAATGAAACGATGACATTTGACACATCCCAATATGCTTTTCCATGAATAAAATTATCCGGACCTGTGCTCTGTTATGCTTAAAAACACGTGGCGGCTTGTGGCCGTCTACTGTGATGGTATTACACAGTGTAGTTAAATTAATATTTAATTGATTTTAACACCATGTACCGATGCCAACAAATGGATCAGGCATTCCCGTGGTACATACACTGTCGGACAAAAAGAGAGCATACGCTATGAACTTGGTTTACAACTGTTATCAACAACGTTGTCGGGCTGAAGACAGTCGCCGAAACACTGGAAACATAAAAGAGAGAATTGGACGTCAACTTCTTTATGAGAAGCTGACGTCCATAAATTCTCCTACTTCTCCTACTGAAAACGTCGGGTCCAAAACACAGCTATGATATCCGTATTTACTACACCACCGCGAAGGGACCCGTGAAGATCCGGGGTAGAAGAGGTCTTCAGCAACCCATGCTTGCCGTAAAAGGCGACTGTGCTTGTCGTAAAAGACGACTAACGTGATCGGGTGGTCAGGCTCGCTGACTTGGTTGATGCAAGTCATCGATCCCAATTGCGTGGATCGATGATCATGATGTCAATCACCGGATTGTCTGGTCCAAACTCGATTATTTACAGACCGCCGTCATATAGCTGGAATAATGCTGAGTGCGGTAAAACAACAAACCAAACCAACACCACCATCGAATAACCATTTGTTGTTTGTTTCAGATTCAGCCACAATCACTTTCTTTGGCCCGGTAGTTTAAATGAGTCACCATATGTGATCGGGGAATTATAAACCAACAGTACACAGGCTCGGTACAAACTGTATATATTCAATTTCACTCACTCAGTGCGGAGATAGGATCAATGCCATTCGTCGTAGGAAAAGGAGATTGTTATATTTGTTTCGTTATTCTCTGTTATTTGTGTCACCAACGTGTGCGTGTACATCAACACGCACAACACACCCCCCCCCCCCCCCCCCCCCCCCCCCCCTATGTCCCAATCCGCCAAAAAATGAATACAAAATCATTCAAAAATAGAAAATAAAACATTGAGGAGAATTCTAAATAGTGCCGCGGCACTGTAGCTCACCTGGATATATCAACAGTATACAATGTCATCAAAGACACACACTAAACAGGTTGCTGTCAGCATTGATATTAAAATAGGTGTGCGGAAATACTGAAAGATATAAACTAATCCTAACATGTAATGACCTGAGCAAATAGGATGTCATCATAAACAGAAATCACTTCAGCACTCTCATGCTTGCAAGTGTTCTGGGAGAAGACGTTTACAGAGCAAAATACGCCTTTTGAGAGATTTAAGAACATGTTATAAAGGGAAGTCAAAATTAATAATTTTGTACGAAAGAGAGCATGTGTATTGAAACAATACCACTCATTATATTTTGAACGAACATGATTTTTCTGGCATAAATAGCGTTTTCAGTATGGCTGTGGCAGATCAGATAAGAATATGTTGAACAACCTGGGGTATCATCATTGGTGGGACAAGCATGGGAAATTTCAGTTTCACTAGTCTTGTGGTTTCTGGCGTTCACGGTGCAATGAAATGTCCTGGAGAGAATTTAAGAGGATGGTCACCGTGTAAAGGTCAAATAATGGTCAATAGTTTTGGAATCGTGAAACATGAATGTATTGAGCCCCATTACTAACTACACATGTATCAAATGTCATTCCATTTGAACAAAATGAATGTGTCATGGCCATAACAGGTTTTTCAATATGGCTGAGGCGGCTTCCTTATTGAAAATCTGATTCGAACATATGGTACAAACTAGGGTGTCATCATTGGTGGGAATAACCATGCGAAGTTCAGCTTCATTGGTCCAGTGGTTGCATAGGAGATGTCTTCGACGAATAGCGGAAAAACATGATCACTTAACTTTAAGACAGGAGAGCTAAAACTCTTTTCAATTTCTTCTATGTTGGATATCTTCGTAGATCTCCCACCTAACATACCCGTGTCACTGTGACAACCATTTCCTTAAAGAAAACATGTCACAATACAACAATACATCCGACAATAGATCGCCTCCGTGGTCTAGTGGTAGAGCGTCCGCCCGGAGAGCGGAAGGTCCGGGGTTCGATCCCCTGCCGGATGATCACAAAGACGTTAAAAGATGGTACTTGTTGTTACCCTGCCTGGCGTTCGGCAGGGGCTAAAACAGGGACTGGTCGGTCCGGAGTCAGTATACTGTGTCTGTGTGAGGTATTCATGTTAAACATGATATCTCAGTGGGCTAGCACTATAAAATCGGCATTAGTCAAGACTAGTACAAGCACACGTGCATACACGTCGCAAAATAAGTGCTAAAATAACCTTGCTTTTAACCCCATTTCACCTCACATAAGACAGTATAACATTGTACACAACTATCACAAGTGAAATGGGTCAGATATATATTCATCTTAATTCGCTGAAATTTAATCAAAGCATGTGTTTTCATGACATCAAACGGGGAGGTCGTCCAGAGGATGGCGAACGTTGCTGGACGAAACAATTGACTTAGAGGAACGAAACATGATTGATAGAAATAAACCAACATACAAGCACAGGTGAGTGTGAATGGTCGACCATGCCTGTTTGCAGTGTTCACACACACGTTAAGTGAACACAGATGATGTATCAAGCATCCGAAACATCGTAACACCAAGTTATACACTGGTCTGTTTTCATCACAACCCATTTTGTAATTTTAATTCTTGGACAATAATATCTTGTATACCACCCTTTTTGTCCGGAACATCGCGAGTTCCTTTGCCTAATGTGAACTGACTTGGACTTCTGAATTTAATTTTCCGTTTTGCAAATGTTCCATTTGATATTAGTTACATAGAATCATGTATTCCGCTGATTTCAACATATTTTATTGTGAATAAACAAAAGTAGACAACCATTTCTTGGCGTGTTTTTTGTATCATGCGTGTTCGTAACCCAGCTAAGAGGATTCACATATAACCGACCATTGTTTTTAACCATTAAAAAGTATTGCATCAACTTGACACCAATATTTAGTCATCTATTTAAATTGAATGTACACAGTGATATTCTACATGCCACTCGCTTGGTTCCCAGCGTGCCCTGACATGTGAATGCTATCTGCTCACAAAGTCAGTCCATATACGCCACAGGTGAATACATAGATTACTGATTTTTGCACCACGATGAAATTAGTATGTACTGGCGCGATATACACGTTGAACATTGGAATATTCGCTCGGAATGTGGACGTGGTAGCAATTCTAACTATTTTCACAGAACGCCACAGAAAATGCATTCCCTAAAATAAATTCTATTTATTTGTCAATCACAGACAGTGTTGGTAATGAAAATGTAAGATGGATAAAAGTTAACACGTATTGTTTAATAATTAAAAATTAAAATAGTGTTTACTCAGTTAATATTATTTAACTAACATAAATAAACCAACCCTCATCGGTGATTTAAATTAAAAAACATTTAATAAAAGAACCTTAATTAAAATAAATAACAACACGCTTGCAGTGCTGAAACAAACCCCACGATAACATTGAAAAGAGAAACATTGGTTTGTTTGATGTGGGGCATGTTTCCCCCGACAAGCATACATTGAAAACTGATTCCACGTGAAGCGGCAGTCACTCACTCAATTATTGTCAAGTGTTTCAAATTCGTTTTCAATTAGTCTCTGTGATGTTGTACTTTCGTAATATACACGTTATAGTTTCAAGTAAATAAACATTGCAGTATAAGAACTGAACAATAGCTATATATTTTGCATTTGTGAAGGACGTTAGGTTCTGCTTATGCTTTGCAAGCTGCTAATGTGTAATTGCTCAAACAAATTTGTCCAAATTGTTACCATTTTCAAGTTATTGATTATACAAAACATTGACAGTTTAAAGGCATTTACCTGGTATGAATAACAACAACCTAAAGTACGTTAATTGTTAATGCATTTGTCATGCATTTATTTGCGTTTTAAAATTCGCACTGTAATACAACCCCAAGAGAATAAGGGAAACGAACTTTTAAGGTAAACCCAAAAATGAGTTCTAAAAATCAAGCACAATAAAGGAAATCATTAATCCTGATTCATCTTGTCCTGGAAATAAGTTCGGGGGATTTCTAAAGGATAAAATCATCACCATTTGTATAATTGTTATCAGAATTAAGACACAAGCGACATCAATAGTACTTGTACAATTTTATAATTAACTATTCATCCAAGCTTCCAGCCAGATGGCTCGGAGAAGGAGTGGGCAATGAATCAGCGACCATTGCGTGTATGCGTTGTTATTTATTATTGATTTAATATCACTTAAGTCTAGGGTAAGAAATCTCCGAGAGCGAACTTTCTCACCTTGGAGTAAAAAAGCTAAAATCGCCATTCCTCGGAAGAACGTGATGATTAATTTATAAAGCCTGAGATCCAGTAGACGAACTACTCTCATTTCATTGTCACAGCCCCCGTTTTAAGGTAGCGCACAACACGCCTTTGTAATCGAATATGGGATACGGTGGGGTAGTCACGTGACTACTTCACAATAGATTTGACCTGATCAAGCTCCACGGCTCCCTATGGATGGCGAGTCTCTGGTTGATAATGCCGCTAAATTTGATGGGCGGGGAGAAGCGAGCTGTTTGTATACTGAATTGAGTGCGTGTCCCGAATCAGTCTTTTAACCATCGCTCGTCCATGTTGATTCTTAATTCTTTCAATAGATGCTGGGGCGCGGAGTACTTGAAAATAATTTCTGGAGTTTATCTTCAGCGGTTGTTATTGATAGAGTCAGTTGGAGGGGGAGGGGCTGTGGACTAGCTTGACATGGGGAACACACTCATGCCTTTAGGCGCATTATGCGAGAAGAACTGATACACGGCTGAAGGGCCCTTATCGCACAAGCTTGTTAAACACGCCCAGCTCATCTCGACGTATTTCAGTCGGCAGCGCTGTTCCGCCAATCACGAGCTTATGCGATAAGGTATAGCGGCGTGAAGACGCGATACCAGTGAAACCTCATCAACGACGAAGAGGCTACGACAATCCTTACTGCCGTTACACAGTACATCGTCGGAAGTTTACGACATATGAAGAGCACAATCTAATATTCGCGAGATTGGACTGAAAACGACCCTCGGATTTGGGGTATCTCGAAACACACGCGTCTCCATGTTGACGCAGGTTAAGACACTGCTACCTTTGAATGAGGTTTAATTCGGTGTTAAAAGACAGGTTTCAAATATGGCATTCAACCCGTTTTTCCTCCATCGTTCCATGGATTATTCCGTGGGGTCCCTACTAGGCCAGCATCCCCTGCTGCCGGGATTTTCCGCACTTCACCACCACGGGATATCTGCATCCATGGTTCCCAAACTGCAGCAATCGATGGGTAGATCACCCTTCATCCCTGGTGACTTTCTCCCCCATCCCCAACCGTTTCGTCCCCTCAGGGGTTTGGAACCCCAGGAACCCGAAGTTCAAGACGATCCCAAGGTTGAATTGGAGGGGAAGGAATTATGGGAAACTTTCCACAAACTGGGAACCGAAATGGTTATTACCAAATCTGGCAGGTGAGTGTCAAGAGCTATATTTCTTTCAGAATTTGCCTGATCGTCTGTCGTCTTTATGTTTCTATGAAATACTTGCCATGACAAATCTGTATTTGATAAAAGAAAGAAATAGTACATTTTATATAATTATGCAAAATGGGCCACTCTTTCGTTAAAATTGAAATAATATGTAAATTATTTCATATAACAAGTCAAACAAGCCTTTATAAGCGTTGGCATTACTTAAACACCGTCATTTGTTTTCCTCACGCCAGTCAGTGTTTGCAATGTTTCATATTAATTTTCCACACGAACATCAGCGTCGAATGTTCATGTTTGCATATAATACTTACCAAGTGTAAATCTATTCATATTCATATTTATATTCTTGTGAGATACAAATATGAATACCACTAATGAATTTCTAACTCACAGAAATACCTATGATATAAAATTCTGTAGTAAACAGTAACATTATATATGTTGGGTTTCAACTTTTGTGTCGATGTCCCCTTGTGTTATAAGAGAAACTAAACGATGAACACATACTTGTTGAAATATAATGTCTATAGATAAATAATTGTTGAAATGTAATATCTATAGATAAAATTCCCTGATTTTGAAATTACCACCGAGAAATTACAGGCGAATGTGGATAAAATTATTATTAATTTATAAAAACGGCGTGATTTTTGTAACCGAGACATCAACACGACATCGGGATTCAAGCTTTGCGAGAGAAATGTGAATTAATGTCTTTACTGATGGCGAATTGTGACTTTATCGGTCCATCTATTTGAGTTCATGAGCCAAACACCAGATATTAGGGCTATGCTTTTGTAATATTAATAGCCTTATGATAGGGCCTGCAACGTACACAACAGCTGTTTTCGATGCCTACAGAAACATACGTGACAGTCATTGAAATAGGTGGCACGTGCTACTGGTGTTCATTGAAAAAGCTTGCGCCAAGACAGGAATGCTCGATTAGAATAACGTCAGATTTTTAACTTGTGTCGTAGTTATCTTTTGCTAAGAATTTATTAAATAATATCACCAATGGACTAACTCTAGCAGTATATTTGTCTCATTTTAAAAAGCGTTTCGCGCCTGAAATCATAACACTTGATTATTAATTAATGTTCTTTGATGAAAACAGCAACGTGGTGTGAAGGTATAACTTGATATTATCATGCGACTGTTCTTCACAGAAAATGATTCTTTTGGTGCAGAAGTAGTGCCACGTAGAACCCGATATTTACTCACTGAGAATAATCCTGATTCATAAAGATATGTAATAATCTGGCTGAGATTTTGTTTCTGATCAGCTGCGTTAAAATCGAAATTCTTGTGTCACTATTATTATTTACTATTTTACAGAATGATACAAGATAGCCAATTAATATATTAAGTGACAATTAACCTTTCAAATCAGCCGTGCCGTAATTGTGAATTATCATTTTCAATATTCAGACGCTGAAAACCCACATCCAATGAATTATTCGCGATCTGTAATATGTTATACCGATTTACGATGCTCCCGAAAGCCATAAAATAAAACTCAACATTTTATTATATCAAAATTCAGGTAATGATATTTCTGTTATAAAAGCAATAACTATTGAAATTAACCTCAGATGATAGAGATATGTTCCACTGGGCTCTTGCTTGTCGTTAGGATATTAACTGAGCTCAATAAACACGAGGCGGTCTATTGGTGATATCGATATCATCTTTCATGAAATTTACATGAACATCGCTGAAATAGGCACTTTTCAAATTATGACATACGATCCGACGAATCGTAGTTTAATGTTGTACTCTTTGCAGTAAGCATGGTCGCTGAAAGATAGGTAACACCAGACTAAATCGCCAGCACAGTTCCAACATAGAGATGCCTATTTCATTTGTGAGGGGTGATGTGAAAATTACAGTTTGAGTTACAGTTGAAGTATAATTGAATAATAGTTGATATATATGTTTTAAAGTTTCTGGGATCTTAGAGAAGCAATTTTCATTATATCTAAATTAAAACAGAATATAAACATTAATTTTATATATGATGCCGATTGCTTAATACGTTTTTAAATAAGGCTGATTATAAATGTTTCTAAATTAATTTATGTTATCAAATATCATTTGATTATATCTGCAATAAAAGTTATTTACCGATGACCAAGGTATTAAAATTCGTAAAGATTTTCGGTCTTAATTTAACCTTTTCTCTCAATAGGTATATCAGAAGTTGCACTCAGTAATAATTAAAACACAGACGAAAACAAAGTAATAAATTCAAGAAATGTAAACAATAAACCCAATATCTTATGTAAACATACTTAGGCATTTCTGGAAAACAACAGTGGTCACAACCCTACATTTACGAGGACTCAAACTTGAAATGAACGTCAAACATTAAATGCCTATCAAACCCACTGGCACAAAAAAAGTATATTTCAGTCTGATATAGGGTTTCCCGATGTAGTCAAAGGACGTCAGATGGGCATTAAGCCGACTCTGATGGGTCCCTAACACAAACCGCCTAGATCCTTTCCCAGCCGCGAGATCGCATCTTTTGTCAATGTATTTATTCGCACGGTACAGTCGTCATTCAGAAATTGACAACCTTCAATGACATTGAGCCTGTCAAGGAAGACAGCGTGATAGGGGGGCGCGTTTACGGGCTACAGTTTCTCAGGCTTTCAAATATTTATGTCAACGTTGAATGGTCAACAAACAGAATATAATGTGATATTTGGGTACGTGTGTTTCTGCTTTTTGCGATAATCGGCCATAAAACAACGCCGACATGAAAAATGCACACGTGTATATTTCAAAAGAAGGGATGTGTATTTCACATACATTTGCGACGATAATACATGGAAGTAGATTCACTGAGCGATATTGCAAACAATTTAAGATTCTCTTCTGTGCTTGCAATATTGCAACTGACATAACAAAAAATATATTATTATGTTGGTAAACAGGTCAACTTTTTTATATATTATTTATGTATAAATCCGCATAGGGATAATAGATTGTTTTAAATAATCATGGTATAAGAATGGATGCTAGAATGGTTATTGCTTGCTATGAATTTTCATTTAACCACATTCTACCAAAACTCTAGACAGTAAATTTGAACGATATATCCTTTTCTCTAATATTCCCGCCCGAAATATACATGTTTTCGTCGAAAATAATAAACGAACTATTGTTTATCTCATCAGGTCCATATACATATTAAGATATTTTCATACTTTCGCGAAGACTCCACAATGCAACAGCCTTTTGTTTAGTTCAAAATAAAGTCACATCTCAAGGATATGCATCTTGGAATGGACGATATACAAAAAGATGTACTTCTAGAATATACGTTGATCGGAATGTACTCTGTATTCATATAAAAAAATGCATGATACAGGGCACGATTATTCAAGATATAGAATCAAACAGGAAAAAATGTTACTTGCAGTTAATTTGAAAAAGTTAAAGAACGTAATCGTAAAAAACTGGAGTCGGATTACATTTCACGAAAACAACGAAAAATCACAAACAGAACAAGAAAAGAATACACAACGACTGATGTTCTACTAATCAAGGATGAAACACAAACTGCTTAAAATGTGACCTCAGTGTTTACATTTGCAAGGCATAGTGGTGTCATTTTCGCGCAGTGGGTTGTCTATTTCAGTTGTCTATTTCAGTAACGCGGCTTTTAAAGCTACCTTTTCTCACGACTGTGATCCTATCGGAAAGCTTAAATTTAAATTCCAGAAATCTTTGCAAAATTTTAAGAAAATTGCGTAGAAAATGACAACCTTGTTAATTTATAGACACGTTACTGACATTATTTTGATTGGCAATTTCGACAAGAAGTGATCTCATATGGAGATGCAGAGTCCATTACATTTTTCAGTATCAATTTCTTTCTACATTAATAGTGAATTATTGAAGCAAATGATAATACACTGTGACAAACTGCCGATAAAGGGTTTGAGGTCTACTAATGAATACTATTTAGCACGTGACTTATATTTCATGATAATCGACACAAATTATGTGTACTTCAAATCAGGAGTTAATATCACAGCTGACAGGTGAATTGTAAACAATTGTGCGCGTGATGCTGTGAAAGACTATATGCGAGTTTTAGATTTTAATGTCAATTATGATATAGCCATAACATCATCAAACGTCGTTCTGATGGCAGGGATAGTGTGTTCATGGCAGAATATCTTCTTCAGGCAGCAAGGTGATCTTTACACTTGTTATCAAACAAATCTTTCCGTTTTCAAAAATTTATAGTGAAAAACAACATTTTTTGTGAGTGCTCACAAATCACACACCAAGATGTATTTATTTCAGTACTCAATACATTTTTTATATATATTTTCTTTTGGATATTTTTTATCAGTTGAATCAAAAACACAACCACTAATTAGCAGACTCTCAGCCGGCTTTACACGATGTCCTATAAATTATGCAAAATGTTTCAGTGACTAAAGTGCCACAATTCCAATAAACATGCGGAATTAATGGGGCACCTGTTTATTGATTGGTTGAGGGGCCTTCACAGGTGCGACTTTCTATAACACCATTTTCACAGTATGTAATTTTCAAACGATCTCAAAAGTTAAAATTTAGAGGTAACTTCCTTAAGTGTTTTGGTCTTTTTGGAAGGAAATATGTGTCAGTGACGCCCGAAATATATGTGCTCTCTTATTAATACCCCTTTCACTAGTTTTCGTTCGTTTTAAGTAACCTTTTAACGCGCAAGATGAAAACTGATTCATTTCTGAATTACGACCAAGTTGTAAGCTTTGATATGTGAAAACGCCACGATCTATATAAACAGATCAAAGAGGGATTGTGAAGAGGGAGAAACAAAACCAACAAAATCAATGTAGTTTAAAACAAAAAATGTTGAAAGGCGTCTCGTTTCACAAAACGAAATATGCGGATGACGTCTTCAGTCGTTAGCGCTGAGCCTAACCTTTGCGCTTGTTTGATTACAACTTTGCAATCTGCATTGCCTTTCTTCGCTTGTTTCACACAAAAACACCAACAACGTGAAACCCAGGTTTAATTATATTTGCAAGAACCGTGGATTATCTTTCGTTTGTCCGCTAGCAATACTCAGAGAAATATTTTCGGGTCATATTATATTCAATGCAAACGTGCTTCTGTTTGTCAAATGTCTTGTACTTAAAACAGTCAACCCGCACACGCCAAACGACTTATATCCACTTTCTGAAAAGGTTAAATCCCCTTTCGGAATTCGAAACTATTATTTTTAGTTCAGCCATATTGTTTTCAAATTATTGTATATAATCGCTTTAGATTTCATTGAATTGGATACATATTATTTCCTACATTTGTGAAAAGGTGGACTGGCAACAGCCAAACGTTGATATCGTAACTTTTATTGGAACTATTTCATGGCTCACAAGCAATATTTTCTTCAATGTTTCTGTCAACGAACATTCCAGTGATTATACATAGAATAGAACGCGAGCACATACGTAATCAAAAATATATTAATAAAACTTGTTACAAAACTTGAATGCTCGAGTGAATTCACTTGCGTTTGACATCTTGTCAAAAATGTTCCTATCTTTGTTGTTGGTGAAGCTAGCTGCTGATTTTACCTGAACCCTACGTTGAAATACGTTTAGGGAAAATATTAAGTATCGAGGATCAGGTACATAGCTTGTCGCCTCAATCAAGGATGACTGATGTCCAAACAAACGCAATCACGGTTGATATGGGTTCTCAATCATATACTAGGCTGACGACAGGGCACGTGCCAGTCACTTTGTTAAGTCAAAGGTCAGAGGTTGTCAGGCTGCTGTGACACAACGCGTCTTCAAAGGTCAATACAATTGACGGAATTGTTATGGTGTGTTTCAATATTATGCCTGAATGTTTACGTATATTTGCAAATTGATATCAGCTGAAGACCATTAAATGAAAACATCAGCAGGACGATATGAAGATGAAAGACATTAATTTGTAACATAGTAATAGTGTGCTTGTAACATGACTTTGCGTTTCCATTGCTATCGTATTTTAAGAAAATGACAGACAATACTTATAATGTATTGATGGTATATTTATTTATATTTACAAAATATGAAAGTATGAAAGTTCATTTACATTTAACGTTTTGTGTAAGAGGATTGCATAGCTCACCTGAATAAGACCTATTTCAGCTAGTAGGAATAAAGTATAATCCAATCAACTATGCAATGTCATTTAGAAAGTGGTCAAATGTAACAAATATTATATTTGGGATAACACTTTCTTAGTAAGTACAAATTCTAGTACTAGAACAAGTACCTAGATAATGAGGTGGTAGTCAGGAGATATGTCACAGCCGAGTTGGTAAATAATATGCGGGCTCGATGCTTGCCCACCACCGACCTGTTTTCTTGGCGTCCCCGCAGTAACAGTATGAAAACGGTGGGAACCCGCTTCCACATGTATAGAGGTGATCGGCCAATAGCAGTGCCTACGCTGACATCAATCCAACACGTTACAATGGCTACTTATGTATAGGTAAAGAAAGCCGCCTCTGCAGCCGTGTGCTGTGTGACAATACAGATGACTAAGGCAGAGATGGGATTAGCCAACGCATGACTAGACACTGCTCGAGTATTAGCAGTTGCAGCCATTGCAACACAACCATTTAATATGCAGCCATACAGTGCATCTTTGTATGTTCAGTCAGAGGGAATATTTGTACTCACGCTAAAGGTTACGCTAACTGCCAGAACCATGCACCAGATAATAGCATGCTCTGAATAAGCATGATTATAAACTAATATTTATGCGGTCTTTGGTAAAAAGTTATTCGCTTGGAACTGGATATATGAAGAGGATAATTTCAAACAGCTAAGGGAGATAAATCATACAAGGGCGATAACTTTTACCAAATATCAGAATCAGTCATTTATTTATTTTGATAACAGTTACAGAATTCTATCAGTGTAGTCCTAGGCTGTAGTAAATTACGATTGTGCTTTTTTCACGTTTCATGCTTGAAACAACCAACCGAAAAGTTAAAAATCTAACGCATTGTTCACACTGGTTTACTATACACACAGACGCAACACCACATTGAAAACACACCGCTTATTTTGATAGAGAAACGTTATTATTGATGGCGGGAATACCTTTGTGTTAGACGGAGCAAACATGTCATGGTTAATGCATATGTGTCAAGACAGGCAATGAAATACTGTCTTTTAAGAATAACATGCAATAAAAACTATTTTTGCGCAAACGTTCGTTTGAAATAGACTGTTGTTTCCGCGACACTGGTCATTGCTGTATGGTCGCTTTTAAAAAGTGACCTACTTTATGTTCTTAAATAATAACATAAATTCTCAGTCATCTTAATGAAATACTCAAGCTCTACGAAAGGGGGGTGGGGCATACGTATACCCCGTATTATTGTGTTATTGTATCATTGTATTCGTTAGATGTTATTGCTACACCTACTAAAACAAAATTGAGATGAAACATGCTCTTTTATATTGAATAAAGACTTTTTAAGTTAAAAAAGCCGTTACACTATCGGTTTCAATATGCATTTATATTTAAAAAAACAACAAAAAACATGAATACTTCTCACCTTGATAATGACCGATTATTCGCCAAAAAATGAAATACCGTTGTTTTACAATTTTCCAGTCGACCTATTCTCGACAATTCTACAAAATCGTCAAACGTATTTCATCGCTAATATTTTGCTTTTTTAGCCATTTTAAATATATTTGTACGTGGAAAGGTTTCCATTGAAAACTATAACAATAGCTGTTTGTATAGTGCGACCTAATAACTGTGTATCATGTACATTAAAATAAAGAGATATCATGATACAAATGTCAGTGGCCGTTTCTATAACACTGCGTGATGGGTCAAACTTGAAATAATTATTGGTATTGTTAGAACCAAGAAATGTTTACATTTTTTGTTAACATTGTGCGATGAGCAGTTATGCTAAACATCTGGAAGCGATCACAATGTCGATTATTATATTTCTACTTTGTATTTTTATATCAATACATTATGACTATTGCTGTCACCATGAACATACCTCTACTCTGTTGACAAGACTTTCTGATATCGTATGGGAATATATAAAAATAATCTCACAACAATCTATACACGACATTAAGGGGCCAGTGTAGGCTTTGTTTTACATGGCGGATGAAATCGATTACTGTGTATATGCTGATATGACAATTGATGTCATTACCCGACCTGTCAATTACAAAAAATGTCAATATCACCGACGGCAGGCTGTAAACAGTGGCTCGTGTGTGTGGACCATAGATTACATGAAGACGCCACTGTTTCCTTAAAGATACAATGTGGATAAATGTATATACAGGTATATGTTGTGTGAATGGTTTAATTGCTAAAATCAGTTTAACTGCGATATATAGGTATGCCTGCAAGTGCTGCATTAAATGACTTATATGGTCTTAATAATAAATATAATAATGATAAACACAATGACTTAGGAGATATGACGTATAAGAATATAAATTCTTCAACATCGACAACTATAATTGTCAGAATTATCATAACTATAATTATCACAATTATTCCACAAACCTTATGTTTTTGCCACTACTATCGTTTCCGCTACTACTATTACTTCTACTACTACTGCTGCTGCGACTACTTCTGTTACTGCTGCCGCTACTACAACTACTGCTGTTGCTACTACTACTGCTGCTACTACAACTACTACTACCGCTGCTGCTACTACACCACTACCGCTGCTTCTACTAATACCACTATCGTTGCGGCTGCTGCTACATCAACTACTACTACTACTACTACTACTACTACTACTACTAAGACGAAGACGACGCAGGTGTTAATGTTTTGTCATAAAAGACCCATACTCTCGAAATTAAATTGCAACCAAGTGAGTGAGTGAGTTCAAATTTAACGTCGGATCGGCATTAAATCAGCTACATAGCGACGAGATCTACAACAAAGCTAACATCCGGAGTACACAGGTGCAATACAAAGGTGTATAAACTCTACAAGATATATTCACTCAATCAGACCAACAACAAAAATTCAGTTCTTTTAATATGTTCTGACACCGACACCGAAATGTACACGAGAACACATTTTAAGACGATTATGAGTTGAGTTAAGATATGACGTGAGGCAAATCACTTAAACGATTTTATCAGTCCTAACATAAACATAAGCCTGATCATGGGGACTTTATGTCTGTCTAATCTGATAACAATTAACAAATGATTAGGTAATTAATAACGACCATGATATGTTCGTGCCATGCACACCCGCAGGTGATGAAATGAGACAGGTGACATTGATCCGTGTACATTGCATGCGTTTATCATATAGATTACAGGGATCACCTGTCAGCGCCCTGACATGCACTGTCGTGACGGTTTAAAGACAGCCTGTAATGTATTGCTCCAGTGCCGGGGACACACACCAGTAACACAATGGTACTTGCTTCATCTAGTTTATACAAACATGTTTACCAATATTAAGAAATTGGCTTCTGGTGCTCAAATCATTTCAACCGATATTCAAACATACCCACTCGGGACAAAGAAAATGAACTCATTTCCTGTTCAAACTATTTAAGCCAACCTCAATAAACCTAATTTTAGTATTTACTTTCTTCAGTATATATGACATGTTCAATTCATACCTAATGGAACAAAGGACATGTCGTGCTTATATTACTTAAGCCGACATACTGCATTTACCTATAACTCAAGATATATACAGCCTACATCATTTACTAATTAATCATATAATGTTTTTTACTACAAACTTATACAAATATGCTTACCTTTAATCAGGTAATGAAGGTAACTGTCTTCAAGTAATCAAATGACTTCTACCTATATTCTACCCAACCAGTAAATTAAATAGACCCAAGATGGATTTCAACTTGAGTGTATCTTTTTAAATTCATCTCGTGTGTAAACAACCACTTCTAAGTGCCTGTCAAAGGCCTGATGAAATATATATTTATTCTAATTTCTCATATAAGTTGTGCAACTTCTATGCAACAATAAAGTGGTATTGCTAGTATTATATTACAGAAGTGCGAATCTACACACGTAAAGGTAAATAGGTTATTTGCTGGTAATGTTTAATAATGTCTCTCAGATTAGATACTGACAACAATATAGACCAAAACAAATCGCATTCTAAGATATAGGCATGAGCTATACACCTTCAATATTTAATATCTATAAATTTCTTTGGATATAAGAGATGTTAATTTAAAAACCTATATATTTATCATCTATTTATGAAGGAGCACGTGCACGCTATCTATACCGTCAATACATGGCGTGTACACTGATTCCTTTATACGAAAGTGGACGTGCACATTTATAAACATGCTATGTTATACTTCCGCTAACAATTACCACATTTGTGCATGAGTGTGTATACATTGTTTACAATACCCTTTTTAACACAATATGTGGGTACTATTTGGGATTTTCAGCGGTGTACCAACAAACATATCGTGTTTTCTTTCAATCACATCATATTAAAAAAAAAAAAAATATATAAAAATATACGTCTACATAAACCTGATTTATGGAAGTCATCTGTATATTTAAATGTCAACTATAGGCTTTCAATGTAGTTTTATGTATGTCTATACTTTAATATGTCTTTATTGATGAAAATGATAGTAAATTGTAAATTAAAAAAAAGTTATCACTTTTCGATCATGTGTTAGTATGTCAGTTTAGTGTTGTAGATTTCTCCCAGAGACATCATAAATGTCCCCTCGTTTGCATATAGCATGTATCATAATATGAGAACATACACTTGTGACTCTGTATGCTGGTGTTATAGATACTGAGACACCAGCCCCATTAGACACAACATAACTTTTAACATACTGTTTGCCTGTATATTACCACACGATCTGGGGCGGTGGGGTAGCCTGGTGGTTAAAGCGTCCGCACATCACGCCGAAGGCTCAGGTTCATGGGTTCAATGTGTGAAGCCCATTTCTGGTGTCCCCCGCCTCTATACTGTTGGAATATTGCTGAAAGCGGCGTAAAACCATACTCACTCCACTCCACCTAAACATCTTTCTTATTTACGTAAGGAAAAAAATGCTACAAAATTAATAAAAACACCACCATGGGAAGAGATAGTATTAATAACGTGTTGCATAATAATCTCGTTACCTCCAGATCATATCTTAATTACTCAGCACAGAGGTGACGATACGTTTATTTAGGACTAACCTTTCATAACCCTGATAAAAATAACCTGCTGTTGTTTGGCATGGCTGAGAAGGCGATTAGCGTGTGTATTCCTATCGTGTTGGTTACATAGGACGCACGACTCGGGATTACTAGGGTCACGACAAATAAAGATGTTCTATCGTTCCATAACCTACACTTCTGTTCTTGAAACACATCTTTTGCAGGGATATTTGTTTCTGAAAATACAATTTGAACTACAAGAATGTGTGTGTACTTTTGAGGTCCATTGTACTTATAATTTACATATCTTCAGATGAGCTAGGGAAGTATCCAGACCTTCAATAAATTTATTTATAAAAAAAAAATTGAAATTAAATTCTTAAATATTTCATTAAGTTCTGAAATACCGTATATATTTCACCCCAACCAAGTTTGTAGTTGTATATATCGTTTGTGTTGATTTTTGACAATAATAAGTTTCTACATGATTGATCGTTTGAATCATGTTGCTCGTGTAATTCTTGTCAATAGCACATGTAATGTTCATTGCAAGTTGTCGATTACAGTCATGTGTTACCTGCGGCACACATGAGGCTTTTCTAAGAATACATTGGGTAAAACGTCCCTTGCATTCATTAGAGACAATACTGGAAGTTATACGTTGCAGCAATCACACGTCACCCAGTAGTGTCTGTTTGGGGCGTGTAACCATACTCCATATCACACGTCACCCAGTAGTGTCTGTTTGGGGCGTGTAACCATACGCCATATCACACGTCACCCAGTAGTGTCTGTTTGGGGCGTGTAACCATACTCCATATCACATGTCACCCAGTAGTGTCTGTTTGGGGCGTGTAACCATACTCCATATCACACGTCACCCAGTAGTGTCTGTTTTGGGCGTGTAACCATACTCCATATCACATGTCACCCAGTAGTGTCTGTTCGGGGCGTGTAACCATACTCCATATCACATGTCACCCAGTAGTGTCTGTTTGGGGCGTGTAACCATACTCCATATCACACGTCACCCAGTAGTGTCTGTTTGGGGCGTGTAACCATACTCCATATCACACGTCACCCAGTAGTGTCTGTTTGGGGCGTGTAACCATACTCCATATGCCACGTCACCCAGTAGTGTCTGTTTTTATGGCGTGTAACCATACTCCATATCACATGTCACCCAGTAGTGTCTGTTTGGGGCGTGTAACCATACTCCATATCACACGTCACCCAGTAGTGTCTGTTTGGGGCGTGTAACCATACTCCATATCACACGTCACCCAGTAGTGTCTGTTTGGGGCGTGTAACCATACTCCATATCACACGTCACCCAGTAGTGTCTGTTTGGGGCGTGTAACCATACTCCATATCACATGTCACCCAGTAGTGTCTGTTTGGGGCGTGTAACCATACTCCATATCACATGTCACCCAGTAGTGTCTGTTTGGGGCGTGTAACCATACTCCATATCACACGTCACCCAGTAGTGTCTGTTTGGGGCGTGTAACCATACTCCATATCACACGTCACCCAGTAGTGTCTGTTTGGGGCGTGTAACCATACTCCATATCACACGTCACCCAGTAGTGTCTGTTTGGGGCGTGTAACCATACTCCATATCACACGTCACCCAGTAGTGTCTGTTTGGGGCGTGTAACCATACTCCATATCACATGTCACCCAGTAGTGTCTGTTTGGGGCGTGTAACCATACTCCATATCACATGTCACCCAGTAGTGTCTGTTTGGGGCGTGTAACCATACTCCATATCACATGTCACCCAGTAGTGTCTGTTTTGGGCGTGTAACCATACTCCATATCACATGTCACCCAGTAGTGTCTGTTTGGGGCGTGTAACCATACTCCATATCACATGTCACCCAGTAGTGTCTGTTTGGGGCGTGTAACCATACTCCATATCACATGTCACCCAGTAGTGTCTGTTTGGGGCGTGTAACCATACTCCATATCACATGTCACCCAGTAGTGTCTGTTTGGGGCGTGTAACCATACTCCATATCACACGTCACCCAGTAGTGTCTGTTTGGGGCGTGTAACCATACTCCATATCACACGTCACCCAGTAGTGTCTGTTTGGGGCGTGTAACCATACTCCATATCACACGTCACCCAGTAGTGTCTGTTTGGGGCGTGTAACCATACTCCATATCACATGTCACCCAGTAGTGTCTGTTTGGGGCGTGTAACCATACTCCATATCACATGTCACCCAGTAGTGTCTGTTTGGGGCGTGTAACCATACTCCATATCACACGTCACCCAGTAGTGTCTGTTTTGGGCGTGTAACCATACTCCATATCACACGTCACCCAGTAGTGTCTGTTTGGGGCGTGTAACCATACTCCATATCACATGTCACCCAGTAGTGTCTGTTTTGGGCGTGTAACCATACTCCATATCACACGTCACCCAGTAGTGTCTGTTTGGGGCGTGTAACCATACTCCATATCACATGTCACCCAGTAGTGTCTGTTTTGGGCGTGTAACCATACTCCATATCACATGTCACCCAGTAGTGTCTGTTTGGGGCGTGTAACCATACTCCATATCACATGTCACCCAGTAGTGTCTGTTTTGGGCGTGTAACCATACTCCATATCACATGTCAACCAGTAGTGTCTGTTTTGGGCGTGTAACCATACTCCATGGCTAGTTTTCATAATGGAATACATTTTGAAGAATGCGCTTGATGACATCGTCGTTTGATTAGAAAACTAAAATAAATGTTCGGTTCAACGGCCAGGAGGCGAGGATATGTTCTGACCACGTTGTTTCTTCATACGAATGGCGTTTTCAATGGATCATGTGATATGGATGTTCGCTAATCCCAAAGACAAACGGATCAGTGGCATCACCATTCCCAAGGAATTTCCTGTCGCTTTTTATTTAAACAAGTGACCTTTGACGCATCTATCATGACTACGTGAATAGAGTGGGAACTGTCCATACCACCGCTCTGTATATTGTACTGTATAAACTTTATAGCGGCTCCGGTAGAATTATTAGTAGTATTAGTATTATGCTAATCATGATTCATTACGCTCTCAGTTGGAACGCCTATAATTGTTCCATGTAGTGTCATTAAGGCTTTACAATATGTTTAATAAAACAAACACTGAACAATGCGAATGAGTGTTTAATCAGGGCGCTTTCTTCCAAACATCTACTGTGATTATTTTAAAAGAGGTTTTAAGAACCAAACTTGTTTAGTTGTTCGACTATTGAATCAACTAAACATCGGCACCAGATGTTGTTAACTTAAGTATCTCGCAACACCCTCTCTGTCGCGATGTATTTTACACGAAGTGTTGCAAGGGAGGATTTCAGATCTCTGCAATGCAGCGCTAGGTCAAAAGCAGCCGTCTTGTTTCCATTTCTGAGATTTCAATTCAGACCAGGACCATTGTCAGAATGAGCCATGGTCAGAGATCATGTTCCTAACCTGCGTCCGTTGTCTGTTTATTAATAAGGCAGCGGCGATGCATCGTTTCCGATAACAATCATCTTCCGTGTACCATTTAATATTTAATAAATAGTCAAACAAGCGAGCTCATATCCGCCAATTTAGTCACGTGACCGTTCCTCTGTTCCTAACTATTGTCGGTGTCGTGCAATTCTCTTTAACGAGAAATTTCAATCATGTAATGTTATATTCAGTCATAAGTTTAAACTTTAAGAGTTTAAATCAATTAATCGTAAGAACTTATATCGCTTATAATCACAAAGCTATGGAGAGAAGTTAATTCTCGCGAAAGAAAACGACGTCATTTGACTCAAACAAATTGCCTATATTTACACCGTCGCCAAAGGGGTTCGTTCTGGCTCTGTACGTTGATATTATTAGGGTTAAGTTAAAAAAAATGATTAAACATACAGAGTTGTTATCGACAAGCAAACCGAGCTTCGCGTTGCATTATGGGAACTGATTGGTCATATACAAGATAGCTATGATAATGCGCGAGACAACAGAGTGTTTGTGTCACACTCCTTGCAATATGTAGTTCACAAACTATACAAGCATTCTGAACCACACGAAGAATGTTTTACCCCACATTCACAGAAAAAATATAATATAAAAATATTTCAAAACCGTAATTATTTCTGAAACTAAACTAACTTCGTGCATATTCTCTGAAGCACTTGACACGGCCACTCGAACCCCGAAACATGGCTGGACACTGCAACATACAAATAAGATAAACAAAAGATATCTGGTAACATATTAGAGCTACTTCTGAACTAAGGAAGAGATGTCCCATTTTCACAATTTTCTCGAACAAATAGTTGTTGTTGTTTGTTTATTAACGCCGCACTCAGCAATATTCCAGCTATATGACGGCGGTCTGTTAATAATCGAGTCTGGACCAGACAATCAAGTGATTGATATCATGCGCATCGATCCACGCAATTCGGATCAATGACATGCATCAACCAAGTCAGCGAGCCTGACCACCCGATCCCGCTAGTCGCCTCTTACAACAAGTATAGTCGCCTTTAACGGCAAGCATGGGTTGCTGAAGACACATCTATCCCGGATATTTCCACGCAATTGGGATACGATGACATGCATCAACGAAGTCAGCGAGCCTGACCACACGATCTCGTTAGTCGCCTCTTACTCTTGGGTTGCCGAAGACCTATTCTACTCCGGATATCGAACAAATAACCAATTACGATCTAAACCAAAAACGGCATTTCATTATTGCAATACTACTACTACTACTACTACTACTACTACTACTACTACTACTACTACTACTTGGATCGATGCTCATGATATTAATCACTGGATTGTCTGGTCCAGACTCGATTAATTACAGACCGCCGTCATATAGCTGGAATATTGCTGAGTGCAAAAAAAACCAAAAACCAACTACTATTGCTATTTCTGCTGTTGCTACTACTATTTGAGTTATAGCCAGGTGACTGATGATCACTCAGCAACACGTCAATAAAATTACATTTCCTGAGATTTCTTACTATTTCAACAAGAACACTTTCTTTTCCAAGCAACCCCAGAATAACGTACTGTTTTACAACATCCTAAGAGGTAATATATATACACACATAAATACTAATTAAAACACGTGTTTAGTCATGCCTCTAGTATGGTTAATATTACAAGGTAACATACGTATTAGTCACGTACATCTTGACTTGTGCTTAGCTTGCGGATTTCAGTTACAGACATTCATAATCAATTATCAAACGATTCCGTTACAATGTTTGACTGCAGTTAATCAGTTTCCTATATGTCGTCAGATTTGTCACAGTGAGCATCAGAAGACTACATAATTAAAACAGTAACTGTTGTATCATCTTCTGTTCAATAAGATGTCAAATTTACATCTTAAACCATTGATCGTCCCCGTAAAAAATTGACACGTCTAGCTTTCAAATTGAATATAGATCCATTTCGTCCGTGTTACTGAACACATCATTGTTCTTCTTGTTCATCACACATATGCAAAAAATTCAAAAGGGCTTAAAATCATATCGTCGTAACATGATTTTGTTCATGAATATGATTAATAATTTTAAATTAAAAGCTTCATGCCGGATAGTGCCATGTGAAAGGCTACACGTTTCAGCTTCATTACCGATGGTGTTTTTGAAGCGAAACATTCTATTGAATATGGCCTTCACTTTCAACTCAATTTCGTTTAAAAGACAAACATTTTAAAAGTTATTCGTTCGTATTTGCACTAACTGGCCGCGAGCACTGTGAAAATCTTTTGCATGTCAATTTCAAAGTGGCATTTCATGGATGGATAGGTGCAGTGTCCGTTTTAACAATGTTGGTATGAAAAGAAAACAAGAATTGGTTAGAAGATACGGGAGAGAAATGAACACGGTGCGTCGTATTTCACACGAAGCCTGCGTCGGATGCAGCCAAGGACGTTCCTTCACCTCTAGTCAACTTGTCAATTTCGTATGAAATGTAGTACGGCGTGAAATTGACATCGATTTCTTGTAAGACGAATTCGGATTGAATTTGATTACTTATTTTTATTCCACACAGGTGATCCAATAAAAAGCTAGCCTCCGGAGCTGCTTAAATGTCCCGTGATTGAATATGAAACTGTAACTAGGGTTTCAAAGATAATGGCATCAGTTGTTATCAGGTTTGTTTTTCACTGCAGGGGAAGAGAAAACAATTTATCCGTTCCTTTGTGATACTGTTTATGCACAGTGTCATCGGAACTGCAATAACAGTTAATATCAAGCCGTTATGTCTTATTCGCATAACCCTTGAAGCAAAACAGGGAAAATTAATTTTCGGACTCTGATTCTTGGCAATTACGTTGGATATTTTGTTAGGATTTTGGATTTGGGGAAACAAATAGACATATTTAATCAAGTACATGAAAAGATACATTTACTGAAATAAACAAATTTATTGAAATCACAAATATTTCTATGAAAATGATCAATTATGATTCAGTCAATCACACGAATGAGGAATTGACTTATCATACAATAGATTCTCTGATCACACGGATGAGAAACGTTCGCTGATCATTTGGGCGAGATGGATTAATACAATCATATCAATGAGGCAATCATGAGTGAAAAAACAACCGAATCAACAGCTTGAGATGACATTTCCCATTGTTAGCAGCAAACGGCTTATACAGACGTTTGTAAGTTTGTTGTTTAACGCAATTGGGATACGATGACATGCATCAACCAAGTCAACGAGCCTGACCACCCGATCCCGTTAGTCACCTCTTACGACAAGCATAGTGGCCTTTCACGACAAGCATGGGTTGCTGAAGACCTATTCTACCCCGGATCTTCACGAGTCCGTTTGTAAGTAGGTGCGTTTGTAAGGAAGGCCACATCCCGCCGTGGGACAACTGGAATGGATTTCACCAATGTGGGTAATCGAAACCGGTTCTTTATGGTGACCAAATGCTTGTTTCATAAACTACCCCACTGCCACACACGGTGATCGTAGAGGCACGATTGGCACAGTTGTCTAAGGTACCGTAGTTCGCAGAGTTACGCCCCCTAATCGTGCCAGGAGCATAAAATAAATAGGTTCGAACCCAGATTCGTTTATAGGCGTGTCCTCTCTCTACCCGTGCTTGTGGGTATTTCTGTCAATGAATAGCCCCGAGATTAGAGTTCAGAGACTGAACACATCATATAGCAGAGCAGTTCCGATTACACATTGTATTTAGCATGTGACTTTTAACAGTAAACCAGGAAACACCGTTATCCCTATCCCCCGCCATGGAGCACATTAAAGTTTTGTTTGTTCATATAGTAGTGAATATAAACTATATTAAAAGAGTAATATAGAGCCTTAGTGAAAGGCGCTTGGGTCGCTTTATGTCATCAGAAAAAATGACTAAATGTAAAATTTAAACACACAAAAGGGCCCTTCTTTGAAAGAAATAATTTAGTCTTGATAAGTATCTCTTAAAACTTGTTCCCATTGCAGACACTATGCACCAAGTAAAATACCATCGATCAAGGGCCGTAACTCAATCTTCATAAGTTTCTTTCAGATAAGAAGGCAAACTTCCATTCATGAAACTTCAGTAGACACTTATCCTCATTTCACGCAGTATGCACAAAGTTGAAAAGCTCGGAACAAGGGCCATGACTCTGTAAAACGTGAATTTACGAAACAATATTTCGAACTCATTTGAGATCATGACCAGAAACATCTATACGTAAAATTTGATTTCTCCAACTTAAATAGTGTTTGAGATAATTTTGTCCTCTTCAAAAGCTGACGAACGGAAGGGCGGACATACGAAATCCGTTCCCATATCTCCCGCCCCACATCGCGGCTGGTGATAATAATGATTATCACACAGTAGATCAGCTTGCTAAAAGAGAAAAACCGAGACAGCGTTTGATGACCTGATCACCCTAATTGCCGTCAGCCAATGTTATATTGTAGAACATACGACTGTTGTAGGGCTAGAACTGCCGTCAGCCAATGTAATATTGTAGAACATACGACTGTTGTAGAGCAAGAACTGCCGCTAGTCAATGTTATGGTGTAGAACATACGACTGTCGTAGGGCTAGAACTGCCGCTAGTCAATGTTATGGTGTAGAACATACGACTGTCGTAGGGCTAGAACTGCCGTCAGCCAATGTTATATTGTAGAACATACGACTGTTGTAGAGCTAGAACTGCCGTGAGTCAATGTTATATTGTAGAACATACGACTGTCGTAGGGCTAGAACTGCCGTCAGCCAATGTTATATTGTAGAACATACGACTGTCGTAGAGCTAGAACTGCCGCTAGTCAATGTTATGGTGTAGAACACACGACTGTCGTAGGGCTAGAACTGCCGTTAGTCAATGTTATATTGTAGAACATACGACTGTTGTAGGGCTAGAACTGCCGCTAGTCAATGTTATGGTGTAGAACATACGACTGTCGTAGGGCTAGAACTGCCGTCAGCCAATGTTATGGTGTAGAACATACGACTCTTGTAGAGCTAGAACTGCCGTGAGTCAATGTTATATTGTAGAACATACGACTGTCGTAGGGCTAGAACTGCCGCTAGTCAATGTTATGGTGTAGAACATACGACTGTCGTAGGGCTAGAACTGCCGCTAGTCAATGTTATGGTGTAGAACATACGACTGTTGTAGGGCTAGAACTGCCGTCAGCCAATGTTATATTGTAGAACATACGACTGTTGTAGAGCTAGAACTGCCGTGAGTCAATGTTATATTGTAGAACATACGACTGTCGTAGGGCTAGAACTGCCGCTAGTCAATGTTATGGTGTAGAACATACGACTGTTGTAGGGCTAGAACTGCCGTCAGCCAATGTTATATTGTAGAACATACGACTGTTGTAGAGCTAGAACTGCCGTGAGTCAATGTTATATTGTAGAACACACGACTGTCGTAGGGCTAGAACTGCCGTTAGTCAATGTTATATTGTAGAACATACGACTGTTGTAGGGCTAGAACTGCCGCTAGTCAATGTTATGGTGTAGAACATACGACTGTCGTAGGGCTAGAACTGCCGTAAGTCAATGTTATGGTGTAGAACATACGACTGTCGTAGAGCTAGAACTGCCGTAAGTCAATGTTATGGTGTAGAACATACGACTGTCGTAGAGCAAGAACTGCCGCTAGTCAATTTTATGTATAGAACATACGACTGCCCTAGAGCTAGAACTGCCGCTAGTCAATGTTATGGTGTAGAACATACGACTGTCGTAGAGCTAGAACTGCCGTAAGTCAATGTTATGGTGTAGAACATACGACTGTCGTAGAGCTAGAACTGCCGCTAGTCAATGTTATGGTGTAGAACATACGACTGTTGTAGGGCTAGAACTGCCGTCAGCCAATGTTATATTGTAGAACATACGACTGTTGTAGAGCTAGAACTGCCGTGAGTCAATGTTATATTGTAGAACACACGACTGTCGTAGGGCTAGAACTGCCGTTAGTCAATGTTATATTGTAGAACATACGACTGTTGTAGGGCTAGAACTGCCGCTAGTCAATGTTATGGTGTAGAACATACGACTGTCGTAGGGCTAGAACTGCCGTAAGTCAATGTTATGGTGTAGAACATACGACTGTCGTAGAGCTAGAACTGCCGTAAGTCAATGTTTTGGTGTAGAACATACGACTGTCGTAGAGCTAGAACTGCCGCTAGTCAATTTTATGTATAGAACATACGACTGCCCTAGAGCTAGAACTGCCGCTAGTCAATGTTATGGTGTAGACCATACGACTGTCGTAGAGCTAGAACTGCCGTAAGTCAATGTTATGGTGTAGAACATACGACTGTCGTAGAGCTAGAACTGCCGCTAGTCAATGTTATGGTATAGAACACACGACTGTCGTAGGGCTAGAACTGCCGCTAGTCAATGTTATGGTGTAGAACATACGACTGTCGTAGAGCTAGAACTGCCGTGAGTCAATGTTATGGTGTAGAACATACGACTGTCGTAGAGCTGGAACTGCCGCTAGTCAGTGTTATGGTGTAGAACATACGACTGTCGTAGAGCTAGAACTGCCGCTAGTCAATGTTATGGTGTAGAACATACGACTGTCGTAGAGCTGGAACTGCCGCTAGTCAATGTTATATTGTAGAACATACGACTGTCGTAGAGCTAGAACTGCCGCTAGTCAATGTTATGGTGTAGAACATACGACTGTTGTAGAGCTAGAACTGCCGCTAGTCAATGTTATATTGTAGAACCTACGACTGTCGTAGGGCTAGAACTGCCGCTAGTCAATGTCATGGTGTAGAACATACGACTGTCGTAGAGCTAGAACTGCCGTGAGTCAATGTTATGGTGTAGAACATACGACTGTCGTAGAGCTAGAACTGCCGCTAGTCAATGTTATGGTGTAGAACATACGACTGTCGTAGAGCTAGAACTGCCGCTAGTCAATGTTATGGTGTAGAACATTCGACTCTCGTAGAGCTAGAACTACCGCTAGTCAGTGTTATGGTGTAGAACATACGACTGTTGTAGAGCTAGAACTGCCGCTAGTCAATGTTATGGTGTAGAACGTCCGACAGTTGAAGAGCTAGAACTGCCGCTAGTCAATGTTATGGTGTAGAACATACGACTGTTGTAGAGCTAGAACTGCCGCTAGTAAATGTTATATGGTAGAACATACGACTGTCGTAAAGCTAGAACTGCCGCTAGTCAATGTTATGGTGTAGGACCTACGATTGTCGTAGAGCTCGAACTGCCGTTGGTCAATGTTATGGCGTAGAACACACGACTGTCGTAGAGCTAGAACTGCCGTGAGTCAATGTTATGGTGTAGAACATACGACTGTCGTAGAGCTAGAACTGCCGCTAGTCAATGTTATGGTGTAGAACATACGACTGTCGTAGAGCTAGAACTGCCGCTAGTCAATGTTATATTGTAGAACATACGACTGTCGTAGAGCTAGAACTGCCGCTAGTCAATGTTATGGTGTAGAACATACGACTGTCGTAGAGCTAGAACTGCCGCTAGTCAATGTTATGGTGTAGGACCAACGGTTGTCGTAGAGCTCGAACTGCCGTTGGTCAATGTTATGGCGTAGAACACACGACTGTCGTAGAGCTAGAACTGCCGCTAGTAAACGTTATGGTAGAGGACCTACGACTGTCGTAGAGCTGGAACTGCCGTTGGTCAATGTTATGGGGAATATACATTGTATATTGCCGGTATGAAGAATATCCATCTCCCGATTTCACGTATTCTAATTTCGTTCCTGAACTGATAGATTTTGTTTGTCAATTTGTTTCATTTCATCTCAGGCTGAATCATCCTCGGCCCACACACCCCATAATGGCATGAAATGTGACACTGCAAATCGTCAAACACTTATTACTGAAAAACACACAAACATGAGCTGGGCCTCCTTTTACCGTTCAACAAAATCAACAAGGCTTGAATATCTCTGTAGCTTTTATCAGTTCCAGGCAATCGTCGTGTTTTGTCCAACTGAGAAATTCATACGACCCTCTCCCATAAATAACACATATTGTAGTGACGGAAATAGCCGTTACAGCGTGGTGTAAAACTTCACAGGGTGAAAACGTTACCAGTCTTATTGATAAGTCTGATATACATTGTAAGCCACCGCTAATAGTTCATAAAAAGTGCAAACAAATGTTGATGTTGTTCGATGCTAAAAAGTTATTCGATCTTTTATGGGGATTTCAACGTTCAATAACTGTTTTTAATTATTAGTTTAGGTCAGTCAGACAGCGTTCTGACATTTAGTTACGTGAATACCAGATGAGCAAAATACTATTTTGGGTTCTTAAAAAAGCTATTTCATTTGTTGCCGCCAAGAAAATGGCGCTACGTTCGTATGATTTATGATAACAATTTGCCATCATATGGACAAACTACGTAAATGAACTGCTTTTTTTTAAAATAATATTTTTTATTGTTGTGAATCAATATTTGAAAATGCCAAAACATATGACCTTCATCACAAACATTCCATTACATGAATCTAAATACAAGATAATTTTGTAAACAGGTTCACTGTTTAAAATGTAACATGGTCAGTTCCTTTCTTCTTGTTATCTCCATGGACGTTGAGGGCGGTGGCGAAGCCTTGTGTCGAGCGTTGGTGCTCCTCTACGTACAGATGTCTCTTCTCGGTGATATTCCGAAGAAAAGCTCAAAACGACACAAGACAATACGCAGTTCTTTTGCATGACTATTTCCTACGGGACCAGATGCTTTCGTTCAGAACAAATTTTTATCGCTCACGGCCCAAGGACGCATCTGCCTGTTCAGCTTAGAGGGAGAGACCACGCTTTGAGAATATCGCAATCCACAAACTGTAGAGCACGGCTTGGACTATTCTAACTACATGACGCCGCATACTCCAACTATATGACGGAGGTCTGTAAACAATCGTGATTAACTATTATACGCATCGATAGACGCAATTGGTATACGATAACATGCATCAACCAGGTCAGCGAGCCTGACCACCCGATCCTGTCAGTAGGAATTACGGTAGTCGTAGCACTAAAATCGCTCTATGGAACTTTCCATGGCCCTATTCCTTAATACGATCGTAGCACTATAATACGATGTCGTACGTCAATGTAAGGGAGTTACGATCGCCTTAGCGCTACGATCTATTTCTAGAATGGGGCCCAGTGTCGTGAAGACGAAGCAATCCTTCTTCTGCTCCCTGACACCTTTCCCTGCGCCCCACCCAAACCCCTTGACGCCGGATTTCGGAATATCAAACAATCACCCCCTTACCCTCACCTTGTTCCACAGTCACCCCCAGCTCTTTGAATGTCTCTCACGTATCCCTGTATCTGAGGGTACTAATGGAAAATGGCGACCCAATCCGACCCTACGCACCTCAACTCTATGCTCCGTTTGAAGTTGGCTCCGGAGTTATCCAAACTCCTCTCCAACGTGTTCCCGACCCAGACAAAAAGGGTGTCCTTCCTCCGTAGCTATCGTACCACGTTCCGGCTATTTACACTTCCGAGCCATTAAAATCCGGACAGGCGGTTCTTAGTGACCCGGATTGCCCTCCGGGCTGGTTGATGAGGGGTTTATAGATCGTTGCTGCAGTGTTGACAAGCGATTGCCACAAGAGACGAAATATTGACTAGACAGCCTATGTACAAGTCTACAGAAGAGTGGCGAGTAAGGTATGCGTATAGCTACGTCTCACCGATTAAGCCCTCACGAAGCCCTCGCGGTCTCTATCAGCACAAATAGGCCATCAAATTCCCATAAAGATATTTACGTGGTAATAGCGACTCTACTGTTGAAAGCCAGGGAGTTTAAGGCAAAGATAACGCACTGTTATCGTATGGCTATGCTGCGTGAGTCTGTTATGATTAATACTGGTTTTGTATACGATATAATATCCTCGAGAACGCAAATGAAACGGGATTAGCGTAGTCTGATATACATCATGTCTGCACTAGTTATGTGTGAATGGATGGATGGACATATTATTCGTAACGAATTGGTTACAACCCAACATCATTTTAACCAGATTCTGCAATGCTAACGGAGAAAGATGGCCATTTTCTATTGTATGTTCGACAAATGATGGGATTATTCATTTCACGATGACGATAGTAAAATTACATCAACCGTGTATGGAGAATTTGGGCCTGGTTCTTATACTTGCATAGGACGAAATCAGGATACCTTGTGAAAATAGCGTACAATAAAACGTGAGGTCTCTTACGTAAATTGTGTGTTATTAAATGTTTTGTGGGAATGAGTGAGTTGAGTATGAAGTCTATGTTTGTTTGTTGTTTAACGTTCCCACAGAAATATTACAGTTGTATGACGGTCTGTAAATAATCGAGTCTGGACCAGACAATCCAGTGATTGATATCATGAGCATCGATCCACGCAATGGGGATACGAGGACATGTGTCAACCAAGTCAGCGAGCCTGACCACCCGTTAGTCGCCTCTTACGAGGTCGCCTTTTACGGCAAGCATGGGTTGCTGAAGACCTATTCTATCCCGTATCTTCAGGGGTTGTACACTAGGTACTATGGAGTGAGCGAGTTGGGCGAGTACTGTACATATCGTGTGTGTGTGTGTGTGTGTGTGTTAGGGAGGGGGGGGGGGGGAGGTTTAGGTAGACAGCCACACCAGCAAGCATGGATGATGGCTGTTATGTGCGAAGGTCTCCTCTGTGTTGCTGTAGTGACTTTTCTCGGGAGGAGATCAGTGATGGTAGATCTTGACACCATGTTGACTGTATGCCATATATTAATACGGTTTGACATGGTTGGCCGCTGTCGCATATGGCTGTGCACAGTTGAACACGGTTGTAGAGCGTACACGAGGGACGTGTTTCTTCACCCCTCTCAGCAATATTCAGCCTTCTGACTGCAGCGAGGGACTACAGCTAAAATAGGGTCTGCTCACGGCGCCAAGACAAAGCTATGACCACTAAACTTATAACTTCTTTACCCAAGCAGGAATTCCAACATGCCTCTTCTACGCTTTAACCACTTTCTCTACTCCCCCTTTTTCGTGTTATGCATGATGATTGCAGTCGTTGCACTGATGACCACTCAAGATATACATGCAGATGTTTTAAAAAAAAAATGTATTCACTTATTATATGCATGTATATTATGGCTAGCTGACCTTTTACATGTGATCTAATACTATTCTTTCGATTTCCTTGCATATAAGAGTTCGGTTGCCCTCGTGAATAAAGAGTTCGCTAATTTACACAGGTCAAACCACTACATAGGTAAACTGAAGCTCTCTCACTGCCACCATATAGCATTGCATAATCTTGTTTGTTTGTTTGTTGTTTAACGCCGCACTATATTACGTCGGTCTGTAAATAATCCAGTCTGAACCAAGCCTTTGGTTTGTAATTCTGGAAAATCTTTACTTTTGTTATTATTATGTTATTCAAATATTTTCTTATATATATTGAACAAAGTGTAAATCCTGAATAAAAGCTATTTAACCCTAAAAACGTTAATTACCCGTAGTGACCGCGATATTCATAATTCAAAATCTAAATATCAGTTCAATGGCATGAGAAACAAAATACACTTGATCGATAGTAAAAGTACCTAAAGACATCGAAAATGTTTCTCTCTCAAATGAAACAAGCAGTGTCGGATTAATGTTAGTCGGCATTTAGTAAACAAGGACAAATTGACCAAAACATTCGACCCGAGGTGTACACGCAGGTGGTATTTTCTAGCGATCTCTCATGTATCTTCGTGCGGATTTCAGTGACATCCAGGCGAAATGCTTTCAAGTTGATCAAGGACACGAGTAAGGCGACTGGAAACAGCTGATATAAATTTATGTTCACGTTTCAGTAAACCAATATTACAGTATGCAATAGAGGTGTGTTAAAATAAACATATAAAAAATGCAATGCAAATTCTGTCTCTTTTGGTAATTACTACCACTACTACTTATACCAAAAGTTGTTCAAACATGGTACTTGTTGTTACCCTGTCTGGCCCTCGGCATTGAGGGGCTAAAACAAAGACCGGTCGGCTCGGAGTCAGTATACTGTGCCTGGCATCTCAGTTGTCTAGCGCTATAAAATCGGCATTTGTCCTGACTAGTACAAGCAGCCACACATACACCTCCCCCCAACCCCTAACCCCCACACATATGCATGCACGTCGCTATATAAGTACAATAATCTTGAACGCGACGTTAAACCCCATTTCACCCCACCTACTACTACTACTACTACTACTACTACTACTACTACCTTTTATATTTTTACAATACAAACTCTGTTCTACCGCTTTTACGCAAATTGAAACAGATGTTCTTCTGACACAACAGTCGACAGTATGAATAAACTAATCTTACTGCACCCCCGTGGAATAAACAAAACATACTATAGACAAAATAATTTCTATTCTGTTATAGTTATGGCCCAACGATAAGATCATAATTGAATAGAGATAATTAAGATCAATAATAATACCAGGAAACAATAAAGAAGAAATTTAATCTATGAAAAATAGCAATATTAAAAAATAACCGATGAATGAAATGTAATAAATGATATGATACAGCTAAACGCAGTTAATACTATATGAAATTCTACCGCTTCCTTTTTCGTGTCAAAGCAAAGTAGTTCTCCTGTTACTTACATCAATTTTGTATAAAACTTCCACAGTTAACACAGATAGTGCTTTGATTAACGACAGTTTTTAGTTTTTACTGACGTAGACGGAGTTTTTTTGTAAAGTTTTGTGAAGTTATAACTGTAAGAATAGACATATTATTGCCTTTTCTCTCCAACAGAGGTTAATGATTACTCAATTATCATAACGTTACACGAGGATATTGGCATTGTATTTGTAACTTTCCTCAAATTTTACAAAATAAAGTGTTACACAATACTTTAGATTAAATTTCGTTTGGCAAAACTTCATGAAATTGTTTTTAGACTTGGAAAATGTGACATGAAATTGAAGAATCTTCAACGAAGGATGTGACAAACACGAGTTGGGTCTTTTTACAAAGGCCTAGAAATCAGATCTTGTTTAAGGTGATCTTGGTTGAATTGGTAAACTGACAACCGATATCATTTAGGATATTAAAAACCCCAGCTGGATTACATTTATTTATGACAAGAAACGATCTAACAAAATATTCACATTGAACAGCTTTGTTTGAAATACCAAAGCTGAAGCGTTAGTTTCCCCCAAGATGGGATTTAGCGGCACATGATCCCAGTATCTCCTACACAGACGTAATACTTCCACTGACATATGGGCTTATTGGAAAAGGATTCCGAGAAGTATTTTTATTTAACGAAGATTTAATCACAGGAAAGTGTCGTGGTTTGTACGGAACATGTGTTGTTTCTAGCGGAAGTGGGCACCTTGGCTCAGCCCCAACGTGAGAACGCTATAGAGCATATGGTCTTATCAAGCATTGATAGAAGCGATACTTATGTATATAACGTGATAGCGTTTCTTAACATGATGAAATCAGTGTGTTGAGAGAGTTCATGTCTATCCTATTTGTTTGGGGGAAATGAGCGTTAGTTTGACGCCGTTCAACACGAGAGTCTCATGAACCACGTTTTATATCTCCGTCGGTCTAGATTTCCTTGTAGTTTAAACATAACAGTTGGTATCATATTCCCATGCGTGTGCATCTACAATCCTTGATTCAATCATGTCATACGTAAAGTTTGGGAATCACTGATTTAAAAATGTGCTCTAAAAATACGTAAACGTTACAACTTATCGTCAACAAGATACAGTATTACACTTGAAAAGAGCTCAAAGTTCAGGGGTAGAATAGGTCTTCAGAAACCCATGCGTGCCCGTAAAAGGCGACTATGCTTGTCGTAAGAGGCGACTAACGGGATCGGGTGGTCAGGCTCGCTGTCTTGGTTGATGCATGTCATCGTATCCTAATTGCGTGGATCGATGCTCATGATGTCAATCACTGGATTGTCTGGTCCAGACTCGATTATTTACATATCGCCGTCATATAGCTGGATTATTGCTGAGTGCGGCGTTAAACAACATGAAACAAACAAAGATAGTTTCCTTAAGATTCTAATATGTTTCCGATGTTTCAATTACACATTTATTTACATGCAGAGCAGGACCCTTTTCGCGAACACCTGGTGCCATCACTGATTTTCAGTGATACATTCGTATACATTATTATTACTGCTTTGCCTACGCCCTGGAATCAGTGTGAGACATTCGAAACCTATTCCCGTGCTACTTGCCAAATAAACTTAAGATAAGAACTTGCTTATGGGTTCTGGGCTAATTTCAGCAAAACATATTCTGCAACATCTCGACATCAAGATTGTTCAAATGTAGACAATCGAACCCAGGTTTTGAGAGCGGAGAGCGAACGCTTGAACCACCGGCCTAACCTACATCCCCACAAAGTATTTTGTTTCCTTAAGCAACTGAAGTTCTAGACAGTACATAATTCCATCATCAATTACTATCCTTTGTATCATGTACGGCTGTCCAGGTAGCCTAGTGGTTAAAGTGTTCGGTAACTACACCAGAGACACGAGTTCAAACCACTCACCACTCACTGATACACTGCTGAGAACAGCATAAACTAAGTTCAAAAGCAGCTTGCGCTTGTGTTGTGTTCTCACATCGTAGGTTCGTATTATTTGTAAAAATCTAAATTTAAAATAAGATTGTTTCGTTTGTCATTCAACATTTTTTTCTTCTAGATTGCACCACAGGTATTGAACGGTATTTGTTGTATTTGATTAGTATATTTAAATACTTTGGAAGTTACCCAGTAAGCGAATATATCTTGAGCATAACTGACATCTTGAGATACTTTGGAAGACAGAAAAGATAATCCAAATCAACATTCCGATTTATAGATGAACCAGTTTCTATATAACACTAAAACATACAGAATCAGTGGTACCCTCCATTTTTCTAATTCTTAATCTAAATACCAAACTTTAGTTCGGCCGCATCAGAAATAAAATAAACATAGTTCGATCGTAACGTACCATAATACCCCGAATATATTCTTTCTCAAATGAAGCTAACATAATGGCAGTGCTGTAATGTCGGAATAATGTTACTTGTGTTTTTTAGTAAAATACGACATATCGACAACCGAGATGAAAGGATTTGATGGATACTTGTTAATGAAAAAGGTTATATCATATTATAGATAAAGTATCAACATCTTGTCTAATTATGCAAACGCTGCTTTCTTTAGGGCCATTTGGAAAACAGAGGAAGCTAAACGAGAAACAAATAGCAATTTTGAAAACATAAAACCGTCCGCCACAGGTAAAGTGCGAGGCGTTATTTAAGATCACAGTGAATATAATGCCGGCTATATGAGAAACATGAGTATTAATGAACCATTTCGTTTTCGCACATACATTTCAGTACAAAAACACGATTCCCTGTATGTAATCAACACATTAAGCGAGAAATTCATTGCACCTATTTCGGTGCTGAAGTAAGACGTTAAAATGTAATCGAGTTTTATTAGGAACGTTGTTCTCTTTTTATTTCTAATTTCTAAGAGAAAACGGTTTATATTTCAACTAACGCATGAGGCCGAATAGGAGAGTCATTAATGTTAATCTACTTAAAAAAGCATATATAATTGATCTCGGTGTACATTAAGTTTACTTTATCACACAATTCTATTTGATGATCAGTTTATTTTTTAACCTTCAGGCGAATATTCCCAGCCTACAAAACCAAAGTGTCGGGGCTCGACAAGAAATCCAAGTACATCCTCTTAATGGACATCGTTGCCGTCGACGACTGCCGCTACAAATTCCACAACGGCAAATGGATGGTGGCCGGGAAAGCTGACCCCGAGATGCCCAAGAGGATGTACATCCACCCCGACTCCCCCAGCACCGGGGAACAGTGGATGCAGAAGGTCGTCTCCTTCCACAAGCTGAAGCTCACAAATAACATTTCCGATAAACACGGATTTGTGAGTACTTTCGTAAGTTGGAGTCACAAATTTCACTTTTTTTGACAATAGTATATGCATAGTATATTGTAGTCCATCCTGGACTCTTTTCGAAGGCTCTGTGACAACGTCTTGAAAGTTAACGTTTCAGAACGCCAACGACAGAGAATAATTAGTATCGAATATGTGCCGAAACAGACTCCATAGGGTGTAAAAGGCAAAATAGTGACTCAATGTATATATGAACACAGTTCAATACACACAGTTAAATATATATATATGGATCACTGGAAGTCAGTGATGACACCCTCCATACTTAGTAGTCGCAGCGTTAAACGCCATAAAAAACCTATTTCTAATATTAAAACAAAAGATACCAGCCTACCCGTGAGTTTCGTTCGGAAAGTAATCTGTGTTTATGTCCTACAGTCTAACATGGTCTTGCGATGACCGTTCCACTCTCTTCGTAACGTCCGCTGCACCGTCAAGTCTCTACACTGTTGCAGGCATCGCTGTTCCTTCTTTTTGTATATGCAAGACTCTGTGACGATGTTGCATATGAAGAGCGATAACCAGGATATATCAAACGACCGTTTAAACATTCACGTTACTTAAATGAATGTAATCACTATTTGCCTGTGATACTTTGAGGACAAATTAACTTTTTAAATTTAATCATATTTCAAACACAACAACTATATTGGGGTACTAAATACTGACTATCTTGTCCCGAGCTCTGATCCATGAACTTTCGTTCAAACTAGCTCATGACACTCTAAATAGCTCCAAATAAAAAAAATGCAATCTCTTTAAAAAAATATTCAAACATGGCATCTGTCCCTATTTGGAAACCAGCAAGCAAAACCAATCCAGCTGATCTACCCTCGGTGCCATTGTTTCTGCTTTTTACTTATTTTTAAAATTCCTTAAGATTGATTTTAGTGCAGGCCATCTGTTTTCATACATCGGACACGATTTTTATGGAAAGGCGAGATTAAACACGTGGTGAAACGTTAATCATTTTCTTTTCTAAAGGTTTCTTTTAGCTTCGAACCAATAAGGGCGCGAGTTCCAGTCTGGCTCAACCGTTGATAAATTCACTCTGTAGATTTTCCTGCGGTTCTGTCATTGTTTTCATTCGGCCCCACTTCGGCTATTTTCGTATGTCATCGGAGCATGACCAACCTACTGTTCAGATCGTGCATTTGAATTACTTCAGCGTCCCAAGCCTTTCACAGAAAATTTTAATTCGTTTGGAATCAATTGAAACATGGCCGTATGATGAGTTCACTTGGTTTAAGTTTAAGCATTAATGATAGTGTTACGGGGATTGACTTCTGTCGACGAAACTTTCCTGGCGCCTGGTAATAACAGGTACTTGAACGTGTTTTTAATTATGATAATTAGTATTGCTATATAGCTACTTTCTAGACATTGCTGAATTCACTTTATACTTTGCGGAGATTCAAAATCGTCATAGCTCTTAAACATTATTTGCTATTGCTGCATGAGAGGGCAGACGCATTTATGTGTCGTCAAATTGAATGGGTATTAACGTATACCATATAAGGCGTTTTCTGCAGTTGATGGTTGCACGTGTGCAATGTGTATACGTGTGGTAATTATGAAATGAAACATGTCACCACACACAAAAGAATAAAAAGACTATTTGGAAGTCTAAATTGTTTAAGTATTATAATTATTGCGAACATACTGACTTAACAAATTGTTTAATTGACGTCAGTGTAGGTGTGTTATAGGCGCGGCAAAGAACTTCCAGATATTGGAATGTTGGTTTATAAGAAGTTTATGAATTGTTGGTATGCTCATGCCAGCGTGTCTCATCTGAGAAAACGCGGCAATCATCTGAAAGAAACGTATGCGCGTGACTATTAAACCAATCATTGGCCTTTGTCGCGGTTCACATCCTTTCATCAATAAATTCTTTGACTGCAGTTTCAGATACAACACAGAATGTGTATGCATACATGTCTGTGCGTGTGTGCGCGCACGCGTCTGTGTGTGTTTGTCGTGGGGGAGGGGGTAGTCGGTATGGCCATCGAATTAACTCACATACTATAACTATTGCAACTACTACAGACACTGGTACCACTTGTTACTACTACTACTACTACTACTACTACTACTACTACTACTACTACTACTACTACTACTACTACTACTATTGCTGCTACTACTACAACTACTACCACTACTACTATTGCTGCTACTACAGACACTAGTACCATTGTTACTACTACTGCTGCTACTTCTACTACTACTACTACTACTGCTACTGCTGCTACTACTGCTACTACTGCTACTAAGTTCTTAAATAGTTATCAGCGCGCAACTTCTATATTATTGCCTGCCTTGTGACCTGAAAACTATCATGTGAAAATATTGTAGCAATGAAACATTTACCTCAACACATTGACAGTACGAAATCTGCACAGCAATATCACACAGATTTACGTTCTATTGTGAAAATACGATAAATATATCGAGCTCCGTAGATTTTAGATTTCGGCGGTGAAATGGTTTTAAGAAATGATTCGATTCTAAAGGAACGTTTTTTTAATGGATAAAACCCCTTTAATACCGTTACATTATATCTGGGATAAACAGCATTACGTTAATTTCCCAAACTATGTTCCTGTAATTGCAACCCGTAGAACTCATTGTTCTCTACATTGTTTGAACAAACAGTCAAATGACTGATAATATTCTAGTCTCAGAAGAAAAATGGGAATTGTCCCCATAAATAAACATCAATATCAATGCCATGATTAAAATGTGTTTACAATTATGAATTAATTTGTCGAAGTCGCTCATTTATAAGGCTTGTTTGTAATGAATATGTTTGGCGTTGATATGTTGCAAGGCAAACAAGATCCTGAGTTATCCGACATAATTAATGATTCTGAATGGCGCTAATTTTTCACCAGAGAGTAAATCGAATATGCTAATGAGGCACGTCGTACTCCTTCGTACCATGGTGAAGCGATTTACATGTATAACACCGACAACATGTAATGAATTACCGGCGTTTGTATTGGATTATGTCGACCTTTATTCCTGCTCAAACAAAGGTAATTATTATTGCACAATAAAATTTTCACGATAACAAATGTTTTATGCAACAAATCGTTAAATTTGGAAGACAAATCGCGTCCAATGCGAGACGGCGTCTTTCTGCCTCTACACCAGTCTGTGAACAGTCTAACGATCGGTTACAAACATTAATGATATTCAAATTTTAAATATTCATTAGATTCACTCCTTTGAACTTTGTATGATTCGAAATGCATTGCATAAAAATTAGCAACGGTTTGTACATTAATATGGGCATACACAATATTATGTTAGTACTTCGTACGCGCATCCCCAGTACTCAACATGATATACACTGTGTCGACTTATGTAGGATATGTAATATTTTATAGCTTATCATTTTAAAAATGAAACCCAAAGGCCAAAATAATAACAAGGTAAATATGTTTGTTTATGACATTCAGTAGCAGTTGTCACCTTGGCTTTTAATCTCAGCTGGAAACATCTAATTGTGTTGTTTAATCAGATCTCGGGTAGAGATATACCTTGTCTTGTGTCAGAACTGATGTATGTCGGATGCAATGAGGCTAAAGGTGTTGGTATCAGACTGGAGTAAAAAATATATATGATTCAGTGTCATATTACACTGTTGAAATTCCACTCTAGGTCCTTCCTTGACCTCAGGGGATAATAGTTAGGAGATTCATTAAAAAAATCAATATATACCATATTTTACCTCTATTTTCTGCGTCTTTGAACAATGCGTAGGCTCTCACACGCGCAACGCAGTTAAACTGACACAAATTACACACAATGTCATAGTTAAACATGCATCAACGTAAAGATGTTGATGAAGGATGGAAACGTGGTGTGTCATACCCCAATGTGTGCTTCTGTTCCTCGGTGTAAAAGTGCCGCGAGTAGGAATTTTAATTCTTCAATTAAAATACGACACCATTCTCTTGGCGTAATTTCGTTTGATGTGTCTATTATGAAATGCTAGATCTCTAAAAGGCCTTGTCTATTCATTGCTAGATCTCGGTGAATTAATTCTCTATCGGAGAATATAAAGACTGGGGCTTTGATAGTGCAGGAAAATACCATTTGGGTTATCCTTGGATGAGAAGAGTGTTGTAGTTTTGGGTTTTTTGATAAAGGTTGGAAGTTGTCACAAGTTACTCATTCGTTGCCCAGTTCATTTAATGTAAAGTGTAAACACCAACAACCTGTAAAGATGGAGCTGAGAATGTGGGTGTGGGTGTGGGTGTGGGTGTGGGTGTGGGTGTGGGTGTGGATGTGGGTGTGGATGTGGATGAGGATGAGGATGTGGGTGTGGGTGTGGGTGTGGGTGTGGGTGTGGGTGTGGGTGTGGGTGTGGGTGTGGATATGGATGTGGGTGTGGATGAGGATGAGGATGTGGATGTGGGTGTGGATGTGGGTGTGGATGTGGATGTGGATGAGGATGTGGGTGTGGGTGTGGGTGTGGGTGTGGATGTGGATGTGGATGAGGATGTGGGTGTGGGTGTGGGTGTGGGTGTGGATGTGGATGTGGATGAGGATGTGGGTGTGGGTGTGGATGAGGATGTGGGTGTGGATGTGGATGTGGATGTGGGTGTGGATGTGGGTGTGGGTGTGGGTGTGGATGTGGATGTGGATGAGGACTACACCTGAACAGGTATTTGACAAAGTGTATCACCCAAACAATAAAACCTAGTGAATCTCAAATTCATTAATTATAGCTCGCTCAACATGAAACGAGAAAGCTTTCAAAATCGTTTTTCGTTGTTATTCTTTTGAAATGCCAAGGGCATAATATTTGATATCAGTTCAAATCTAATGAATTTCAAAGTTCCAATTCTAAGTGGACAAAGATCCACTTCACGATCACAAAGTGTCATTAAATCAAATATGATATAAAAAAAGGATATGAAAACTGAAAATTCGCGAGTACTGATTAAACCGAGTGCTTATTGGAATCAGTTGCATTTCCTACCCTGAAGCTACTCAAGTATTAACGTTAGGTCTCAGTAAATATATCTTTGATCTCGGCCACAATGGATTTAATTCCGGACGTAACGTGTTTTATAACTTAAAATGTATCTTTATTAATAACTTGCACGGATATGGACAAAAATGCAAAATGATAATAATATTGTAATAACTGAAAGTTCTCAATCAAAATAGCTAGATTTCGTTCAGCATGACAGTGCATAAGTTCAGAAAGCTTAACAGAATCTGACATTCAGTCTTCAGGACAAAGTGGTCCGTTTACCACATTGGGTAATTATATTGCGAGCATGAATAGCATGTTAATATAAAATGGTATAATGTAAACTGCTGATAATTTTCTCCTTTACAAGTTGTATTATACGAATTTATAGAAACACGGTAACATGAAGGTATTAAGTGTACACGCCACAAAATAAACACAGTGCTATTTCGTCTCTCAGTGAGTAAATATACTTTTACTACGCAGTCTGCAATATTCAAGTTATATCACGGTAAGAAATCGAATTTGGAACAATCAGAAGAGTGGTGGATAACAACCAACCTTCGCCGTCAAAGTACGAGCACACAGATGAGCAGGGTAACAACTTACAAGCCACCCGACCCTCATATTAATCTAACACCATTGTTAACAAGTGGTCAAATTGAAGCCCATATACACGACTGTATAACGCCAGGGTGTGGAATATCAATTGATATATCATCCATCTGCATCAGTAGCCATATTAGCAATGCGGCAAGGCATTCTGCCGTGAACTTACATTGTCTGTTTCATATTTACAAACTGGTATTTCACCATTTTGTTCATTAACCGTGAAATTGGGTGAAAATATAAATAGTCCACACACGTTTTTATCATGACAAGTAATCATCAGATGTTACACATATGCGGAAGGTTTGATAGCGCACAGACTGGATGTATGACTTTCCTCGTGCAGCAATAATTTGTATTGGATTACGACGCTTCTGTCACGTACACCGAGTACGACAGTGCAACATAGCATGATTCTTTTAGTGCACCGTAACATACCTATTTGTTGTTTACTGATGCACAGTGCAATATTCCAGCTGCATGACGGCACAATTAACATGCATATAACTTTACAGTCCTCTTAATTAATTACTTGTGTTTTTTTTCTGAAGTATGCAGTGGTATACTTTTGTGGGTAAAGTTAAAATATGAAGGAGTAGGGATCAGAAAAGAAGGATGGTGCGCGGTAGGGATAGTGTTGGAGTGAGACAGGGCTACCTTTCTTTCCTATCTGAATTTACCTAGACACTGGCCAAAGCCTTGCTTATGAAATAAACTGCATTTTAAAGAGTGTGAGTGAGACAATGTTGTGTGAGTGAATCAATGTTGTTCCACAATCAGGATAATACAGCTTCACAGCTGTCGGTAGATGACCGCGTCTGGACCAGGCAAACTGTTGGTTGATAGCAAGAGCACAGATCAACGCCGTCGTGTAGAGACACCCAGTGAGCCACACAGTGACCACACAATCCCCTTCAGTCAGCTCTTGTGACAAGCATAGGGAACTGGGGACGTATTATGCACGGGGCACCCTCAAAACCGTCAACAGATCAGGATTAACTGATCAATACAATGAAGTAATAATCAACTTATACTTACCGCCAACAGAAACATAAAACGTATGTACGTTAAGAAGATGCTTCCAATGTGTACCACTTCATGACAAAATCGGGGCGGTCGGGTAGCCTAGTGGTTAAAGCATTCGCTCGTCATGCCGATGACCCGGGTTCGATTCCCGACATGGGTACAATGTGTGAAGCCCATTTCTGGTGTCCCCCGCCGTGATATTGCTGGAATATTGCTAAAAGCGGCGTAAAACCATACTCACTCACTCACTCATGACAAAATCTGTCAAGTGTCACCACAGAGTGTCGTTATTCTTATCACGACATGCTGCACGTGATTTCCATACTTTACATGCTAATCCTGCTTGTGCTAAATGGTGCATCTCGAGTCATGGATCGATGACGTCACATGTGATGCGTTCATTAGCGTCGGTTCACGCAGCATAACAGTATGTTTGTTTGTGCGTCGGACCAATCTAATATCTCTTGAATATGAGTAATTCTTCATATATTTACCAAAATGTATGGTACTCTCGTTTCTTTTGTCCGCGAGTATAAATACAGTAGTTTATAATGGTTCTGGTATTAGCTTAATGACCACACGACGTGCTGAGTAACAGTAACATCTTAGTAAATACTTTTTGGTTCGTATTTCGTCTCGGTGGTATTAATATGTGCGGGTGGTCAACGGATGGTGTCATGAAGGTACATCACCACCATATTAATGATGAGGCCAATCACCAACGACCTATGACAAGCCCGAATCACTATAAGCTGTTATTGGGATTGGTAAGATTGGTTCAACAACTTCTGTGTGGTATAGACCGCCGCCAGATTGGAATTAGAAGATAAACATCACGGGTTTTCATATTTGCGGGTGTTATTGAGTATTTGATGGCTTGAAATTTCAAATGTTGAAATTTCTGCACGGTCCCGAATGCTTTATATTACCTACAAAACATATTTTTTCTGGACATTGAAAATCAAAATTGTACTCAAAAGTCTGTGAGACATACACGACGTCATTCTTGAACGCTATGACGTTATGATACAATGGATGACGTCACAGTATAAATTCATATAAAATATTTATCGTATAAATATTAATTAAACGCAATATATAATGGATGCGGTATTTATATCGCGGTGTTGAATGCCATGTTTTTCAAACTTGGAACATTGACAGCATTCGCGGCTCCACAAGACTTCCGGGAATGGAATCGAAATTGAATCGAGACGTTTTTCGACCAATCAGATAATGGCACAGACTCGTTTAATGATTTCGTTATGTTTCCGACGTTTCAGCCTCCAATATCATTCAGTAATACTACCGCATTATCTTTATTGTAAAGCCCAGTTTGTAGGATTCTCCGGAAAATGTCTCACTCGCATTCGGGTGGTCATTTTTAATATCGTTTTAATTCAAAATAGCAAGTTTCTATTGTTTGAATCCTGTCAGCTCCATTGAGCTACATCAGGAATATTTGTGTGAGAGCGATGCGCATTGCACTCTATTGCACTGTGTCAATCAATACGACGATGCAAATTAAGTAAATGTTCATACGAAGACAAGACCTAACCCAAGTCCTGGTTCACCCAGCTGCAGCAACTATGTACAGATATAATTCACATCAAAATATATAGGGTTGTTGAGTTCATGAACGGGAGAGATGTTCAACCATTGTGATTGTGTCCATGTGTTTAATAATTTGACAAGCGCCACAGCCTACATGGCACAACCAGGGGACCAGAGTCGCTGTCGTGTTGCTGTACCAAACGAAGTACCACGTCAGCGTGCCCCCTCCTGTTGTATATCTCAAGGAGGAAGCGACAACAACCCCACATATCACCAGAGCAAGTTTCAAAACAGTATTTGAACTGACTTTATAAAGAAATATGGGGGTCACCTCCAACATTATCAAACACTCGTTCACTTTAAACTTCAAGTCAAGGAAAGAGAGTTTTGGTTTTTTTAGTTTTTCTTTTCTACAAAAATCCCATCCCAATCACATATTTTTTGCCTTGAGTATAGATGCATTCTGATGGGATTCATATTATGTCATTTTGGATAATTATTTTATTTATTGTATAAATTTACAATGTTTTTGTAGTAAAAGTAAACAATGAGGCTATCCGCCGCTTAACTCATAAGAGTGTATATATATTAATATAATCAACATGAACTTTATGGTTTAAACCTCATGTTTCATTTTTCTACTTCGAATTACTCTTCTCATATATTTTATGCAGAATTCATGATTGTATTAGGGAGCAGCTTGAATCCCCCGCGCGGCCGGTTAAAATGTGTTTTTTTCGAGTTTTGTTATTCGCTGACAGATTATGTCGTTTGACCGTGTGTAAATATCGAAAAAGGCCAAAACTGTTTCATTGTACGCATGATGTAATACATAAACTTGTATAAACCAAAATCAACTCATTTTTACTTTTCGAACTGTCTCAAGTGTAAATGATCAAACATATATACAAGGTTATATTTGGTCGTTAGTTGTGTGAATTACAACAACCCATCACAGAGACAATTGACAATTTCCTCCCAAGCTATTTCCATAGATCACAGGACAGGCAGCTGTGTTAAAAGAAACTGAAATTCGGTTTCATTCTGCTGGATATCTTTGACCGATACAAACTATTCATATTTTCACATACATGCCGAATTAACATTGGTATAACTGTTTCATCATTCGGTTTCGAAACCAGGCAAGGTGACAGAAAACCTATATTAATAAAACTTTAATCCACCCCTCTTTCTCATACACCAAGTGACCGCCTCACTGGTCGAGTGGTAGAGCGTCCGCCCGGAGAACGAAAAGTCGGGGGTTCGATCCTCGGCTGCGTCATACCAAAAGACGTTAAAAGATGGTACTTGTTGTTACCATGTCTGGCGCTCAGCATTAAGGGGCTAAACGAAGTACTGGTCGGCTCGGAGTCAGTATACTGTGTCTGAGTGGGGTATTCATGTTAAACTGCGGTATGGTATCTCTCTTTCACCTCACCTCATGCACCAAGTATATATCTGTGTAAACAAGAAATCCCACCTGCGATAAAGTATGTGAACATCATTAAAGATATATCATTTTCTTATGAATCCGCGCGATGTCTTCAATGACATTAACACGTTTCGTGTATTTATTCTAAACATTCTTTGCGTAAAAGGTTTGGATTAATAGCCTTGTCCGTTAGTCACATAATGTCGCATGCATTCTCCTCTTATTAACAGGCCAGCGTTATTCCTCAACTTGTCGCTGTCCGCGAAATTGATGCGTTTTTCGTGTCGACATACGTTCACATATCTACCTGTTGGTTCATCTGAAGGAACGCATTTACTTCTCCAGTCGTGTGAGGGGTCCCTTGTCCCGTTTCAAGAAATTTACCACCTTTGCGTGAAATATCCCTTTGTGAGAGTCCAATCGGATTTAACAGCTGATGAAATTGACAAAGCCGATATGTCAACGCTGATGTCACTATTTGTATATTGATGGCGATGAATATATTTATTGTGTTGACTATGTGGAGGTTGCCTGTTTGAAAGATGTGTTACCTTTAGTAAAGTTCTATCACTGACTGCTTGTTCGTGTTAACTGATTTTGTTCACTAGTATAAACACTGAGAGGCTACGCGAAATAGCGAACACCGATTAAATATTTTGGTCTGAAAAGTGAACGTGGGTAGAATAAAAAAAATATATTGTGTGCGTGAACATATTTTCAAATTTAGAAGGATGTTCAATCGTTTTATGGAAATGGTTATCGGAACAATTAAATCCGAATCCTCATGGTTACTAAAATTCTCAAGAGGTCAGTGGTACTATCAAAACATATTAAGTATTAAAACTCGAAATTTATCATAAATTACCGTAAAATATTATGTTTTTTACAATTTACACTACTGAGCCTTTCACATTTGCAAACCAACATCGCCATCGCCAACACTTTTGATATTGAAACGAATAAGGTACATTAAATAAGTGAACTTCAAACATTAAAAAGAATAGCTGCATTTGTGATAATGCATTTGTCTAAATGTTCATGTATGTCATTCTCATGAAAATATGAATAAGGTATACAATATCAAAGTCGTTTATGTTCATAGCCTCTCTCTTTACAAATAGCGACATGTGAATATGTATATCTATATTAATCCCAGCTTCCACCTTTGTATAAACAAGAAACAGCTGACCGCTCCTGAAATGTACATACCATCGACATTTACATGGACAGATCAACGAAATGACAACCGATTAAGATGTGAAGGAGGCGCGGATGTCATTAGCCTTAAGATTGATAGCGCATTGTGATACAAAATTGATGGCCCAAAGATCTCGCGGATGTCTGTCGCTTGCATCTATGTTATGCAACGCAATCTATTACTAAAATTTGTTTCATCTATATGGTCCGTGTGCAGGTGTGGTGTTCAATCATTGGGATCTTACTAGAGGTGAACATATCAATTCTAATTGATTTGTAACGTGTAATTTTGAACACGCTGTTTTTTCGTATTTATGTATATATTAGTTGATAGAAAAGTAACACTTTTGAATTTTACGTCAATATGATTGTAAACAGTTCAACTAAAGCTAATGTCCTTTACCAACAAAGGCGATCAATTGTATGGCAGACAAAAAACTATGAAATTTATATAATCTCTATTACTTTGTACAAAGTTATTAATGCGCCACATACTGTTCTTGATGATTAAAAACTTGTCCCTTTATCTACATGCAAATATTAAATTTAATGTTATAATCATATTGGAAATCAAATTGAAATCAGCCTGTTTTAGATATGTATCAGTTTGTTAGTTTTGCAATGCCAATTAAATCCACAGCTGTTGGTTTTGCTTATATTAATACAATGGAATTCGTTCGATACCCACGCAGAAGAGTATCCAAATGAACTTTTACAGTATCAGCTATAGATTTTCAGATGATTATCTTTAGAAGAAGCTAGAAATTGTAGAATTATTTTTGCAAAGGCAATAAAGAAAAATGCGTGCTTTCTTTGTAATTATAAATAATAATATTACCAACAATATCAATAGCTAGTCTCCCATTAATATAGAACTAGTTTCTTACAAAACAATTTATTACATACGCTAAATCCATTTTTACTCCTTGTCGATGCTATTCTTATTTTTATGCTTATTGCAAAATCTGTGCAAGTTCGGCATATAGTAGATTTAATGCTGACCTCAGTTCTGACGAATTGTTTTCGTGTCTGTAACTAATCGACAATATGTGAATGAAATTATGAAATATGTATTGTCAAACTTCAATTTAAATATGAGCAATGTGTTTCGGCACTTACTCCAATACTATCATTTGTTCATAAGAAATAAGATATTTTATCAGAATTAATTCAAAGATATTAAGCATGCAAGGATTCTTTTCGCATTCAAAATTAGACATGTATTTGTGTTTATATTGCTGATGTCCTTAGAGAAAATAAAGCAATATCGCTTTCAAGAAAGTTCAAATTAAAATATATTCGACGCTTGAAATGACAGTAAGTTTTCTGTATGTTGTTTTTGAAAAAAAAAACATGTTTATAATTATTTTCCTTATTTTTTCAGACCATTCTAAACTCGATGCACAAGTATCAGCCTCGTTTTCATCTGGTGCGTACGGATGACATTCTGAAACTACCATACAGTGCGTTTCGGACTTATGTCTTTAAAGAAACGGAGTTTATAGCTGTCACAGCTTATCAAAACGAAAAGGTAAACAAACCTCAAATATTGAAGAAAGATAAAAATAATAAAAACGTAATAACCTTTATCATATGCGAGCAACCAGCAAAATATTGTTATTATTGAATTTAATAAATGTTTTGTTTCTACCTTCTTTCTTCGTTTATAAATGCGTTATATTTGTAATTGTTTTGTATTTATGTTTGTATTTAGTATTTGTATTTATATTTGAATTAATAAAACATTCGTTAATTTCATCAAAACAATTTCAAGGGTTTCGCGCGAGAGCACACTTGCGTTGTTTTATTCTTGTGAATATGCCATGAAGTACAAAGCTGCCAGTTTAAAATTACAACAAATAATTTGTTTGAATGTTATATCTAGAAATGTACATCTGCCAACTCTATAGTTAACTTACTACAGTGTAACGCTTCAGTTACTTCATAATTTCATGGTAGCTCCCACGAATATAAAGCTTTATTACCCCCCCCCCCCCCCCCACCCCCCCCCCAAAGTTTCAACAATTTCGTTCAATGCAGCAAAGTGTATTAAATGGTTGCACTTCTCCTTTGTAGATTACTCAACTTAAGATCGACCACAACCCCTTCGCTAAAGGATTTCGTGACACAGGTGGAGGGAAACGAGAGAAAAAGTAATTATACTCTGAAATAATCTCTTTTGAATATTTCATGGGTATTTATACCACAAAGTACACTTTTGAAATATACCATTAGGTTATACAAACTGCAAGTTCTCATTGTTCTCCTGTCAAACAGACACTTAATTCCTACCCTGTCTGATGTAGTTGCACCAAAGGTCGCGGGAATTTAAAAAGTTTTGTCTTTTCGAGTCAGTGAACAAAACAGTGTTCTTGAATTTCTCTACAAATGCCTAGGAGTATGTGATTTCAGCCAGGATAACCATCCCCAACACAGCTTCGGTATTAAGGGTTCGTCGGGACAGAATTAATGTCTTCCCTCGATTGTTAAGGCATTCATTGATTGGATGTCTGTAGTAAATGCGGATGCCATGGCTAAAGGCCAAGGCGGTGACTACTGTGTCGTTAATTGGCCATTGTCAATGTCGACTTTTTTTGCACGGCGTTTCATAACATCTCAAGGGCCGTTATGTTTCGTTCAAATTTGTTTTAACGCAGTGACCTATATTATTGTGAAAACCGTAAACGCTTTTTGGGATACTATATAAATGTAAACTTCTGTGAAAAAACCCTACAGTTGAAAATAGGAATTGATAAAAAATTACAAACATTATCAAAACGTTACTTCGCTGTAAACAGTCGCCGACACCTTGCAAACGTGGGGTCCAAAACACCTGCGTCAAATACATTACAATCGAATAGCTATCGTTTCATGTTTAGCTACCATCGAACTTGGGCGTGTAGGTTTTTTGCCTGTCTGTTTTGTTGTGCTTGTGCCTTGTATTGAGAGGGTCTAAGCTTAAAATGGTAGATACAGACGATCTAGAATCCAACACAATTAGCCGTACATATCGCGAAGGCCCGTTAATCCAAACGGTGTGGTTTCCATTGTGTGGATTATCGACCTTCTGGATTAAGGAATCATTGTAACTGCACAACATCCTATGGCAATAAATAGACGATCCTATCGGTGATCGTCCGGTAATCTGCGTTTCCGGATTAACGAGGTTCGGAATAAAAGGGTTGACCGTACTTCCTGATGTCTTTACCACGTAAAGCATAGTTTGATTTCTTATCAAACATTTGAAGCACATGCCCTGCCCACGTTTACAGCATCCAATCAGTTCCCACTGAAAGTATAAGACTGAGTTTGGTTTTACGCCGCGATTGAACAATAGTTCAGTTACATCACAGCTTGTTAGCTTTTTATAGAGGAAAATACAAACTGACGCAGGTCCTAGACGCTTACAAATTGGTAACACTCACGAACAAGGATTTGATGCTGATAAGCAGTGCGAAATAAAATTGAATCTTATCAGGGGGAAAAAACAAAACAAGCATCATTGTTTATTACATAGCCATACGAATATAAGTCTCACGACCGACTTGGTACACCTTTTTCGTTGCCCTGTAAAAGTAAAACACTAAAAACGGTATGTCATATGATCGATTTCTGCCCAAATACAGATATATCCATTAACAAATCGTTTTAGCTTTCACTGAGCAAAAAAGGTTAATGTTTTCTTGCACTGATAAATAATTGGACATTTTTATTTAAAAAATTTGAAACTTTATAAATTGTTTTAATTCCTAGACGGCTAATGATTGAATCCAGTGCCACCAGTACGACACAGAGGGCGCCCGACAGTACGAGTCTGCCACTTGAAGGGGGACCTCACGACATGGAGGGGGACAGGGATGAAGAGATATGTGTCGTCGAGGCAGATGACGAAGAAAGAGATGGAGAAGAGGATCACTCTAGCAAACCGACAGGTACCCTATATACAACCTAGTACCCTATCGACGTCTACGGGCGGTGGGGTAGCCTCGTGGTTAAAGCGTTTGCTCGTTACGCATTTGTTGTTATTTACACATCTACTTATAAACAGCCCTGAAAGGAATTTCGCCCTATATTTCAATAAGTATTTAAAAATACCCTCTAAAATGAAATCAGGTTTCAGCCTCAAACAGCTCCCCTGCAATATTGACATAGCACATTGTACTTGTTGAGAGGCCCTGGTGTACATCTAATCTGGCCATGAGATTCCTTCCCTTCCCCTCTGATGTACACTTACATAAGTAATAGGAATATAAAAAAAACCATAATCTTTGCGTATTTACTGGGATATAACGGGCTTGTCCGCAAGTGATTTTGGAATTCATAATTTAAATTAAAAAAATAAACAATTGCTTCAAATAATATATATTAAATAAAAGCACATATATTGGACATTTTCATTTTCTTTGGTTGCAGAGACCGCCTGATAAAGCTCAGAACAAAAAGAGTATGACGTGAAACACTAACACCTCCCCCAGCTGGTAGTCTCATATATATAAATAACGTATTTAGATATATTAGATACATGAAATATTTTTCTATCAGTTTATTATGTTTTTCTTCAGATTTATCGACAAAGATGAGGGAAACGCTTGATAAGGAGATCGATCAAGAGGAGGATGCCCCGAGTGATGATGACCTTGACCTTCACTCCAGCAGTGACGACCTCGGGAACAGATTCGCAAACATCAGCGGTTCAGTGTGCAGCAGGGAGACTAAGAGGGATGTGTTTGAATGTGATAAGCTGTGTAAGTCCGAAATTGAAAAAGACACAAGTGAAAGCAGCTCGTCTGCGCATAATCAGAAGTATGTTGAGCATATCCGGAAACATGACCATGGCCGGAAGTCGGACGATCACGACAGGAATTTGGACAATCTTAGCCGGAAGTGTGACGATCTCAGCCGCAGTTGTAACGATCGCGATCGAAAGTTCGACAGCGATTCGACATCTTGTCAAAGTGTCTCCCCCCACTCAACGTCCTCGGGGTCGAAGGAAGGCACGTCCCCAACCTCAGCTCCAACACTGTCCTTTCCTGTTAGTGCAATGCTCTCATCTAGCCCCAGTTCTACCTCATTAATGAGTAGTGGTCACCTACCAATGCAGTATTTAACCGCCAATGGTCAAATGGACCTTGGTCACTTGGCAACAGCGCAACTTCACTCAGCTATGAACCCAGCTACCAGCCTCTTCAGCAGTCAACTTGCCTTGTTGAATCCTCACTTCTTCCAACATGGATACGGTGCGTTAGCCATGCAGCGGGACGGACTTACAGGCTGTCCTCCAAATTTCGGACAATTTTTATTTTCAAGGTCAGGGGGGACACGTTTCACTCCTTATGTAATACCTTCATCAAGAACATCTCCTTCTCGACAGTGTGTGTCCCCAAGAGAACTGTCTGACTCACCTGCGCATGAGCAGCATCGACCTAGGTCACGTGATCTTTTAAACCACAGCAGACGACAAACAGAACTTCCGGTTCGCCGAATGTCCCCTGCCGAGAGTTCCGGGCAAGGATGTGAAATAAGGCGAATTGAAAAAATGTTAACAGGTCTTCAAAAGAACAATGGCTCGAAATCTTCGTCAGTTCAAACGAGCGGTTTAAACTGATGGGGGTCTTCTATTCATCATTCCGCGATCTCGGTATATTTCTAGTCATTTTAAGCTGAAATGTGTGCTTACTTTTCATGTGAGGATTGTGTCATAAACTGTAGACATAGACAATAGAATCTCAGAGTCGGATCATATTCATTGCTATTCAGATGTATATTTCAAAATGAAATGTACACGCCCCCTCGTGATATGCTGTGTCCCAACAGACCAGACACTATATGAAAGGCGGTTATGTCGATTTCACAATGAAATGTACATGCATGTCGTGAAATCTACATCATTTGTTGCAGTATGTGTCCTTACAGCTCGAAAACCGACAAGAAACGACGCTTTGACAATTTCACAATGAAATGTACATGCACGTTCGTGAAATAACAATTCTGTATCCTGGCAACGGCCAAAGAACGTCGTTCTATCTAACAATTCTAACAACCCAATAAAAGGAAATACACACCGGTATGTATTGTATTATAGATGGCACCTCCCTTGCTTCGTCTTCTTGCCAAAACGCGTCACTGTCAGTGTCATTAACAATGTTATTAACGATATCGACATGTTGTCTGTAGCAATGGTAACATATTGTAATTCTGTACTTGTATGTATATTTATGTATAGTCTGTATTGAGGGAAATAAAATGCACCTCAGAAAATGACTACAAATAATGAATTATTAATCTGCTACATCACACTTGAACCTCCACATACCAACCTCCTTTGGAAACACACATAGACCTCTTTATACGTACCCACCTTTTGAAACACACATTGACCTCTATATACCAACCACCTTTTGAAACACACATTGACCTCTATATTCCAACCACCTTTTGAAACAGACATGAACCACTATATACCAACCACCTTTGGAAACACACATGAGCTTCTATATACCAATCACCTTTGAAAACACACATGAACTTCTATATACCAACCACCTTTGGAAACACACATGAACCTTCATATACCAACCACCTTTGGAAACACACATAAACCTCTAAACGGCCTACCTTTGGTAACACACATGAACCTCCATATACCAACCATCTTTGGAAACACACATGAGACTCTATATACAAACCTTTGGAAACACACTTCAACCTTTATATGCCAACCATCTTTGGAAACACACCCGAACCTCTATATACCAACCTCCTTTGGAAATACACTTAAACCTTTATACGCCAACCTCTTTTGGAGGTGTTTTTGGAAACACACTTGAACCTCGCTATAACAACCACTTTTGGAAACACACTTGAACCTCGATATACCAACCACCTTTGGAATCACACCAAGACGTTTCAATTCATACAAAATTAAACAGAATTTCCGGGAATGAAATGGTGTAGCCAGGTAGCCCTGTTGCTTGGGTCGTTCCAGTACTATTATTCATCATGGCGTACATAGCGAGACCATTTCCCCACTTTATTTCTGACAGAATGTGAAGATGTGTCGGAGCTAGTCTTCCTCTCACAAGGAATTCCACGACTATCGCATTCAGTGAGTAGCTGAATTGTGATTTTAATACCGCAATCAGAAATATTCCAGCTATATAAAAGCAATTTATAAACATTCGAGCCTGGGCCAGGCAAACCAGAGGTTGATAGCATGATGACACACACGCCGTTGGGGACGACCACACCCAATCAGCAATGTCACACATTGTAAACGCCTGGTCCTTATTTGTCGAAGTTTATAACAAGAATGGTGTACTGGGCACCTTCTTTGCGCCGGAATATCATTTTGTATTATTCGTTTGAACTATGCTTCTCTATTCAAATAGCTTATACTATTTTGAACAGTATTATTCGTTACATACAGAAGAAACAGAGAACCTAACGACTTATGGAAATGTGAGAATGAGTCACTTCCACGACAAAATGGGTGGGGCATGTCGGTGGGGAGGAGTATATGGGGTTGGGGATTGCATTTACTGGTACGCAGTGTTGATAGTGAGAGCTTTAAGGGACAATATATTGCATTTACTAGTATGCAATGCGAATAGGGAGAGCTTTAAGGGACAATATATTGCATTAACTAGTATGCAATGAGGATAGGGAGCGCTATGAAGGGACAATATATTGCATTTACTAGTATGCAATGTGGAAAGGGAGAGCTTTGAACGAACAATTTATTGCGTTTACTAGTATGCAATGTGGATACAGAGAGCTTTGTAGGGACAATATTTTGCATTTACTGGTATTCAATGAGGATAGGGAGCGCTATGAAGGGACAATATTTTGCATTTACTAGTATGCAATGAGGATACAGAGAGCTATGAAGGGACAATATATTGCATTTGCTAGTATGCAATGTGGATAGGGAGCGGTTTGAACGAACAATATATTGTATTTACTAGTATGCAATGTGAATAGGGAGAGCTTTAAGGGACAATATATTGCATTTACTAGTATGCAATGAGGATAGGGAGAGCTTTAAGGGACAATATATTGCATTTATTGAATGCAATGCGGATAGGGAGAGCTTTAAGGGACAATATATTGCATTTACTAGTATGCAATGAGGATAGGGAGAGCTTTAAGGGACAATATATTGCATTTATTGAATGCAATGCGGATAGGGAGAGCTTTAAGGGACAATATATTGCATTTACTAGTATGCAATGAGGATAGGGAGAGCTTTAAGGGACAATATATTGCATTTACTAGTATGCAATGCGGATAGGGAGAGATTTAAGGGACAATATATTGCATTTACTAGTATGCATTTTGGATACAGAGAGCTTTGTAGGGACAATATATTGCTTTTACTGGTATGCAATGTGGATAGGGAGAGCTTTGTAGGGACAATATATTGCATTTACTAGTATGCAATGCGGATAGGGAGAGCTTTAAGGGACAATATATTGCATTTACTAGTATGCAATGCGGATAGGGAGAGCTTTAAGGGACAATATATTGCATTTACTAGTATGCAATGAGGATAGGGAGAGCTTTAAGGGACAATATATTGCATTTACTAGTATGCAATGCGGATAGGGAGAGCTTTAAGGGACAATATATTGCATTTACTAGTATGCATTTTGGATAGGGAGAGCTTTGTAGGGACAATAAATTGCTTTTACTAGTATGCAATTTGGATAGGGAGAGCTTTGTAGGGACAATATATTGCATTTACTAGTATGCAATGTGGATAGGGAGAGCTTTAAGGGACAATATATTGCATTTACTAGTATGCAATGCGGATAGGGAGAGCTTTAAGGGACAATATATTGCATTTACTAGTATGCAATGAGGATAGGGAGAGCTTTAAGGGACAATATATTGCATTTACTAGTATGCAATGCGGATAGGGAGAGCTTTAAGGGACAATATATTGCATTTACTAGTATGCATTTTGGATAGGGAGAGCTTTGTAGGGACAATATATTGCTTTTACTAGTATGCATTGTGGATAGGGAGAGCTTTGTAGGGACAATATATTGCATTTACTAGTATGCAATGTCGAGAGGGAGAGCTTTGAAGGGACAATATATTGCATTTACTCGTATGCAATGAGGATAGGGAGAGCTTTGAAGGGACAATATATTGCATTTACTAGTATGCAATGCGGATAGGAAGAGATTTAAGGGACAATATATTGCATTTACTAGTATGCATTTTGGATACAGAGAGCTTTGTAGGGACAATATATTGCTTTTACTAGTATGCATTGTGGATAGGGAGAGCTTTGTAGGGACAATATATTGCATTTACTAGTATGCAATGTGGATAGGGAGAGCTTTGAAGGGACAATATATTGCATTTACTCGTATGCAATGTGGATAGGGCGAGCTTTGAAGGGACAATATATTGCGTTTACTAGAATGCAATGAGGATAGGGAGAGCTTTAAGGGACACTATTTTGCATTTACTAGAATGCAATGAGGATAGGGAGAGCTTTAAGGGACAATATATTGCATTTACTAGTATGCAATGTGAATAGGGAGAAGTATGAAGGGACAATATATTAAAATCATAAGGATGCAAGAACCTCTTCTAATTGCACTTTTGATAATATATGTGTGGAACGGAAACCAACAATTACAAGACGCATCGAAGCACATTGCAGCTAAACAAACCGAAAAATAACCAAAACAATTCGTCACACCTGACAGTCCAAGCCGGTCCCTATCAGCATTAATCTACCTTTTCCATGCTGCCTACTAAGGCAGGCTGAACGTTAAAGTAATTGTCTCGGTGACCAGGACGAACATGTGAAGCACAGGCCAGACACGGAGACTGATCAGAGTTTCCTGCTCCCGAAGAAACAGCCGTTTGGGGACAATGTTCACTCCGTCGCTATCTCTGATGGATCGGCCATCAGAACGGATGACATTCAGCGTATTCACCAACTACTACACCAGACTGACCCAGGGGATGTACTTGCTCTGGGGGTCAGCGAGACAGGTTATACAGGTAGTGAATAGTTTGTAAAAAAATGAAAAGAAACTAACCCGAACAGACTTCATCAAAACGTTACTGGGCTGAAACACTGAAAACTTTAGGTCCAAGTTCAACTGTGATACCCATCTCAAATACACCACCATCGTATAACCATCACTTGAATGATTCATTTTAGCTTCCATCAAACAACGGTGTATACTGTCCTCTACCCGGCAGTATATATATATATATATATACCAATGTAAGGACGAAACATTCTGTACCATGTAATCTCAGTTAAACTGACCTTTGCTGAGTTTGTTTCGTCGTACTGGGGGACTGAAATGTGGATTAGGTGGTCAGGCTGCTAGAAAGCGTATTATTGTGCTTGATAAAGTAGTATGTTGCTCTTGATGTAAGTCACTGGTTTGCATCCATGCCGCGCCATGTGATTTCGGGGCACAATATGCCCGTTGTGCCACATGCTTGTCGTAAGTGCCTCACGATGGGATTCCGGGGCACAATACACCCCTAGTGTCACATGCTTGTCGTAAGTGCTTCACGATGGGATTCCGGGGCACAATACACCCCTCGTGTCACATGCTTGTCGTAAGTGCTTCACGATGGGATTCCGGGGCACAATACACCCCTAGTGTCACATGCTTGTCGTAGGTGCTTCACGATGGGATTCCGGGACACAATACACCCTTAGTGCCACATGCTTGTCGTAAGTGCCTCACGATGGGATTCCGGGACACAATACACCCTTAGTGCCACATGCTTGTCGTAAGTGCCTCACGATGGGATTCCGGGGCACAATACACCCCTAGTGCCACATGCTTGTCGTAAGTGCCTCACGATGGGATTCCGGGGCACAATACACCCCTAGTGCCACATGCTTGTCGTAAGTGCTTCACGATGGGATTCCGGGGCACAGTACACCCTTAGTGCCACATACTTGTCGTAAGTGCTTCACGATGGGATTCCGGGGCACAATACACCCCTAGTGCCACATGCTTGTCGTAAGTGCCTCACGATGGGATTCCGGGACACAATACACCCCTAGTGCCACATGCTTGTTTACAGCGGCTAAGGGAGATCGGATATTTGTAATGTGTAAACAGACTAATAGTGTGTGATCGTACCCCATTTTGTCGCCAAAACTCTATTATTTACAAACCATTGTGATGAAGATGGAATATTGCTGACTGCGCCGTAAACAAAACATTCTAACATTCTCAGCACAACACCAGAATAGAAACCACGATAACCTATGTTTGTTGGCAATTTTCAAGCCATTGTGGTAAGCTGTAATATTATTGACAGCTGTGTAAAAAAACATGCTATCATTCTCAGCACAGCATCAGACAGGAAATCATGATAACAAGCAGTTTGTTTTGAAGCTATCTACTTTACTCATTCCTGCTGCGGTTCACAAGAATCGAACTACTGATATATCGCATACACAGACTTCCTTACAATCGACGTAAATGAGCATGGCCGAAACCTACCTGTTAAAATCAAGTCCATCCGCACTACAATAAGAGCAAAATTGCCCATCTCCTGTATCAAATGTCTTCCTTTGAATACAAGTTACGAAGATTGGACCCGACAAGCACAGTTGCTGTTCATGATGACGCTGAAGAGGTCAGCGATGGACAACTGACCTCTGACCAGGCCCGTCACTCTAGGAGCTTGTACATGTGTGTAAGCTATTGTATTTTGACGCTGATCTGATCATGTCATTTGTCCAGACTTCAATGGCCA